>NC_056505.1:35770228-35800420 GCF_014905685.2 Nematolebias whitei
ATTTTAGATGTTGCAGTGAACTAATCAATTTTATTAACTGAGTAATGGTTTTTATTCTCATGCAAAAGTTAGAACTCATGTTGAAAGCTGTTACAGAGTAATTATGCATTTTTCTGATTTCTGCTTTTGAATGAGCAAGTGTGTGCGTTTACAAGGTTACAGTCAAACGAAAAACAAGTTGTTATGTTAAAACTGTCATGTTTTAGAATCCTCTCAGACGTAAATAGAGATGTTTTGCACCTGTTTCTTAAACACGCCAAAACAAAACCCTCTCGGTCTGTGAGAACATTTCTGACCTGTCTCATAACAATTCTCGCTGTCTCTAACCTCTGACGTCACAAAAACACACCCCTTCTGGTCGATTCTGACCAATGAAAAATCCCAAAAAGTGAACCGGGAAAGGGTCTTTAAAATGTCAGTACTTCCTGGTCTACAGAGAGTTGGGAGTTGGAGAGTTGTCGGAGTTCTAAGAGTTCTGAGAGCGTAGAGTTCGGTGAGAGTCTACTCAAGTTCTGCTGAGTTCTGATGGAGTGCTGTTGGAGTTCCTGACATGACAACAAAGCTCTCCCGAGTTCCATGGGATTATAACATTTTCCACTGAGGTGAATATGTGTCGAACAGAGCCTCGCCATTACTTCGGACGAGTAACAGCATCCTACTGAGACGCTGAAAGGGTGCGTTAACGGAATCTCACCTGAGACATCTCCAGGTAAAGGAGCCGATTTCATCACCTAAGTGTACTGTAAGGAAAAGCTGAAGAAAGCCGGAGAGTGTCGATTCTGGTGAACACTTAATTTCCCTCACATACCATCTTAACTCCCTCTAAACTTCTTTCCATCTTTAAACTCTTCTATCAAGTAGAAATTCTTCCAGATATTTAGAAATGTCTGTGTAAAATGCTCACCCACATTCATGTGGGCAAAAGATCATAGTTGTACAGTTTATAAATGTCTGTGGTGCAGCAACGGAAAAATCATGGCCGTATGATTTTTCCTGATTGATTGCTTTGTTGTTATTTTCATAATTTGCCAAATTAATGTAAATGTTTGATGTTAAATTTGATTCTGTAAATAAATGACCGCATTCATTTTGATGGGTCAAATATAAATGACGTCTCACTTTGCATTTCCTTAAATTCAATGCACGTTTTATTCAGTCCAGAAAAATGAGGAACCCGCGTTAAATGATGAATATATCCCAGCATCTGTTCATCTACATGTAGTAGAGCCCACAGTGGGGTCAAAATTATGCGTTGAACGTCTCTTCCTACTGGGAGAGATGGAGGTGTCATTTAAAACTTCCAAACGAGGGCCAATCAAGGTTAACGATGCAGCTAAGCGTACTAATACACACAATCCCACAGTATCCTGAGGGATATGTGTTAATAAACGTCTACCACCACAATAATAATACAAATCAGCGCGAGCCACCTTACCCACACCTCCAGGCTGCTCACACTCTGGTAAACCGGGAATGATGCAGAAATATTCAAAAGAGAAAATGAGTGACAACACGATGGATGACAAAACACCTATCCCTATCACCACGTGCTTTGGTGGCCACCACATTTTGATCTTAAAACAGAAACTGTACTCAATAAATGAAGATGTCTCGCACAGCGACTTCCTCAGCAGAGAGCCAGGCAAGCAGTTCCTTTAACACAAAATGAATACAAAATAACGCTCTGTTAATATACTGCTTATAATTGATTATAGATATTTCTTTTTAACGTTACAAACTGAATATACTTATCACTTTCAAGCTAAGTAAATAAATGGATGCGCTCTAAATCAAGACTGCAATTAAAAGATAAGAGAAAAATGGTTAGTACACATGTCATACAATATTGTTACAATCACAAGTACTCAGGGCATACCCTGGGGTGCTCAGAGACCGTTCCTCCTATGTCTCTGAGTTTTCTTCGTGAAGTGTGAGACTCTAAGATGTCGTGTTTTTGTCGTATCTAGGTGTCTGTACTAAATGTGGTTATTCCAGCACCCAGTGACCCACTCAAACAAAGTCCTTCAGGGCCCGCACGCAACTTTCACCAGGCTGCTTTGGTCTACAAGACATGAATGTCCAGTTTTACGACTTTAGATGGTTTCTGCCAGCTCTCTCGCTCTTCCTGGCTCTGAGGCAGGCGCACACTGGCTCCAGTGGTACCAAACGTCCCCCTTTCCTCTAAGGCGGACTGCATGGGACGTTCTCTCTGTAACCTGATAAGGGCCCGTCCACCTGGGCTCCTGCCACTTCCTTTTAATGACCCTCAGCAAGACCCACTCCGCGGTGGGGAGACCAGGTTCCTCTGGTCTTTCTGTTAGGCTCTGTTTGTGGTGGACCTGCTGAGTAAAGTTAGACACTAATGCTTTTAACTCATCATTGTATACCTTATGGTCCATCTACGGTCCTCCTCACTGGTCAGTGAGCATACGGTTGGTCCAGGAAAGGGTTTACCTGTATTTAACTCATAGGGAGAAAAGCCAGTTCCATTATTAACAGAAGTTCTCACGGTCATTAATACGATATGTTATGCTTCCACCCAGTTCAATTTAGTCTGTGCACAGATTTTGCCCAATTTTTGTTTTATGTTCTGGTTCATCCTTTCGACCTTCCCTTGAGACTGGGGATGGTACACGGTTCCAAAAGCATGTTTTAGGCCTAACATTTTTTCCACAGCCTGCAGATCTGTGTTTTTAAAATGTGTGCCATTGTCTGATCTGATTTTTGTTGGGAAACCGTGTCTGGGGATGTAATGGTTAATCAGAAACTTCACCACTGTTTTGCTGTCTTCTCTTCTTGCAGGTATGGCTTCTGGCCACCCTGTAAATGCGTCAACACACATCAATACATATCTGAACCCTTTAACAGGTTCATACATATCAGTGTAATTTAGAATCACCTCCTGTCCCGGTCGGTGCAGGAGAGGAAAAGAACCTCGTTCAGGTTTTACTGTAGGTCGAATGTTGTACTTTAAACAAACAGTACAGGTGTCTACATATGCTGTTACCATATTTTTTAGATGAGGGTGTCACCATTGTTAAAGATTTCTTAGCATTGTCTGCATCCCACGTGTGCTAATCCATGTGCTTCCTGAAATACTGCCTGTTTTAAAGTCATAGGCAAGATCCACTTCTGATTCGGTCCTATCCATACTTTAAACTCCCCTTTTTTCTGACCTCCTCTGTTAAACCATAATGTCTTTTCCTCTGCTACATTCTTCTCATCCCATCGATTCACTTTCTGACATTCCTCTTCCACTGTCACCATCTGGACTCTTGGCTGCTCTGTCAGCTTGCCTGTTTCCTTCCGCTGTGTCTGATTGTGTAACATCATGACCTTTACACCTCACAACCGCCACTTTTGCTGGCCATATCAAACTGTCAGCTAAATCCTTAATGAGTTCCTCATGTTTAATTGGTTTGTTACCTGCCGTTCGAAAACCTGCTCTTTTCCACTGTGATAATTGTACATGAACTACACCATAAGCCTACACCGAGTCTGTGTACACTGTAACCTCTTTTCCTTTGCTCATTTTCAAAGCCTCAACGACTGCCTGAATTTCAGCTTTTTGAGCTGACTGATGACCTTCTAGCTGCCCTGAGCTCAGTACCTCGTACTCAACACCATTCTGCTGTACCACAGCAAATCCTGATCTCAAAAACCCATCCTCAAACCTGAAGCAGCAATCATCTGTGTAAAGTACATTTGAATGTGGTATGAGTTCAGTCTATAAATCAGGTCTAATGCGTTCCTCCACGTACACTTTTTGCACACAATCATGTGCCAGTGTTGTTTGCATACTATCTGCCATTTTTATGCCTTCATGCAGGAACAATAAATTCGGTTCTGATAGGATCACACTTGCGTACATCAACACCTGTCTACCACCCCCCTTTTTCTGAAACAGAACACCATTAACAGTGTTTTCTGCTTCAGAAACATCAAGAAAAAAAACGGGGGGAGAGTAGTCAGGCAGAGCCAAATCAGTTGCTCTGGACAAGAGTTGCTTCAGTTTAATAAACACATGCTCTGCATCTGTGTTCCACACAAGTGTTGCTTTCAGGTTTCTGTTACCTTGATCTTTTACCATCTGTCTGAGTGGAGTGGTGAGTTCACTATATTCAGGTATATAGTGTCTGCTTGTACCATCTGTTTTAAAATGAGTCAATGTGAGTGATCATTATCAAAGCCAGCTGCAGTTTTTGATCACAACCCCCAAAGTGCCTAGATGACCCTCACAGACCAAATGTGGGGTTGACACCTCCGTCAGGCTGCAGTTGATGTTAGTGACCCTGAACAGAGTGCCCACCAGTTCTTCTTTCAGCCTTTCAGACTCAGCACCGTCTGTCTGGAGACCAGTTCAGCTTTGTGCAGCAGTTCATATCTCAGCATACAGCAAGACTTGACTTTATTCTCGCTGTGTACGAACTCCAGGACCCCCTCTGGACAGTTAGTTCAGTTCGCTCTTGGACTGTTAGATCTTTGAAAAGTCACGTTACTTGGCTGAAAAGTTCTTTGTTGTTGTGTCAGTTGTGTTCGACTGACAACTTATTTGAACCGTCCCATTGGTCAGTTTCACAGACCCAACGTCAGCGCCCACCTGAACACATTTGTATCTGATCCGGCCCCCGGCACTCAAGAGTCCTGATCAAAACTCAGATGGATGCTGTATGCAGTTAAATGCTACCTTCTATGTTTTGTAGGCCTAATTAGACTCATCTTCCCACTGCAGAGAAGAAAAAAATTCACAAGGGGTTTTATTTTAACTGGGATGGGTGACTCCCCCCCTCAGCTGCGAAGGGGTGTCCGTAACCTCCCCCACCTGGAACCTTCCATCTGGTATGTGATATATGGGGTACATTCCTGTTGGGGGATGTGCTGACTGATTGCCACTTGGGTTATAAAGATGGGAGCTGAACTACCCACTTCCTCACTCTTTTCTTTCATTTATAACCTCCCTCATTAACTTTCTGTATCTACTTTCCTGCAAGGCGTTTGCCTCTCTCTTTCGCTTGTCAACTTATCCTCATCTCTCGAGCATTCTTTAATCTTTTCCCACAATTTCAACTTGCTCCTTTACTGGTTTAAAACTTTCCTGCTCGCACTTTTGTAACATTACACGCTCCCCTCTGTGTCCATTCTCTCAGGAAATCCAAACACACACACACACCTCTTTTTTATTGTCACTGGAAAATTCTGGAACTTTTTTTTTCTTCTTCTACACATTCATACTGTGGTCTTATATTTGACAAAGACACAAACACAAAATAAACAAACAAGATACTGACCACTTATTTCAACATTCACGCGAAACACAGACGCCAGAAATCTTCACAATGGTCACCCTTGAAAATGTTGTTGTTGTTGTTTTTAAAACAAAATGTGTTGACTTCCCTTTTAATATCCTAGAAGACAGCAATATTTGTGAACCGGTGACTTCTCTACTCCTGGGTCATAAGTTATTTTATTCAATAAATCTAATTATTAGTTCTGATTTTATTTTAATCTATTCGGTGCGTGCGTCGTATTTAATTAATTACTATCCCACCCAAGTCCCGTACTCACTTAATGAACTTCCAATTTTTAAGTAAGCTTAAATTAACACTGTTTTAAGTTAGACACCACCCTAACAAGTTTACAGTTCAACTTTGTCTCAGAGTTACAGAGGTAGCGGCGGATAAATGATTTTATCCTACAACCCCACCCCCTCTGATCCAGAATCTCGTCAGACTCTGGTTGGCTTGACAATTGTGTGATTTCCCTGGGACTGGTTTTATTTACTTACTTTTATCTTATTCTTACAGTCGACGTAAACTTCTCTATTTAAAACTATTTATTTTGGGAGTCATACACACTGAGCAAAATTTGCCTATTTTAAGCCCAATTTACAGATTTCGTAATAAAACAGGCTCTGCTTACCTCATTTATTCATAGCGCGCGCAGATTCAGTGTGCAGGACTCGGTAGGTAACTTATTTCTCACATCTCGGTGGAACCTCCAAATTGTTGTGTTTTCTCATCTTACTTCTCCACCCGAGTCTGTTACCGTTTCAATCCTGCAGGAGTCAGTCAAAGACACGCACTTAAATACAAGAGACACGCACCTTCTAGTTTATGAATATTTAATTAGCAAAGAAAGTCAGAAGTCATAAAGTAGTCAAATCATAAAGTAGTCACAAATTCACAAGCATAAACAGTGGATTAGTTAAATGCAGTCATTATTTTAACATATTATTAATTGGATACATCCCTTTAAACTCTACAATACAACCTTGTTTAAGGAGGAATCTGAAAACGTCCGTCACACTGCTCCATTTTGCTGACTGCTCACTGCTGGCTGCTGGCTGCGTCACTCTCCGTCTGCTAACTACCTCGAGGAGAAAACTCTGCACATCCTTTGTTCTGTGAAAAAGGGCGTTCCTTTTCACAGCAAAACTAACTTTTCAGCGCGCTCTGAGTCTGCTGTCATGGATTGGCCAGTTTTCAATCCAATCAGAAGTGGTTTACATCGTGTTACATTATGTAAACAGGAACCGACTTCAATCTGTGGGAGCCTTTTCAAAGTAAAACAGGAAGTGGGTCAATTTCAAAATAAAATAAGAATTGGAATGTTAAATTCAACAAAGAACACAATCTTTATTTCACAACAGAGGATAGCCTCAACATTGAAGTTTACAGAAAACCAACCCACACAGACCAGTATCTTCTGTTTGACTCCCACCATCCACTGGAACACAAACTCTCTGTCATCAGAACTTTACAACATCGGGCCGAACGTGTCCCCACAAAGACAGAAGGGAAGGAAAAGGAACAGAAACACATTCAAGATGCTCTCCAAGCATGTGGATATCCTAACTGGGCTTTTGTCAAGTCAGCGAGGAAATCTACAAAACACACTAATAAACAGAAAAAGGACAACAGCAGACGTAAAAACATTGTCATCCCTTATGTTGCTGGAGTATCAGAGAAATTCAGAAGGATTTTCAACAAACACAAGATCCCAGTACATTTCAAACCCAGCAGGACTCTCAGACAGAGACTGGTCCACCCTAAGGACAAAACACCCATACACAAACAGAGTGGTGTAGTGTATGCGGTCCAGTGCAGCGAGGACTGTCCAGACCTCTACATTGGAGAAACTAAACAGCCTCTTCACAGACGCATGGCTCAACACAGGAGAGCCACCTCCTCTGGACAAAATTCAGCTGTTCACCTCCACCTCACAGATAAGGGACACTCTTTTGAGGACCAAAATGTGCACATTTTGGACCAAGAACACAGATGGTTTGAGAGAGGGGTGAAGGAAGCAATTCATGTAAAAAGAGAAAAGCCGTCTCTTAACAGAGGAGGAGGCCTCAGATTTCCACTTTCAAAAACCTATAATGCAACTGTAGATGAACATATGCATGATATATATTCATAAATTAAACGGATTCTTTCATTTTTCTGGACTGTATATAATGTGCATTGAATTTAGAAATGTAACGTGAGACGTTAATTTGACTCACCAACGACAGTGGGTCATTTATTAACAGAATCAAGTTTAACACATCACACATTTACATTAATTGGCAAAATATGGAAAATAACAACATGGCTAATTTAAGCAAGTTTTACAGGGAGTAAACAATACGGCGATTGTTTTCTCACTTCCAGCTGTACAACAGACACTTCTAAAAATATCTGGAATGATTTCTACTTGATAGAAGAATTTTAAAGATGGAAAGATGAAGTTTAGAGGGAGAAAAAGATGGATGAGGGAGAATGTTTGTGTCAGCATCAGAACGGCACTCTCCGGGTTTTCCCAGCTTCTTCCCCGGTACACTTAGGTGATAGAAATCTCTTTTACCTGGAGATGTCTCCCTTGTACGAAATTCCATTTAACGCACCCTTTCAGCGTCTCCGTAGGAACAGCTGTGAATCGTCCGAAGTAGTGACGGTACTTGTTCGACACAAATTCACCTCACGAGTGGACTTCACATGAGTGGAGTCCGTCAGAGTTCCACTCAGAGGTGGAAGATATCATAATCCCAAAAGACTCGGAAGAGCTTTGAATCATGGCTGGACTTCTGTTCTCCCAACTGGACTCGACTCCAAACTCGACTCCAAACTCGACCGGGTTGAACTAGGAAGTACCAACCTTTAAAGAGCTCTATTTCCGGTTCACTTGGGAGTTTCCTGATTGGTCGTTTCAACCAGACAGGGGTGTGTTTTTGTGACGTAAGAGGTCACTAGGAGTTAGAAAAACAGCAAGAATGTTATGGAACAGATTTGAAAATGTTTTTCAGACAGACGAGAGGAATATTTAGACGGGTTGGCGGAAAACAGGTGCCAGCTTCTCTATTTACGTCTGAGAGGATTTAAAAACAAGACAGTTCGTTCCAACAACTTGTTTGCGTTTGACTCCAACCTTGGACCAACTTACACTGCTCATTCAAAGACAGAAAATCAGAAAATGCATAATTACTCTGTAACAGACCTTAACATGATTTATACTTTGCATGAGGATTAAAATCATTATTACTGTTTCACAGTTAATTAAAAATGATTAGTTCACTGCAACATCTAAAATGGTTTGAACTAAAAACACTTTGATTATCAAACATTTGTAAAATAGTAATGATAATAGAAAAGAGAGTGTTCTTTCACTTGATTCAAGAAAGAAAGTCTCAGGATGGGTCAACCTGTATTTCCGGATTCAAATCAATGAAATGACAGTTTCTGTCCCATAAGGTGCCTAAGGTCAGGACTTTGACCTCAGGCCTAGTTCACTACACAACTTTAAAACAGATTCCCAGCCGGTTTTCACACCTGATGGGAACAGAGGGGCCTCATCTGTGAATTAGATGAACAAAGACCTACTGTTAAGGTGTTTAGGTGTGAACTGCCAATCTACATATGTGTGAGTGTCTTATGTGTGTGTGTCTTATCTCACTCAGCTTTATAACCTGAATCCCTTACTCACTGCTCTTTGAATTGAGAAAGCTCCTCGGATGAGGTGTGAAACGTCTTCTGTTACAAATAAAGTCCAGTTTTTTTTGTATTGAACGTTTTTTGAATTCATCATGTCCTGGATGACTGATAATCTTCACCAGCACACTGTGGAGGCTATTGGCCACTTATCATGGATACCTGTTCAAGGGGTGGATAATCAATCATAATGATTTTGGTACACCTAGGCTCAAATCTGTGCAATTTAGAGCCAAACATATTGCAACAGCATAACTTCTTAATTCGCTACGCCGCCACACCCACATCATCCAGCAAAAATGGTCAGCGCTTTAAAGCAAGTCAGACCAACTTGTTAAATATCTTCTAACATAGTATTGTCCTGATTAGGTCAAGAGTGTCAGAGAGGGATCATTCCAAGTAAAAAAAGTGACTTCCTGTTCTGATGGGGCGGGGCTTTGACAACCTCAGAATATGACAAAATTGTATCGTCGGGCATCCAACAGGGATGACTCAAGCTAAGTTTGGTGCAATTCAGTCTTTCGTTGTGAAAGTTATATCCATCCATCCATCCATCCATTTTCTTCCTCTTATCCGGGGTCGGGTCACGGGGGTAGCAACCTAAGTAGGGAGGCCCAGACTTCCCTCTCCCCAGCCACTTGCGCCAGCTCTTCCGGGGGAATCCCGAGGCCTTCCCAGGCCAGCAGAGAAACATAGTCCCTCCAGCATGTCCTGGGTCTTCCTCTGGGCCTCCTTCCGGTGGGACGTGTCTGGAGCATCTCACAAGGGAGGCGTCCAGGAGGCATCCTAAACAGATGCCCAAGCCACCTCAACTGGCTCCTCTCGACATGGAGAAGCAGCGGCTCTACTCTGAGTCCCTCCCGGATGATCAAGCTTCTCACCCTATCTCTAAGGGAGAGCCCAGACACCCTGAGAAGAAAACTCATTTCGGCCGATTGTATCCGAGATCTCATTCTTTCAGTCACAACCCAAAGCTCGTGACCATAGATGAGGGTAGGACCTCTTCCCTGACCCAGAGAGGGCACTGTACCCTTTTCTGGCTCAAGACCATGGCCTCGGATTTGGAGGAACTGATCTTCATCCCGGACGCGTCGCATTCGGCTGCGAACCACTCCAGCGAAAGCTGTAGATCACGATCTGATGAAGCCAATAAGACCACATCATCTACAAAAAGCAGAGACGCAATCCTAAGGCCACCAAAACGGATCCCCTCAACACCTTGGCTGCGCCTAGAAATTCTGTCCATAAAAGTTATGAACAGAATCGGTGACAAAGGGCAACCTTGGCGGAGTCCAACTCTCCTTGGGAACAAGCCCGACTTACTGCCGGCGATGTGGACCAGGCTCTGACACCGGTCATACAGGGACCTAACAGCCTGTATCAAAGGGCCTAGTATCCCATACTCCCAGAGTACTCCCACAGGGTTCCCGGAGGGACACGGTCAAACGCCTTCTCCAAGTCCACAAAGCACATGTGGACTGGTTGGGCAAACTCCCACGTACCCTCTAGGACCCTGCTGAGAGTGTAGAGCTGGTCCAGTGTTCAACGGTCATGACAAAAACCACACTGCTCCTCCTGAATCCGAGGTTCGACTATCCGATGGACCCTCCTCTCCAGAACCCCCAAATAGACCTTACCAGGGAGGCTTAAGACCGTGATTCCTCTGTAGTTGGAACACACTCTACGATCCCCCTTTTTGAATAGGGGGACCACCACCCCGGTCTGCCAATCCAGGGGAACTTCCCCTGATGTCCATGCAATATTGCAGAGTCACGTAAGCCAACACAATCCTACAACATCCAGAGCCTTAAGGAACTCCGGGCGAATCTCTTCCACCCCTGGGGCCCTGCCACCAAGGAGCTTTTTAACCACCTCGGTGACCTCAGCACCAGAGATTGGAGGGCCTGACCCAGAGTCCCCAGGCTCCGCTTCCTCAGTGGAAGACGTGCCGGTGGGATTGAGGAGGTCTTCAAAGTATTCCGCCCACCGACCCACAACATCCCGAGTTGAGGTCAGTAGCACACCACTCCCACTATAAATAGTGTTGGTGGCATACCGCTTTCCCCCCCGAGACGCCGGATGGTGGACCAGAATCGCCTCGAAGCCGTGCGGAAGTCATTCTCCATGGCCTCTCCTAACTCCTCCCATGCCCAAGTTTTTGCCTCAGCGACCACCCGAGCCGCATGTCTCTTGAACTGCCGGTACCCATCAGCTGCTTCCGGGGTCCCACAGGCCAAAAACGACCGATAGGACTCCTTCTTCTACCTGACAGCATCCCTACCTACGGTGTCCACCATCGGGTTCGAGGGTTGCCGCCACGACAGGCACCGACAACCTTGCGGCCGCAGCTCCGGTAAGTTGCCTCAACAATAGAGGCATGAAACATGGTCCACTCAGACTCAATGTCTCCCGCCTCCCTCGGAACATGTTCGAAGTTTTCCCGGAGAAAGTTATAGCGTTTGGAAATTTATTGCGTGAAGCGCAAGTTTGTGGCCTGGCCACGTCCCTTTAACATATACGAAAACGCAAGCTTTAGACAACTTTTACTCTCCAATGTCTTAAGGGCATATCAACCAAGTTTTAAGACAATTCTTCAAAATCCCTAGGAGGAGTTTGTTAAAATTCGCTATTAGAAACGCCCAAAAATGACCCTTTGACCCAAAATGGCCGTCTTCCTGTTTAGTTTGGACCACGGCTCCAAGAGACTTTTTTATAGGTCCTGAGAAGATACATATGTACACCGAGTTTCAGAATTATCGGTCCAAAATTGGCTTGGGACTGAAGTTTTCAAATATTCTATGGGGCGCCTCTGGAGGCTATTGGCCACTTATCATGGCTTCCTGTTCAAGAGGTGGATTTTGATCAATCATAGTGATTTTGGTGACCCTCTGCAAAAATCTGTGCAATTTAGAGCCAAAAATAAGGCAACAACATTACGTCTTACTTCGCCACGCCGCCAACATGCTCCACCCAAAACTGTCAATGTTGGAAAGCAAGTTACACCAACATGTCTTCGGTCACTGGAGACACTACCATGCTGATTAGATCACAGGGGTCAGATAGTGACCATTCAACGTAAAACTTTACACTTCCTGTTGTCAGGGGGCGTGGCTTAAGTGGTGTCAGGATTTGACAATTCAGTCTTGCAGAGGATGAGGATCAATCACTGAAGGTTTGATGTCTCAGAAAGTTTTCATGTAGGAGCTATTAGCGTTTTGTTTTTCATGGTAAGATGTCAAACTTTGAGGTCTGACCCCGCCCCTTCAGCATGCTCCAAAACCAGTGGTGGGATGTAACTAAGTACAAATACTTTGTTACTGTACTTAAGTACATTTTTCATGTATCTGTACTTTACTTAAGTAGAGTTAAATGTGGGTACTTTATACTTTTACTTCACTACATTTTACATCAAGTATCTGTACTTTCTACTACACTACATTTCTATAATGTGTTGCATTACAAGTTACATTCATGTTGCGGCTTTTTGATTTGTTTGTTTCTTTGAAAGTAACCAAATGGTGAGAGGGGAGCTGGTCCATTGAATCACTGCAAAGCGGGCAGGTAACGTTAGGCCCACCTTCAAGAAGAGCTGGGCCAATGACATATATTCTAGTATATATATATATAATATGTCACTGAGCTGGGTGCACCTGCAGCACCGCTAACACACTGAAATGTATTCCAGCGCAAGAGAGTCAGCCAGAAGATATGCTCCACCCATGGCCTTATTGACAGACTGCTCAGTACAACAGGACAGATTCTCTCTCCCAAGAGACAAATTGGACTCAAAAATCTTTGAAAACCAACTTCTTCTGAACTTGAACAAGAAATTATTGCTGCAATATTAAAATGTGTCAGTTCGTGATGTTAGGACAGGAGACAAGAGATGTCTCCAAATGGCTCGACACTCAGGTCCAAGTTTTAAAAATGGTGTCAGGAAGTTAAAGTATTGTTCAATATTGACCCATTACAAGGTCGACTAGACAGTATTTTAACTAGAGTTGATGACAAACTGGAGTTGAAATGATCAGTGCCTATTCCTTTTAGTTGTGTCTAATGCTCCTTTTGTTCAGGCAGACAACTTTTACTTAAATATGTTTACTGCAGTTAAAATTACACATTGGTTTTGCTTTGTGTTAAATAAAAACTTTCAATGGTATTGTAGTATGAACATATGCTGATATATTCATAAATTAAACGGATTCTTTCATTTTTCTGGACTGTATAATGTACGTGCATTGAATAATTAAAAATGTGGACGGAAACGTTAATTATCTTTGACTCACCAACGACAGTGGGTCATTTATTAACAGAATCAAGTTTAACACATCACACATTTACATTAATTGGCAAGAATTGAAAATAACGACAGCTTATTAATCAGTTTTACAAGGAAGTAAACAATACGGCGATTGTTTTCTCACTTCCAGCAGTACGACATTGACCACACGGCGGTGGTTGAAAAACTTTGCTTCAGACATTTCTAAAAATATCTGTAATGATTTTTAGCAGATAGAAGAATTTTAAAGATGGGAAATGAAGTTTAAGTATGAGAGAGATGGGGAGGGAATTTGTCTGTTATAACCAGAAATGGCACGCTCCTTCTAGACCAGCTTTACCCAACGGTACGCTTTGGTTGAGATTGACTCTTTTACCTTTGCAGATGATAGTTTCAGCGTTGGTGTAGAGCTCTCCTTTCAACTCTTTCAGCGTCTCCGTAAGAACAGCTAAACCTCGGGAGTCGTGAGATCATCCAGAACAGACATTTCATAATTCCCAGATCTTCTCTCGTTCAGCTTGATTTTTCTTTCATCAGCATCCTGAATTCCAGCCTTCGTGAACTCTGGAACTAGTGTCGGAACCAACTCACAGCATTCTCTCAGCGTTCTCCTCAGTGTTCTTCCTAGAACTGCCGAGAACTTCTCAGAACTACTGAGCTCTCCAGCACTCGGCTGGAGCTGGAACCTCTTGCAGAACTGCAGAACTCCGTCTACTCCAACTTCAACTTAACTGGGTTGAACTAGAAAGTACCAACATTTAAAGAGCTCTATTTCCGGTTCATTTGGGAATTTCTGATTGGTCGATGGACCAAAACAGAGGTGTGTTTTGTGATGTAAGGTGTTATGAAAAGTCAAGGAAAAAGATTAAGATTGTTTAAGAACAGACAGAAGATATTATGAAGAACTTCAGACTTCGTGGAGTCAATTCTCTAGTATCTTGCTGTAAAAGTTAAACATGACATTTCTTTTTCAGTAAACTTGCAGTTGACCGAAACTTGAACTTTGACCAACTTACACACTTGCTCATTGAAGACAGAAAATCAGACAATGCATCATTAACCTGATTTCTTCTTTGAATGAGAATTAAAAATCATTATTACTGTTTCACAGTTGATTTAAAAATGAGTAGTTCACTTCAACATTTAAACATTGTTTGAACTAACACAATTTGATTATCAAACATTTGTAAAATAGTAATGATAATCGAAAATAGTCTTCTTTTACTTGATTAATTCAAGAAAGAAAGTCTCAGGATGGGTCAACCTGTATTTCTGGATTCAAATCAATGAAATGACAAGTTCTGTCCCATAAGCTCCTTAAGGTCAAGGTTTTGACATCACAGTATAATCATTCCTTATTCTTATTTTGCTTAATGACATTTAACTCTGCATGTCATCCCTGAAATTCTGACGCACAGAATCACAAGTCCAAGTGTGAACTGTGTCGCAGAGTAAACACAATAAAAACATGTATTATCTGCAGCATTGTTCATTAAAATGATACACTATTAATGTATTACAGAAAATATACATATGGTGGGCACACTTAAAGATATTCATTCAACCTTTATTTAGACAGGTAATCCCATTGAGCCTCGAGGACTCATTTACAAGAGAGACCTGATTTCAACAAAGAAAGATGACAACAATGGACAATAGCAACAACAATAAACAATTATAAAAAGTCATACTGCAGTTTTTTTTTGTTTTTTTTTTTACAAATAGGATGGCTAAAAGAAAAAGGTAACAAAAAAACAGCTAGATTCTAAGGCGAATGTAGAAAACTAAAAACAGGAACATGTCTGCTTTGGTCCCTGCCAAGAGTCCAACAGGTTCTTAAAGCCACTTAGAGAGCTCAAGGTCGAGAGCTTCAGTTGTTTTTGTAAGGTATTCCAGGAAACAGGAGCGGAGTAGGAGCAGGCCCATTTGCCTAGTTCAGTCCTCATTGAGGGAACACTGCAGGTAATAATGTCCTGAGAGCGCACGCCGTAGCTACACTCACGCAGAGACATGTAGGAGGAGATGCATGAAGGCAGCAGACCAAGAAGTGATTTAAAGATGAAAATGTACCAGTGAGAGAGTCTGCGTGAAGTTAATGATGTCCAGTTAACCAGTGAATACAGTGTGCAGTGGTGGGTACGATAATCACAGCCAGTTATGAATCTTAGTGCACCATGATAGACAGCATCCAACATCTGCAGGGTTCTTGTAGGAGCGTTCATGTAAATAATGTCACCGTAATCAATGGAGGGAAGGAAAGTCACAGATACAAGGTGTTTCCTAGCATTCAGGGTTAGACAGGATCTATTTCTGAAAAAGAAACCCAGTTTAACTTTCAGTTTCTTTATCAAGTTTTCCACATGGAGCTTAAAAGAGAGATGTGAGTCGACCAAGATACCCAAATATTTATAGGAATCAACAAACTCAATGGGGACACCATTTGAGGATAAAATCGGAGGAAGAACTGCTGGGACCAACTTCCTATTTGCAAAAAGCATCCCTTTGGTTTTGTCGGCATTTAGGACAAGTTTGAGGTGGAACAAATCTGTCTGGATGTAGTTGAATGCAGATTTCAAAAGCTGGAAAGTCTTAGCAACAGTTTTAGATCGACAATAAACAACTGTGTCATCAGCATAGAAATGTATGGATGCATCAGGGATGTTTTTACCTACGTTATGTATGTAGATTGTAAAGAGGGTGGGTCCTAAGACTGAGCCTTGTGGTACACCATTGTTGATTGTTAAATAACTGGAGGAAGTACCATTATGTTGAACACATTGCCTCCAGTCTAAAAGATAGAGAACCAACCAATGGTGTGTTCTGAGAAACCAATTTCTGAGAGCTTATGACACAAGATGTTATGATCCACAGTATCAAAAGCTTTAGACAGGTCTAAGAAAAGTGCAACACAATAATCCCTAGCATCCAGTGCTTCCACAACGTCATTAAGAACCTTCAGTGAAGCAGTGGTTGTGCTGTGTTGTTTCCTGAAACCAGATTGATGTGGAGGTAAGATGTTAAATGAGTCCAGGTAATTTTTGATTTGAGAGTTTATCAGTTTTTCTAGAATCTTAGCTAAAATGCAGAGTTTAGAGATTGGCCGATAGTTGTTCAGTGAGGTGGGGTCACCTCCCTTCAGCAAAGGAAGAACAAAGGCTGTTTTCCAAGTGTCTGGGATGGAGTTTTGTCTTATGGAGAGATTAAAGATATGGGTCACAGGGACTGTGATGATGTGAGCGGCCAGCCTTAAGAAATAAGGTGGAAGTTCATCTGGACCTGCAGATTTTTTAGGATCAAGATCTTTTAACAGTTTATTAAACTCACTGACTGAGAACGGAGAAAAAGAGAAGGTGTGATTAACTGAGGATTGACTTGTAGGAGGGATTTGATTTGTAGAAGTTTGATTATTAAGTGAAGTGGCTGATTTTCCATTAGTAACTGTGTCAAATAAAGAACTAGAAGCAACAAAATGTTTGTTGAAACAGTTCAGGATCTCGTGCTTATTTGACACAGGAACAGAGTTAATGAGAAGTTGTGATGGGAGGTCAGATGATTGGGGGGTGCCTGAGAGAGATTCGATGGTTTTCCAGAATCTGTGAGGGTCATTTAGATTTTTGGAGGTCTGAGATAAGAAATAGTGGTGTTTTGCTGCTTTGACAGCAGTTGTACATTTATTCCTCATCTGTCGAAAACTCAACCAATCAGTGTCTTAGTCAGATTTTCTCGCTGTGGCCCAAAGATAGTCTTTCCTGTGCAGGAGGTCAGCTAGCTCTGGAGTAAACCAGGGGCTGTCTCGTCCCTTTATTCTGAACTGACGAAAAGGAGCATGTTTGTTCACAAAATAAATGAAACTATTATGAAAATAGTTCCAAGCGGAGTTCACGTCATCAGTTAACAAAATACAATGCCAGTCAAAGTGACAGATCCCAGAGGAATGACTGTTCACAAAAACGTTTCAGATCCCTTTTTTTAATTAATCTGGGCTTAGAAGGTGGAAGTTTAATATCTCTCAAAGCCGCTGTCACACAATGATCACTCAAGATATTGGCAAATACACCTGTACCAGGGAATTTGTGAGGCATATTTGTTAGAACCAGGTCTAAGATGGAGGCTTTTCAGGACGGTTTTTGTTTTATCTTGTCAGAGAGTTGATCAGTTGGGTAAGATTGAGAGACAGGCAACATTCCTTGAATTTATCACAGAGGGGGTTCGACTTACACCAATCAATGTTGAGGTCTCCTTCCAAAAGGATCTCTTTGAATTTTAAATTACCAAGAAATTCCATCAGGGAGGAAAGAGCCTCAGGTGTTGCTGAGGGTGGATGGTAACAACAGACTACAGATAATATCTGGCCACCATTCAAGGTGATGTTTACAGCTAAGGCTTCAAACTGGTTTGGAATTGTTTTAGAAGACACAGGACTAGCAACCAAAGACTCTCTGATGTAAACAGCGACTCCCCCCTCCCCCCTCCCCCCTCCCTTTTTTTGACGATCACAGCGGTAGATGTTAAATCCATTGATTGCCAGGTCATTATTGAGTACAGATTTGTTGAGCCAGGTTTCAGAGATGAAGATTACATCTACCCCAGAAGAACTGACCAGAATTTTCAAGGCATCAAGTTTTCTCAGAAGGCTACGTTCGTTTACATGCAGAAAATGAAGACCAGACATGTTCTTAAAGTCATTTGGTGTCATATAAATAGTGGAGGGTCCAGGGTTGGGTTGAATCCCTGAGAGCAGTAACAACATTATTATCAGACATTTTCTTGATTTTTTTGTGACTGATGTATAATTACAGGAGTTAACAGTGTGACAATTAGCCCCCATAATCGAACCATGAGAAACATTAATGAAGACGTGATCATTCAGAACCCAAAAACTGAAAGTTGCAGTGATGGGCAGATTCAGGTGTATTAACAAGATTCAGTGACTCCAGATAATCTGAGAACTGAAAATAGTGACAGTAATATGAATGATGCAGAAAAGTTTCAGATCATAAAACGTCACAGTTCAAATGGGCAAACAAACCCGACGAGGTGGCCCAACTGCAGTTTGAGTTGGGCTGAGGGGGGCTCCGGCCCCCCAGTGAAGATGGATGGATGGATGGATGCTCTCATGGGAAACAGAAGCTGGGTCCAGAATCAACAGGCTGAAACAGATAATTCGCAGCAAATAGCAGAGCGAGCTGCCAGAAAATCCAGAAAATATGTAGACCATTGCATTATGTAATACATTCAGGAAGTACTTTTACTTTTAATACTTTAAGTATTTTAAAAACAAGTACTTATTTACTTTTACTTAAGTAAAAATTTTCATGTGATACTTCTACTTTTACTAGAGTACATTTTTGTCTGTTTATTTGTACTTTTACTTAAGTACAGCGTTTGAGTACTTTCTCCACCACTGTCCAAAATGCACCATTTAGATAACTTTTTGTTCTCCATAACTTTTGACCAAAATGGCCAAGTTTGAAACAGATTGAGCAAAATCCCTAGGAGGAGTTTGTTCAAATGTGGAGGCTGTAAACCGCCAGAAAGTTGTGAAATTTGGGACAACATTCCAAAATGGCCGCCTTCCTGTTTATCGTACAATGTTAGTGCCAGAGGGTTTTCTGTGCATCTTGGGGAATTGGACAAATGTACCAAATGTCATGTTTCTACGACAAACTAAGGTTAATGCGGAGGGTATTTTGGAAATTTCCAGGTGACGCTCTTGAGTCGTTTCTGTTGTGAGTTTTGCGACGCCATTAAAATACATAATTTTTCATCAGTCCTGATGTATCCACCAAATTTGGTGAGTTTTGGGATATGTTAAGGCCCACAAAACGCCAATTCATTTGATGGAAAAATGTTTGGGCCTAATGAACCGAGCGATTACAATAGGTCTTTGCAGCGCTTCGCTGCTCGGGCCTAATAAAAACACCAAAACAACTGCAAATAAGACAAGCTGCAAACTCCAAAAAATGGAAGTTCAACAGACCACTACAGGGGCTTGACCACCAAGTCAAATACAACCAGACCCCCTGTAAATACATTTTAGCTGAGCGGCCACTTTCTAAAGTCATAATACTTTCATAGTATGCAAGGATACATAAAATGTCGAGCAAAGAAAGGTTTTTATAATTTAAGGAAACAAAAAGTAGTTCCTATAAGCCAGAAAACGAAACATTGGCAAGACGGTGGCTTTAAATCATGTAATTTACTATTTCATAGGAAAACCAGAGACATTATATTGAGATAAACATGAAAAAAAAGCTTTGGGTAATTTTGCCACAATATGAAATTTGGAATTAGGAATTATCAAAACAAGTAATAAGTCCAGCTAAGATGAACTGGCACATTTCTAAGATTTGCCAATGTAAAGTAGAAATACTCCCAATAATTTTAGTGTATAGCATATCTGCAAATTTGTCGCTTTTCAGCGAATTTCGCCAATTTCAAACCAAAATATATAATTTATGTGAATAATCTTAGCTAGCACGTCTGTATTGCGCACCGTTAACGTTACATCAAGGTATGAACAATGTATCTGCCACATACACCGAGATTTGAGAAGTCCAGCTGATTGTGTTATAGAGAATACCTTGAAAGGAGAAATATAATGTTAAGGAGAAAGAACCCAAATAACACAAGTTTTCTGGAAAGTAAAATTGGTCAAATCAGTGATGGGGAAGGAACAGTGGAAAGGAAAACATGAAAGTAGATTAATGTTATTCCAAGTGGATTGTGAAGGAAAGGGGAATAAAAGTTATAAAGTGGTAGACACTGGTGGCACCAAGGTAGGAAAGAACATGTAAACCTGTTTTGTTTAAATAATTACATGATGGTTAAAAAAACTGACAAAAAAGTGTGTGTGTGTGTGTGTGGGGGGGGGGGGGTCACATTTGCTTGGCACAGTGTAATTTGTGTTGTGAAGGCTACATGATGCCAGGTCATTTTTTGTTATGAGTAGGTCTATCACTAAATCAGAAAACAGTAAAAAGCCCCCCTAAAGTCACTGTTGGTGGTTATTAAAATTGTACCTGTTCATTGGGTAAAGTTAATATTTTTTAAACATGCAGTTGTCACCATTGCTTAGCACAATGGCATGTTGTGTTACAGGCTAGAATACATCTCAAGATGGATAAAACGCACACCCCTTGATGAACCCTGGCTAGACGTAGAACAGACACTTTGCAATAATATAATGATTTTGAACCTTCCATTCATTAGCTCAAACATAAAATGACAGGAATGCTTTAAAAGCATCAATATCAGCTCCTCTCTGATAGCTTGGTGGGATTTTCTTAAAATTACAGAGTCTTCACTAATTCCATGTAGACGTACACCCATCTGGAACAACCCTGACATCCCACAACAGAATAATATGATAAACTTCCCAGGTTGGAGGTGTAAAGGAATCGAATATTTGGAACATATATATGAGGAAGTAGACTATCCCATTTAACAGATTAATAACACAATATACACAATACTTCGAAGACCTCCTCAATCCCACCGGCACGTCTTCCACTGAGGAAGCAGAGCCTGGGACTCTGGGTCAGGCCCTCCAATCTCTGGTGCTGAGGTCACCGAGGTGGTTAAAAAGCTCCTCGGTGGCAGGGCCCCAGGGTTGGATGAGATTCGCCCGGAGTTCCTTAAGGCTCTGGATGTTGTAGGGTTGTGTTGGCTTACGTGACTTTGCAATATTGCGTGGACATGGGGGCAAAGTTCCCCTGGATTGGCAGACCGGGGTGGTGGTACCCCTATTCAAAAAGGGGGACCGTAGAGTGTGTTCCAACTACATGGGAATCACGGTCTTAAGCCTCCCTAGTAAGGTCTATTCGGGGGTTTTGGAGAGGAAGGTCCATCGGATAGTCGAACCTCGGATTCAGGAGGAGCAGTGCGGTTTTTGTCCTGGTCGTGGAACACTGGACCAGCTCTACACTCTCAACAGGGTCCTGGAGAGTGCGTGGGAGTTTGCCCAACCGGTCTACCTGTGCTTTGTGGACTTGGAGAAGGCGTTCGACCATGTTCCTCGGGGAACCCTGTGGGGGGTACTCTGGTAGTATGGGGTACTAGGCCCTTTGATACTGGCTGTTAGGTCCCTGTATGACCGGTGTCAGAGCCTGGTCCGCATTGCCGACAGTAAGTCAGGCTTGTTCCCAAGGAGAGTTGGACTCCGCCAAGGTTGCCCTTTGTCACCGATTCTGTTCATAACTTTTATGGACAGAATTTCTAGGCGTAGCCAAGGTGTTGAAGGGATCCGTTTTGGTGGCCTTAGGATTGCGTCTCTGCTTTTTGCAGATGATGTGGTCCTATTGGCTTCATCAGATCGGGATCTACAGCTTTCGCTTGAGCGGTTTGCAGCCGAGTGCGATACAGCCGGGATGAAGATCAGTTCCTCCAAATCCGAGGCCATGGTCTTGAGCTGGAAAAGGGTAGAGTGCCCTCTCCGGGTCAGGGAGGAGGTCCTGCCCCAAGTGGAGGAGTTCAAGTATCTTGGGGTCTTGTTCATGAATGAGGGAAAAATGAAACGTGAGATTGATAGGCGGATAGGTGCAGCATCTGCAGTGAAGTGGGCGCTGTACAGGTCTGTCGTGGTGAAGAGAGAGCTGAGTCAAAAGGCGAAGCTCTCAATTTACCGATCGATCTACTTTCCTACCCTCATCTATGGTCATGAGCTTTGGGTTGTGACCGAAAGAACAAGATCTCTGATACAATCGGCCGAAATGAGTTTTCTCCGCAGGGTGTCTGGGCTCTCCCTTAGAGAAAGGGAAAAAAGAAAAAAAAAAAGAGATAGGGTGAGAAGCTCGATCATTTGGGAGGGACTCAGAGTAGAGCCGCTGCTTCTCCATGTCGAGAGGAGCCAGTTGAGGTGTCTCGGGCATCTGTTTAGGATGCCTCCTGGACGCCTCCCTGGTGAGGTGTTCCGGACACGTCCCACCGGGAGGAGACCCAGAGGAAGACCCAGGACATGCTGGAGGGACCATGTTTCTCGGCTGGCCTGGGAACACCTTGGGATTCCCCGGAGGAGCTGGACCAAGTGGCTGGGGAGAGGGAAGTCTGGGCCTCCCTACTTAGGCTGCTACCCCCACGACTCGACCCCGGATTAGCGGAAGAAAATGGATGGATGGATAACACAATATGGGATTAATAAGAATAAATTTTTAGAATATCAACAAATTAAATCTATATCAAAAAATAAATTTAACCTTAATAATACTATAATTGAAATACCAACAAGTGTATTAGAATTCCTTAATTTTAACCCTCCCAAATTACTATCTAAGGTTTACCGGACACTCATTAAAATAGATGAATCAATATCCCTTCCCATTATAAATGGGAGACAGACTTGTCAATCAACTTTGACCAAAACTTCTGGTCTCAGATATGTCTGAAAACTTTTAAGATGATTAAAAACCCTAATTTACAATTAATACAATACAAAATCCTTCATAGAGTACATTACACAGGTCAACGGATGTTCAGGAGGGGTTTTGCATCATCTAATGTTTGCTCACAGTGTACAGACAATATTCCTGACAATTACATCCAAGCATTTTGGTTCTGTCCACCTGTTCAGAGGTTTTGGTGACGGATATGCGAAGACTTATCAAAGTGTCTGAGATGTAATATTCCACTCTCTCCATCAGTTTGTTTATTGGGCCACTTAGATGATGTCACCTTGGAGACAAGTCAATTCACATGATTTTTACTGCTTATGCATAGCAACCAAAAAAAACTATACTCATGAATTGGAAAAATAAAAATACACTTAGTATTAAACAGTATAAATACCTTTTGTTGGGTTACATCAGTCTTGAGACAGCCTGTACCTCCACATCAGACCAATCTCTCTGGGCTTCTTTGATCAGCTCCAACACGTAGTGGAGGTGGGTGAACCCCTTTGATTTCTTCCCATGGGGCATCGTTGTTGATGTGGGGGGGTATCGGGTCTGGGGGCATGGGAGGGTCGTGGGCCTGGGGCATTTTGAAAAAATAAATGAAAAATAAATAAATAAACACATGCTCGTTGACAAAACTGACAAAAATGGGTTTTTGCTTGGCACAGTGTAATTTGTGTTGTGAAGGCTACATGATTGCCAGGTCATTTTTTGTTATGAGTAGGTCTATCACTAAATCAGAAAACAGTAAAAAGCCCCCCTAAATTCACTGTTGGTGGTTATTAAAATTGTACCTGTCCATTGGGTAAAGTTTATATTTAAACATGCAGTTGTCACCATTGCTTAGCACAATGGCATGTTGTGTTACAGATAAAACTACTGGTAAATAAAAAATTAACAAAATAAAAGTTAAGTGCACCCCTATAATCATTGTTTGTGGTCAACTGTGTTACATTAATTTTATTATCATAGCCATAGGAGTGAGTTTAAAAATGATGCATAAATGGACTAATTGAATGAGGTGTCTCTAAAATATCCTGATGCATGCTCAGTAATTTCAACAATTTTATTTATTTTTTAATCTGTCCGGAGGACCAGACTTAATTTTGTTAGATATTTCTAAAATAGTTGTTGAATCATTTGATTGTTCAATCAAAAGGCCTTCTCCTACTCTGCTCCTGTTTCCTGGAATATCTTGCAAAAAGATCTGAAGCTCTCGACATTGACCTCTCTAAGTGGCTTCAAACATCTGCTGAGTTCCTGGGAAAAAACAATGCAGACATGTTCCTGTTTTTAGTATTTTACATCGTTCTACAATGTAGCTGTTTTGTTTCGTTTTGTTTTCATTTTCTTCCATTTATTTTTTCCATATATATGGTTTATTTTATGATTGTCTACTGTTGTCATCCTTATTTGTTAAAAACTGGACTCTCATGTAAATGAGTCCTCGGGGCTCAACAACACTAACCTGTTGAATAAAGGTTGAATTAATGAATTTTTTAAGTATTTCTAGTCTTTATTTAACCAGACAACCTCTAGGGGGGTGCCACTTCTTCATTCATGGAGAACAACAAATCATGTTCTTCATGTTTACACACCTGGTTGTGTTCAGCCATGAGTATATCACACTGAATTAGTGAGAAGGATGAGCCTGTCTCTCACAACACAGATGTTCTATTCTTGGAGTGATGGATGACAGACTCTAAGATCATCTTCTACTTGTAAACGAGCCCTGAACTTATTTTTCATTGTAGTCAAAGTAGAAAAAGATGATTCACAAAGGTACATAGTAGGAAAGGGGAGCAGTATTTGCATGGCCTCAGCAGTGAGTTCAGGATACTCGCGTGACAGGGCAGCCCAAAGTTAGCATGATTAACCTGCTGAAATGTGGCCTTTAATGTCCGACCAAAGGATAACTCCAGGAGTTGCTCTTCTGCCTTACCTGTCAGGCCTTTTTCTGTTGCAGCTGGTGCAAATGGGTCATACACCCAGTTCCAGGCATCAGGGTTTACATCTGAGAAGTGCTTGCTCACTGATGCAAAGTGTGAGGTGATGACCTCTCTCACTGTAACCAGCGCCATAGAGAGAGTTGCGACACTAACTAGCCGATACGTGGTCATGTGGTTCATGCAGCTCTCAGTAGTTTCAAACAGCTCATCGCTGTCAGTCAGTTTGAGCAATGGCGCAACATAACACAAAAATCAACTTTTCTTACTTTACATGGTGTCTTGTGGTAATGATTGAGCAGTAACGAACTGATTACTTAACCGATTACTGATTATTTCACTGACTATGTGTTTTATCAACACATTTTTAGACGCGGCAGATACATTTATCATTACATTTTAGAGGGAAACGAGCCTGCAAACACGTTAGAAAAAAATGTCTATGCAATACAATGATCAATATAGCCATGTCAACAGTGTTTTATAATAACTTTACTCTTTTATTTGTTTACGTGTGTAACACCTGTTATAAAGCTATTTCTGATGTTCTCTGCATGAGAATGCTCTACCTTGTCCTCCATGCCAGCAGTTCAGATCTGCTCCAGCTTACCTTAAATCTGGGATGAATTCTTCATTTCTGTAGAAGATATTCATTCAACCTTCATTTAAACATGTTAAATCACTAAGGAGTGTCATAACTTTCTCATGATAGTCTTTCTGGTTCAAAATCACTGTGCACCTTCCTTTGTCTGCTGGGAGAATGATGATGTTTTTGTCCTTGCTAAGAGTGGTGAGTGCATCCCTCTCCTCTTTACTGATGTTGGAAGGTGGTGGTTTGGCATTGCTGAGGCAGGATGAAACTTTGATTCTGAGCTGTTCTGCTTCAACCTCTTTCATTTTGTTGTTGCGGATGGCTGATTCTGTGGCTGTGATCATCTCCACCAGAGGAATTGTACTTGGTGCAACCGCAAAGTTCAGTCCCCTGGCAAGAATCTCTGTCTCCGGCTGGGTGAGCTGTCTGTCAGATAAATTCTTCACCCACTTTTCTGTCTCCCTGGCATGTAATTGACTACTGGAGTGTTGTCCTACACTGAATGTGTTGTTATTGGAATAATGATGGTGTTGATGAGTTATTAGTAAGTTAAACTTGTTTTGTTGTCGAGTCTTGGACTTGACATGCTGTGCTAAGCGTGCCTGATCTGTACAGTCCAACACTTGCTGAAGTGTGGTCTGATCTAGACACATTGTTAGTTTCTGTTTAATGTGCTCTTCTTTGGCCTTCAAGGCCTCAATAGTAAAATTGGTCTATCTCACCCGTTCATTCAGCAGCTGGGTCTGTGCCTTCTGAAGGATCTTGCTTGCCCGGTGCCCGCTGACCGATGATTTTAGTTCCAGGCTCTTGGGAATGATGCCACTTTGTCGACATCTGAGGTTGAATCGCAAGTGGTTCTTGTAGTCTGCCCTCTTCCTTGCTGTTTTCTCAAACTTTCTTACTAGTTTGAGGCAATCCTGGCCAAAGTGGTTCAAAATCCAGTCAAAGATCCAGTCCCCCGGCACAAACAGAGTAATGTTGTGTATGCTGTTCAGTGTCAGGAGGGCTGTGATCAGTCTTACATCAGGGAAACTAAACAGCCACTGGCCAAAAGGATGGCCCAGCACAGAAGATCAACATCATCAGGCCAGGACTCTGTGGTCTACACTCATCTCCAGGCCAGCGGTCACTCTTTCAGGGATGAAGATGTGCACATCCTGGATAGAGAGGAACGATGGTTTGAGAGAGGAGTAAAGGAGGCCATCTTTGTGAAAAGAAACCGTCCATCGTTAAGCAGGGGTGGAGGCCTCCGGGTTCAACTGTCCCCCTCTTACAATGCTGTGATTGCTAGTATCACTCAGCCCTCTGTGAATAGTAAACAGCCATCAGTGTGCTAATGATCCAATGTTAGGCTGATGGTCCTTCTTGAGCATGTGATCAGCTGGTTTTGGTTGTCAGCAGCAAAACTGGTTGATCCACTCTGAGAAGGTGCTATTTAAGAGACTGAGCTGAATACAGCACCTCAGACTGAAGAAGTCTCTCAGATGAGAGACTAAACGTTTCTATATTTTTTTGCTTTGTTTTGTTTTTTTGAATGTCCAGAGGACCAGATTGAACTTTTTTGGATTTTTGTACCTGGATTATTGAGCATGCATCAGGATATATGTCAAACCATTTCCATGTTCTGATGATTAATAATTTCTCTTTTTGTTTTCTTCTTGTGCCCATCTTTCTCAGCAGCAACTCAGCAAAGAGGACACCCTGAAGACCCAGAAGACCCAGGCTCATCTGAGGATTTTAGCAACGAGGGCCATGTGAAGGGTGAAGGAGTCCCAGTCAATCAGGAGGTTCATTCAGTCAGCTGTGGGTCATCTGCTGCTGCCTAATATCAATTTATCAGCGTTGTCTTGATGTAAAAGGAGACAAACCAGTCTAGAGCCTCCCTGCTCCTTCAAGTCACACTTCTTGGATGAACATTCATTACTGCAAGCAGCTGTGTTGGAAATCTCTCCGTATATTTATCTTTTTTTTTTAATCTACTAATGAAATGTTGTGAAGAATTCTGTCAGAACTTTTTTTAAATAGCTTGTCTTCAGTAATCTGCATATGTACATCTTTTACATTTAAATTGCATCTGTTTGTATATTTTACACATCTGGTAATGTAGTACATGGAGGAGGGGAGGAAATGCTCAAATTAAAGCTTCTGTTGTGTAACAATTAAACAAGGTTTGTGGCAGCTTCTTGCAAAAATTCATTTAATAATTTTATTGAACACTGTACATGGAGCAATGTTGGTAAATAAACTTGTATATATATATATATATATATATATATATATATATATATATATATATATATATATATATACCGGCCCCCCAATCTACCAGGAAAACCGGCTGTGGCCTCGCCCGTAGGACGTCCTGTTGGGAAAACGAGGCCAGATGGATCAAGACGGTGAGCCGGAATGGAACCTAGAAAAAACAACCTTCCCACCGGATCATCCGAACTGGCGGGAAAGGCGTGGGACGTAAAAAAGGGTTGCTTCATGTCAGCCGCCTCCTGGGTTACGCCGGGCAACCCCAGAGGGCGCCGTCGGCCGGGAGCGGTGCGATCGCCGATGCGAAATGAGGTGGGATGGGGTGAGCATTCACTCAGCCCCCCTCCACCAACACTACGCTCTCCAGGAGGGAATGAGCAGCGGGGGGCTGCAGCTGAGCGCCGCCTGTCCCGGAGGAACCATCCGATTCGCTCCGGGAGTCGGCGATAAGAGGAAAATTACAAGATGGCGTTGTCCAGCGTGTAGCGACCTGTCACTGAGAAATATTCCTCGACGCTTACATTGTAACAAGACTGCTCGTCAGCTTCTCTTCGGGGAGGAGAGCTCACCGGACGACCGGAGGTCGATGTGCTGGGCCAAGCATCCTTAACAAAGGTTGGTCATCTACACAACTTTCCTTCTTCATTCTTCTGACAGTGCTATTAGCTTGCTGAAGATAAAAAGGGAGCCGATTACCCGCTTTTAACGCAATTTATACGGACCGTGTGGGGCCCACACAGCAGGTGGGCGTGGACTAAATTTTTCAGTGCGATGCTTCGAATATCGGGATAAACCCATCGGCGACAGTCTTAAAGGGCGAAGCCTATACGAAATAGAACAATAACTTGCTCAGATTCTAGTTCAGCATTAACCAGTCTAAAATACAACCACTCAGACAGTAGACCAGATATTTTAGTAGAAATACAGCAAAGATTATTCAGGATACAAATGATGGGTTTAATAGTTATATTTATTTGGGTTCCAGCTCAAACTGGGATTAAGGGTAACAAAATAGCAGATAGGGAAGCAAAAAAGGCAACAACAGGACACGTTAATTTTACAGTGAGTACAAGCAAATCAGAAGCAAAAAGTATAATTAAACAAAAATTGAGGGAAAGGTGGCAGAATGAATGGGATGAAGATAACAAAGGAAGGTGGTATTATAGGATTCAAAAAAGAGTAGAACAAATGAGAGTAGGAAGAAAAAATAGAAGAAAGGAGAAACTATTAACAAGGTTAAAATTTGGACATAATGGACTTAACAGTTCGCTATACAGAATACAGCAACATAATACAAGAAACTGTCAATATTGTGGAGAAAATGAGACAATAGAACATTATTTTAATATGTAGAAGATATGTGAGAGAAAGGAGATTAATGTTGGAAGAATTTAGGGAAAATAAAGAAAAGTTTAATTTAATAAATATACTACAGGGAAATTCAGATAGCAAAAGCACTCAGATTTTAATTAGATTTTTCTGGAAAACAAAGGTGATTAATAGAATACAGCATAGAATAAAATACATTTTGAGCCACACTCCATACCGGTAGGTGGCGGTAATGCAACATCAACGTTTTTTGCCAACCGCCAATAAAACCTCAAGAACAACGACAACACTTCGCAGCTTATTTGTGTTCTAATCGACGAACTGTTGACGTCAGGTCTCGGGGGATAACTTTTCACAAGTAAGATGAACATAGTATTGTTAGTATTTTGTGAATATAATATTACTGTACTGTATTTATGTCCACCAGCTGATGTGATGTTCAGTGTAACACGGTGTTCAGCTGCAATGAAGCTGACTGAGATCTGATGACAGGAATATTTTTATAACAAGAATACTCAACTTCAGTAGCTTTGGTTCATTATCAACAGATATGCAGCAGAACTGGAGTTTTGATTAAATTCTAAGAAATTTGCACTTAAAGCCCGTTTTAAATAAAAAAGCCGTGCCTGAGTCGTTTGCATTGCAGGATATACCAGATTCAAAGAAACAAGTTAATAAGGAATCTTGGTAATATGAAAATGGAAATTGTTGAAAGATTCGGGAAATAGAGGTTATAAGGCTATATTTTATTTTTTTAAACGGTGTAGGTTGTATAATAAAAGGAAAAGGAGAGGTTTTCTTGTCATGTGGTCCACACTCCTCACCAGTTGGTGGCGGTGTTCTGTCGGTTAGTGATACTTTGTCAGATTGTCATACCCCAGCACAAACTGACGGCTTTAAGCATAGGTTGTCAGATCGTCATATCAGCGTCAAATGACACCATGTCAAACACTGTCACTGATGGTTATGATTATTATTATTTATAGATAGCTATTTAACAATTACTTTGTTATTACTATTTGTTATTATTAATATATGTCATTATTAATATATTGTTATTGTTATATATATATATTATATGTACATATAAATGTACATTTGTATATGTATGTACATGTAAAGACATAATATAAAGATAACATACAAGATTATATTATATATATATATTATATAGACATATGTATATACAATATATGTGTGTATATGCCTGTATGCATGTATATGCCACCTGCCTGAAGACTGCCACCATCATCCCAGTCCCAAAAAGCTCTACAGTGACTGGTCTTAATGACTATCGGCCAGTGGCCCTCACCCCTATAGTTACTAAATGCTTCGAAAAACTGGTCATGACTAACATCAAAACAACCATCAAGATCAACAAGGACCCTCATCAGTATGCATACCGTGAGAACCGATCAACAGAGGATGC
>NC_056505.1:35800520-35803732 GCF_014905685.2 Nematolebias whitei
ATATATATATATATATATATATATATATATATATATATAATTAATATGTACTTTATTCTCTTATCACTTTGATAAAGACATTAATCTGAATGGCTCTTTTGGGAGAGGGGAGTAGTGATGGATTTCGAGGGGTAGGGGCTCAGATTGGCTGTAAGAAGGAGGGTCTTTTGCCCCTTTTCCACTATCACGGCGCGGGTCAATGTCAATGTCAATTTATTTATATAGCACATAAAAACAACAAAAGCTGACCAAAGTGCTTTACAGTTAAGACAGGTTAAAAATTTTAAAAAAGAGTAAAAATGCATCTAGTGCCACTCAAAAACATAAGTTGACAATAAAAACAACACATAACAACAATAAAATCAGCTCAACTTGTTCTCAGACTCTGCGTGGATGAAATGCCAAGGAATACAGATGAGTCTTGAGCAAAGATTTAAAAGTCTCAACAGTCTGAGTGGTCTTTAAATTCTCAGGTAAACTGTTCCACAGTTTTGGAGCAGCAACCGCAAAAGCCCGATCACCTCTGGATTTCAGTTTGGATCTGGGGACATCTAAGAGGAACTGGTTGGTAGACCGGAGTGCTCTTACTGGAGTGTAAATGTTAATGAGATCACATAAATATTAAGGGGGCCAGACCTTTAAAGACTTTAAAAACAAGCAATAAAATCTTAAAATCAATCCGAAAGTGGACAGGAAGCCAGTGGAGAGAAGCCAGGACAGGGGTTATGTGTTCATGTTTTTTAGTTGCTGTTAAAAGACGAGCTGCTGCGTTCTGGACAGATTGTAAACGATGCAAAGATGATTTGTCTAAACCAACATACAATGAATTACAGTAGTCCAAACGAGATGTAATAAAAGCGTGAATCACCTTTTCAAGGTCTCTGAAAGGGAGACAAGACTTCACCTTGGCAATGAGTCTTAGCTGGAAGAAACTGGATTTCACAACTGTATTTATCTGTTTGTCAAATTTAAAAGCACTATCAAAAATAACTTCCAGATTCCTGACATTGGAGTGGCTGTATGAAGCCAAGGGGCCAAGCACATTAAGGGTATTACATTGACCAAAGCTGATGACTTCTGTTTTATTTTCATTTAGATTCAGAAAATTTAGTTTTAACCAGACTTTAATGTCATTTAGACTGTTCAAGAGTGGATCCAGTGAAGTGACCCTGTCTGACTCAATCGGAAGATATAACTGAGTATCATCAGCAAAGTAGTGAAAAGGGATGTTGTGTTTTCTAAAAATGGACCCCAAAGGCAACATGTAAAGATTAAAAAGCAATGGACCTAAAATAGACCCTTGAGGGACCCCACAGATCAGAGGAGCTGGAGATGAAGAACATTTTCCTAAATGTAAAAAAGTTAAATCTGGTCCTCTGGACATTCAAAAAAACCCAAAACAAAGCAAAACAACAAAAAATGTAGAAACGTTTTGTCTCTCGTCCGAGAGACTTCTTCAGTCTGAGGTGCTGTTTTCAGCTCAGTCTCTTAAATAGCACCGTCTCAGCATGAGCATGCATCAGGATATTTTCCTAAATGAACAGAAAAACTCCGGTCAGTCAGGTAGGATCTAAACCAGGATAGAACTGTGCCTTTGATACCGACCACCTGCTCCAGTCGTGACACCAAGATGTTGGATCGGATATTTCCAGCCCAAATTTTGCATGGCATGAATGTTTTAAACTGAGTGTGACACTAATCATCTACTAAACTCAATGCACCTGCACAGGTTTCCCCAGATGTCATTAAATTGATTCAGTTTGACGCCCATGCCGTCACAGTGCTTGACTGGCCAGCCAACTCGCCGGACCTAAACCCTATTGAGGATCTATGGAGTATTCTCAAGAGGAAAATGAGGGGCACCAGACCCAACAATAAGAGCTGACAGCATCAAGGAAATCTGGGCTTCCATAACTCCCAGGCAATGCCACAGGCTGATTGTCTCAATGCCACGTCACATCGAGGCAGTGATTACGGCAAAGGGATTCCCAACCAAGTATTGAAGACTGACATATTGTTTTGAAAGTAACATTTTTTTTATTGATTTGTTGTGATCCTAATTTCTTCCTTTTTGTTCTGCAAAAACTGAGTAGTGTGGGCTGAATTCTCCACAGTATTGTAATTTTAGAAATCCTGATTTCTTGGGTTTCATGAGCTGGAAGGCCAAATTATGTAAAAATAAACAAATAAATACTTGAAATTGTTTAAATTGTGGGCCCTGAAGTATCACTTCACTTCCGGCCAGCTGATGGACGGCAGCTCCCTCCAGCTTCTCTGAAGTCTTTTATCATCAAACTGACCCGTTTTTTTCGAACCAGACTAAAGTTGGTCCCCCTTCCAACCGAATTCGGTGTTCAGTGACTCAGAGAGCCGGACGGGACCGTCCAAAAATATATTTTGGTCCAGGACCGGCCGCTCCCACCCCACCGGTCACTCTGAGCGCACCCTGCCGGCCAGGTGACCCCTCGAGCTGGAGAGTCGTCGCACGAAGGTCTGGTGTTTTTTCTCTCTCTCTCTGGACCCCAACAAACTCTCATCTGGACCTTTGTGGTTCTACCTGGTTCCGACAAAAATCGCCGGGTGGTATTTCGCTGGTTTTCTGTTGGACGTGGTGTCTTCATAGGTGTGGGGAAGTGTACTTGTGACCCTCGAACTGGACCAGAACCGAACCGAGGTGGCTGTGGGGGACTTTGACTTCGTCTTCAACAGAGCCGGTCTCAGCTTCAGTGAGCAGCCCGTTACTTTTACCGAAGGACTGTCCACCTCCGTGGAATCGCTGTTTTCACCTGGAGGAGACGCTCCGATGCTTTGAAGCGCCGCCGGACCGGGCCGCCGGACCGGAGCAGTACCAGACCGGACCAGTGTCGACTTCAGCCTCTCGGGTCAGTCTCGTTTTTCACCGGGGGTGCCTCTCGTGCTGTCGGGTGCGGAGGTGATTACGTTTGTAAAATGTTGGTTAAATCTCAGGAAGTCCAACATTTTACTGACCACATCAACTCTGTGGATAAATACATCAAGTTCACACGAGAAGATGAAAAAAATGGCAAGTTGGCTTTCTTGGACTGTGAGGTCTCAGTCTCTGATAGAGGACATTTCAAACTGAGGTGTACCGCAAACCCACCCACACAGACCAGTATTTGCAGTTTGACTCCCATCACCCTTTGGAGCACAAGTTAGGAGTCATCAGGACTCTGTATCACAGAGCAGACAGC
>NC_056505.1:35803832-35805529 GCF_014905685.2 Nematolebias whitei
ATATATACTGTATATATTCATTCTTTATTAATATACTTCTGTGCTGAAGAACTTGAATAACAAATACATGTCTTAATACATGTCCAAATGGCAAATTCATCTGTTAATAACAAAGCATATGATGATCTGACAGGTTAAGTCATTAGCGGTTATTATTATAATAATTAATAATAGCATATATCAATATAATAATTATGTAATATATATATATATAAAATATACATATAAATAAATAATACAGGCAGCACGGTGGCGCAACTGGTAGAGCTGCTGCCTCTCAGCGAGCAGGTCCTTGGTTCAAACCCCAGTCCAAGTGCCCTTCTGGGTGGAGTTTGCATGTTCTCTCCGTGCATGCGTGGGTTTTCTCCAGGTGCTCCGGTTTCCTCCCACAGACCAAAAACATGCATGTTAGGCTGATTGGTAACTCTAAATTGTCCCTAGGTGTGAGTGAGAGAGTGAATGGTTGTTTGTCTCTATGTGTCCCTGTGATGGACTTGCGACCTGTCCAGCGTGTACCCCGCCCCTCGCACAGTGATTGCTGGACATGGGCACCAGCGACCCCCGTGACCCAAAATGGAATAAGCGGGTAAAGATAATGGATGGATGGATGGATGGATGGATGGATAAATAATACAATATAATATTAAAAAAATATATAATAATAATAATGTTCTAGACTGTCCAGTTGATGGCACTGTTATACTTGAAATTTATTGTTTGTAATGTATTATTTTGTAATGTAGTGTTTCCATTTATTTTTAAAGGGATTATAATGTAAATAAGATAAAGATAATGTAAATTGTTTTAACCTGAATAAAAATAATAAAGACTGTAAGGCTCCCATTGCAATTATGTGAACCGAGGAGCCAGAAGTGCACAGAAGACAAATGTAAAATAAATGTACATATACATGTACAAATGTAATGCACATTTGTATGTTATTATCTTTATATTATATCTTAACATGTACATACATATACAAATGCACATTTATATGTACATATAATATATATAATAACAATAATATTATAATATAAATTAATATTATGAATAACAAATAGTAATAACAAAGTAACTGATAAATAACGAATAAATAAATAGTAACTGTCAGTGACAGTGTTTGGCATTGTGTCATATGGCTGATATGACGATCTGACAACCTATGCTAACCTGACAGATACAGCCATCGGTTTGTGCTATGCAAATGACAATCTGACAATGTGTGACTAACGGACAGAACACTGGGATCATCCCCCAGCACCTTCAGCTGTCTGTCTGTGGTGACAAGGAGTTTGTCAGACTGTTGGGAGCAGTAACCATCGCTCAGGGAGGAATTCTACCCGGCATTCAGTCCTGCTGCCCAGGAGGACCAAGAGGACCGCCAGATCTGACAGCAAGCTGGATCGGGGTGGACGGATCGGTATCTGTGGCCAGTTTCTTTGGATTTGCTGCGACAGATACTTCCTGCAGCTTCTTTAACAACTCTTGAATGAAGCCAGGATGATGAGCTACAACACTTAATTTCCCTTTGGGATTAATAAAGTATTTTTGAATTAATTTGAATAAATCTGTCTTTTATTCATTATATCTCCCTATTATTTCAATTCCTATATAATTTATTTTTACTATTCATACTTTTTGTGCGTTCACAGTGACATGATTTGATCACTGAATAGACCCCAGATGGCAGAACCGAA
>NC_056505.1:35805629-35818397 GCF_014905685.2 Nematolebias whitei
AAAAAACGAAGTCCAGATGACATGATTCAACCTTTTTTTGTTGTTATATACCTGGATGACTGAGAAAACAAACTTTGTGATTATGGCATACAGCTCATGAAAACCCAAAATGCCTGTCCCAAAAAAATAAAAAATAAAAATATATATATATATAATATATAAAATATTCTGTCAAGTGTCCACCCCCCACCCCCCCACCCACACACACAGACACTTCACTGTCTGACCCAAACTCTGCTCGTTGTTCTGCCCCAATCTCGATTACCACTGCCTTCAGGTGCTTCAATTCTCAGTTGTCCAGCTAAGGACAATCCATCCATCCATCCATCCATCCATTTATTTTAGATAATAAATTGCACTGTCTTTTTGACATTTTGATCGCTGTTATTTTGACAAATTAGTGCCATTGTTTTGAAACGTGATGTTAATACACATCAAACATTTCACTCTTATTTTATTTTATTTTTTTACTGTAAGCTTTTTTATTTATTTTGTCCGAAATGTTATGCACCGTGGTAATGTATGCAGGAGTTCCGACACATCAGCAGTTGTGCGCGCACTCTGCAGAGCTGTCTGGAGACCTTCTGGGCGTAAAACATGCACTGTCTGCAGGGCGCACAGCTGAAGGTGGATGACGACGCTCCCCGCGGGACATGCGATCCGCGTCTCTGCTGGGCAGTAGCATGTGTGTGAGGTGGTGCGCATAGTGTGGCCCGGAACATCCACTCCACAGACATGGACAGTGTGTCCTCTCGTTGTATTTTTAATAAATAATCAAAATAAAAATGCGCAATGACTTTGGACTTAGTGGTGGAGATTTGAGTTGCCAGATCCAAGCAAACAGTTGCCTGAACACACATTCAAAATGAGAGAGTTCCCAAATCTTGTTTCAACAGGGACCGGCTTAAATTAACCACTGGGTATAATGGTTGTAAACATGAGTCAGACAACAAAGCTTCATGAAGACTCGTGACGATTTTGCAGTCTGAGTGTTTGTTGACAAAGGAAGGTGCACAGTGATTTTGAACCAGAAAGACTATCATGAGAAAGTTATGACACTCCTTAGGGACTTAACCACTTATGAACTTCTGAAAAGAGATCCAGGAAGTGGTTACAAGAAGAAGGTAATAGATTGCCTGAAAAATTTGGAGCAGGACAAGGCTATTGACCATATTCTGTACCACAGACTGTACCCAGGGGAGGCCACACCTAGTCTGTATGGTTTGCCTAAAATCCACAAACAAGGTGTACTTTTAAGACCAATTGTTAGTATGATTAACTCGGTCACTTACAATGTTTCCAAATATCTGGCGTCTGTACTCATCCCTTTAGTTGGCAGCTCAGAACACCACATACAGAACACCATGGACTTTGTGGTTAAGGTGAGGGATGTCATCATGGAGACTGATGAAACATTGATCTCTTTTGATGTCACATCACTCTTTACGTGCATTCCTGTTGATGATGCAGTAGAGGTGGTCAGTTTAAAATTAAAATCAGACAGCACTCTGAGCAGCAGGACCACACTTTCCACAGAACAACTGTGTCAACTCTTGAAACTGTGCCTACAGTCACCTACTTCACATATGGGGAGCAATATTATAGGCAGAAACATGGGTGTGCTATGGGGTCTCCAGTTTCTCCTATTGTTGCCAACCTGTACATGGAGGAGGTAGAAAAGAGAGCCGTGACATCCTTTTCAGGGACACCACCAAGACATTGGTTCAGGTATGTTGACGACACCTGGGTTAAAATTAAATCTCAGGAAGTCCAACATTTTACTGACCACATCAACTCTGTGGATAAATACATCAAGTTCACACGAGAAGATGTAAAAAATGGCAGGTTGGCTTTCTTGGACTGTGAGGTCTCAGTCTCTGATAGAGGACATTTGCAAACTGTACAGCAAACCCACCCACACAGACCAGTATTTGCAGTTTGATTCCCATCACCCTTTGGAGCACAAGTTAGGAGTCATCAGGACTCTGTAATTTTTTAAGGTATATTCTTACTGCTTTTTATTTCTTAGTGTTACCCTTAGTGTTAAGCACTTTGATAACAGTCTATCTGTTTTAAATTGTGCTCTATAAATAAATATGACTTGACTTGACGACTGTATCACAGAGCAGACAGCGTCCCCACTAACTCAGGAGCCAGGCAGAACGAGAAATCCTACACAAGACAGGCTCTAGAGCAATGTGGATATCCTAACTGGGCCTTCCTGAAAGCAGAGAAGAAACCCAAACAGGACTCCAGTCAGCCATCAGGTGTAAAGGAGGAACCCAGACCCAGTGGTCATTCCGTATGTTGAGGGAGTATCAGAGAAACTGAGACATTTATTTTCTAAACATAATGTCCCAGTGGCTTTTAATCCCCAAAATACATTACGGCAAAGACTGGTTCATCCCAAAGATCCAGTCCCCCGGCACAAACAGAGTAATATTGTGTATGCTGTTCAGTGTCAGGAGGGCTGTGATCAGTCTTACATCGGGGAAACTAAACAGCCACTGGCCAAACGGATGGCCCAGCACAGAAGATCAACATCATCAGGCCAGGATTCTGCGGTCTACACTCATCTCCAGGCCAGCGGTCACTCTTTCAAGGATGAAGATGTTCACATCCTGGACAGAGAGAAACGATGGTTTGAGAGAGGAGAAAAGGAGGCCATCTTTGTGAAAAGAAATTGTCCATCATTAAACAGGGGTGGAGGCCTCCAGGTTCAACTGCCCCCCTCTTACAATGCTGTGATTGCTAGTATCACTCAGCCCTCTGTGAATAGTAAACAGCCATCAGTGTGCTAATGATCAATTGTTAGGCTGATGGTCTTTCTTGACCATGTGTGCAGCTGGTTTTGGTTATCAGCAGCAACCGGTTGATCCACTCTGAGAACGTGCTATTTAAGAGACTGAGCTGAATACAGCACCTCAGACTGAGGAAGCCTTTCTGATAAGAGACGAAACGTATCTACATTTTTTTTTTTTTTTTTTAATGTCCAGAGGACCAGATTGAACTGTTTTGGATATATTCTGTGAAACACCATCTGCTGGTTGATTCTTGTATTTCAACACAAAAGCTGCACACAGATGGAGCAGTCTGGGGGTACAGTTCCTGATGAAAATAATTGGAACGTCTTATTTATGAACAAAATTATGATATATATTATATTTAATAAGTGCGGCTTAAAGACAGGTGGGTTCTAAAGCCCGACAATTACGGTATTTAGTGCATTATTGATAAAACAGTTCACAAATGTCAAGAAAAATGTAATAGTGGATCTAAAAAAGTTAAGTTTGGTCCTCTGCACATTCAAAAAACAAAACAAACATTAAAGCTGCAAGCAGCATTGAAGGCCTTCACAGCAATGCGCCGCTCCAGCCTTACAGCGACCGCGGGAGCTTGTGTGACTGCGCCCAGTTGCCATCGCTCTCGCTCCCGTCCTGCGCCTGTTCACCAGGGTGCGCATTCGCCGTACCTTTGACATCACCCCTAACCGCGGGTGCTCCAGCAACGCCTCTTAGTCGCTGTCGCAAACGCTCTCATGCCATTCCCGCACGCGTCCACCAGGGTGCGCAAATGCCCAAACTTTGCAATCGCCTTCCGCCCATATCAATATGAAAGGGAGCGCACTTGAGTCATATGTTAAACCACAATATCAATGTGTTTAGACGTGTTCAATAATGACGCACAAAAAAATCTGGTGCAGATCAGATAGTATATAATTGAGATATAACTGTTGGAAGAATCTAGGGGGTGCACTTGAGTCAAAAGTTAAACAACAATACCAATGTGTCTAGAAGCGCTCAATAATGATGCACAAAAAAATCTGGTGCAGATCGTATAATGTATCATTGTGATATAACAGTTTGATTAATCTAGGGGGGCGCACTTGAGTCAAATGTTAAAGAAAAATACCAATGTGTCTAGACATGCACACAGATGTCGTACCAAAAATCTGGTATAGATCGGATGATGTATCACTGAGATGTAACAGTTTGAATAATGTAGGGGGCGCACTTGAGTCAAAAGTTAAACAACAATACCAATGTGTTTACAAGTGTTCACTAATGACACACCAAAAACCTGGTACAGATTGTATGATATGTCAACTGTGTTGGAAGAATCTAGGGGCGCACTGGAGTCAAATGTTTAAGAGCAATACCAATGTGTCTACTAGTGCTCACTGATCAGGCACAATAAATCTGGTACATATTGGATGATGTATCCTTGAGATATAACTGTTGGAATAATCTAGGGGGCGCACTAGAGTCATATGTTAAACAACAATATCAATGTGAGTAGAAGTGCTTACTGATCACTCACAATAAATCTGGTGCAGATCGGATGATGTATCACTGAACTATAACTGTAAGAATAATGTAGGTAGCGCTGTGGAGGCTATTGGCCACTTATCATGGAGACCTGTTCACGGGGTGAATAATGATCGATCATAGTGATTTTGGTGCGCCTCATCTGAAATCTGTGTATTTTAGAGCCAAACGTATTGCAACGGCGTCACTTCTTGATTCGCCACGCCGCCACGCCCACATCTTCCAGCAAAAACGGTTTGCACTTTAAATCAAATTAAACCATCTTATCTGTCTTCTAACACAGGATCATCCTGATTAGGTCAATAGTGCCAAAGAGGGAGCATTCCAAGTAAAAACAACAGGCTTCCTGGTCTGAAGGGGCTTTTGATGACATCAAAATATGACCACAGTGGATAGTCGGGTATCCAACAGGGATGAGTCTTGCCATGTTTGTAGCATTTCGTTTTTTCAATGTGCAAGTTATAGCATTTGTAAATTTATGACGTGAAGTGCAACTTTGAGACCTGGCCACACCTCTTTAACAAAACAAAACCGAAAGCTTTTGATAACTTTTACTCTCCAATGTCTTAAGGGCATATTAACCAAGTTTGAAGGCAATCACTCAAAATCCCTAGGAGGAGTTAGTTAAAATTCGCAATTAGAAATGCCCAAAAATGACCCTTTGACCCAAAATGGCTGACTTCCTGTTGGTTTTGGATCAGGGCTCCAAGAGACTTTTTCATAGGTCCTAACATGATACACATGTTCACCAAGTTTCAGAATTATTGGTCAAAAAATGGCTTGGGGCTGAGGTTTTAAAATATTCTAGGGGGCGCTGTGGAGGCTATTGGGCAATTATCATGGCTTCCTGATCAAGGGGTGGATAATGATAGATCATACTGATTTTGGTGCACCTTGGTTCTAATCTGTGGAATTTAGAGCCAAATGTATGGAGACGGCGTTACGTCTTATTCGCCACGCCGCGCTGCCCACATGCTCCACCCCAAACTGTCAGTGTTGGAAAGCAAGTTACACCAACATGTCTTCGGTCACTGGACACACTATCATGCTGATCAAGTGACAGGGGTCAGATAGGTACCGTTCAAGGTAAAACTACACTTCCTGTTGTCAGGGGGCGTGGTTTAAGTGATGTCATGATTTGACCATTCAGTCTTGCAGGTGACCGGATGTGGATCAATCACTGAAGGTTTGATGTGTCAAGACAGTTTTCGTGTAGGAGCTATTAGCGTTTGTTTTTCATGGCGAGGTGCCAAATTTTGAGGTCTGGCCCCGCCCCTTCAGCATGCACAAAAATGCACCATTTTGATAACTTTTCGTCCCCCATGCCTTTTGACCAAAATGGCCAAGTTTGAAACCGAATGAGCGAAATCCCTAGGAGGAGTTCGTTCAAATGCGGAGGATGTAAATCGCCAAAAAGGTGTGAAAATTGGGCAGGCATTCTAAAATGGCCGCCTTCCTGTTTATCGTACAACTTTTGTGCCAGAGGGTTTTCTGTGCATCTTGGGGAATTGGACAAGCGTACCAAATTTCATGTTTCTAAGACAAACTAAGGTTAATGTGGATTGTATTTTGAAAATTTCCAGGTGGCGCTCTTGAGCCGTTTCTGTTGCAATTTTTGCCACGCCCTTAAAATACATAATTTTTTTTAACAGTCCTGATGCGTCCGCAAAATTTGGTGACTTTTGGGATATGCTAAGGCCCACAAAACGCCAATTCATTTGACGGAAAAAATTGCAGCTTGGGCCAGAACAGAGCGATTACAATAGGCCTTCGCAGCGCTTCGCTGCTCGGGCCTAAAAAAAAATAAAAATGTAGAAACGTTTTGTCTTTCATCCAAAAGACTTCTTCAGTCTGAGGTGCTAAATTCAGCTCAGTTTTATAAATAGCACCTTCTCAGAGTGGATCAACCAGTTTGCTGCTGACAGCCAAAACCAGCTGCTCACATGATCAAGAAGGACCATCAGCCTAACGATGGATCATTAGCACCCTGATGGCTGTTTACTATTCACAGTGGGCTGAGAGAAGGATATTTTTCCTTGATAAATAAATGAACAAGTGTAATATTTTTGTCTCATTTGTTTAACTGGGTTCTCTTTATCTACTTTTAGGACTTGTATGAATATCTGATGTTGTTTTAGGTCATTTTATGCAGAAATTTAAAAAGTTTTAAAGGCTTCACAAACTTTCAAGCACCACTGTATGTGTGAATATAAAGTTATAATTGTGCCTGATGTTCATGTTTTCATTGTTCCCTGCAGATGTTCAGCAGATGGTACTGATTAAAGAAGAAGCTCCTGAAGTATGGATGCTTGGTGTGAACCAACAGGATCCAGATACCCTCAACATAAAGGAAGAAGAGGAGGAACTGTGGACCGGTCAAGAGGGAGAGCAGTTTTGTGTAAAAAAGGGGACTAATGACACCAAGTTTGCATTCACTGCTGCTCCTTTGAAGAGTGAGGAAGATGAAGAGAAACCTCTGTTTTTACAGCTTCATCAGCACCAAGTAAAAGAGGAAGATCTTGCAACCAGCAGCTCAGTTGACCAGATGAAAGCAGCAACTGGTGGAGAGGACTGTGGAGGAGCAGAGACTACAAGGAACCCAAATCTAAATACTTATGCAGATGAATGCAGCTCTTCAGAGACTGAAGTCAGTGAGGATGATGATGACGATGATAATGTAAATGACTCTGACTCTCAGCTAAAAGACTTAGACTATGGATCAGAACCAGAAGATGGTGACAAAGACTGGAAGGAGAGCCGAGCTCCTGAGTCAGGTGTACACACTGTCAAGAAGTCTTCCAGCTTCATTGAGTGTGGGAAACAATTTCACAAGACAAGTCAGTCAGTGATGTCTTCAAGTTGTTTGGATACCAAGGAATGTTTTGAAGTGAAGAAAACTGGAGGCTCAATCAAGAAAAAACAGTCAAGACAGAACTCAATTAGTTGTGAAGACTGTGGAAAAAGATTTAACCTAAAGGGTAATCTAAAGATGCACATGATAGTTCACACAGGACAGAAACCATTTGCTTGTGATCTTTGTGGACAAAGGTTTGGACGTAAGTCACATTTAAACAGACACATGATAGTTCACACAGGAGAGAAAACATTTGCTTGTGATCTTTGTGGACAAAGGTTTGGACATAAGTCACATTTAAGCAGACACATGATCGTTCACACAGGACAGAAAACATTTGCTTGTGATGTTTGTGGACAAAGGTTTGGACAGAAGTCACATTTAAACACACACATGATAGTCCATACAGGACAGAAACCATTTGCTTGTGATGTTTGTGGACAAAGGTTTGGACGGAAGTCGTATTTAAACACACACATGATAGTCCATACAGGACAGAAACCATTTGCTTGTGATGTTTGTGGACAAAGGTTTGGACATAAGTCAACTTTAAACACACACATGATAGTCCACACAGGACAGAAAACATTTGCTTGTAATCTTTGTGGACAAAGGTTTGGACATAAGTCAACTTTAAACACACACATGATAGTCCACACAGGACAGAAAACATTTGCCTGTGATCTTTGTGGACAAAGGTTTGGATACAAGTCAACTTTAAACAAGCACATGAAAATCCACTCGGGACAGAAACCATTTGCTTGTGATGTTTGTGGACAAAGGTTTGGAGACAAATCAACTTTAAACAATCACATGATAGTCCATACAGGACAGAAACCATTTGCTTGTGATCTTTGTGGACAATTGTTTGGACGGAAGTCACATTTAAACACACACATGATAGTCCACACTGGACATAAACCATTTGCTTGTGATCTTTGTGGACAAAGGTTTGGATATAAGTCAACTTTAAACAGACACATGATAGTCCACACAGGACAGAAACCATTTGTCTGTGATATTTGTGGACAAAGGTTTGGACAGAAGTCACATTTAAACACACACATTAGAATCCACACCAGAGGAAAGCAGTTTAGCTGTGATTAACAACCTTTGTTTTGTCTTTTTAATCGCATATGTTAAAGACGGGAGCTGGCTGCAGGCCACCGGATCCGGAAACCCCCTCCAGCCCACGTCTTTACTCCCGGCTCGAACCTCCCTCAGAAGTGGCAACTCATGCTAACTAATAAATCAAGGAAACGTCAATTAAGTTTTATCAATTATATTAAAAAAGGCAGGAAAAGACTACAAGTTACAGCGCTGGACTCTCCGGACTGTGACGCGTTCACAGACCCGGAAGAGCCTCGATGTCCCATGTCATTACTAATTTATAGGGTCCTATGGCTCCACCTTCACAGAAGGGGAGCTCAACCTGTCAGTGTATGAGGGGGCGTGGCTAAGTGTGATCTCAGGGATCTTATGTGGACTGACGTGTTAGGAAATATGAGATGGCGCTCCAAAAGCCTTCCTACGTGATGTGGCAAGCAGATTAAACTATTCCTTGACGGATATTGAATCCCTGGGAGACTCTTTAGAATTGCTGGCCCAGTTTAACCCAGTCAGAACCGGGTCATAATTTCATTATAATCCCATCTCTGAGCAGATCAAACCATTGGACCAGTCTAAATAAGAAATATCTTAACACATATCATATCATAAAATAACACATTCGTTTCAGTAATGATTTTTCTTTGTACCTTTCTTACCAAACTTACAATTTTTATATCTGTCCAGTAGATGGTGGTTTATAAGAGACCTTCTGTAAAAGTCTAGTTCAGCTTACCCCAGAAGAGGTACGTCTTTCTCGGCTAGAGTCGCTGAGGAGTCCTGCCTCCATGTTGTGTGACAAATGGTAAATGGACTGTACTTATATAGCACCTTTCTATCTTATTGAGATACTCAAAGCGCTTTACACTACAATCTGTGCCTCTTTTACCCATTCATACAGCACTCTACTAGATCTCTACAAAGCTAATTGAACAAATCATTCTAAAGAGACTAATCAGTGCTTTAGATCACATTCATTCACTGATGGCACACACATCGGAGGCAACAAGAGGTTCAGTGTCTTGCCCAGGGACACTTCGGCATGTGACTGCTGTGGGGTTCGAACCCCCTACTCTTGCATTGGAGGACGACTGCTCTAACCACTCAGCCACAGCCGCCCTGACAAGTGCAAACGAGCTTCAAACACCTAAATGTACAGTAAACAGATAAAATGCACTGCAAACAGAAATGATGCAAACTCAAAAAAATGCAATAGAAAATATCTGCAATCACAGAAAATAGAAAATGGATGAAGAAATGCACACTCAAAAAAACAAATGCATAGGAAAAATGCTGCATATACAAAAAACAATAAAACCACCACAACTGCAAATAAGACAAGCTGCAAACTCGAGAAAAAAAAAAAAGGAAGTTCAACAGACCACTACGGGGGCTTGACCACCAAGTCTAATAGAACCAGACCCCCTGTAAATACATTTTAGCTGAGCGACCACTTTGTAATGTCATAATACTTTCATAGTATGCAAGGATACATAAAATGTCTCGAGTAAAGAGAGGTTTTAGTAATGTAAGGAAATAAAAAGTAGTTATCGTAAGGCAGAAAACTAAACATTGGCAAGACGATGGATTTAAATCATGTAATTTACTATTTCATAGGAAAACCAGAGACATTATATTGAGATAAACATGACAAAGAAAGCTTTAGATAATTCTGCCACAATATGAAATTTGGAATTAGGGGGTAAGTTTATCAAAACGAGTAATAAGTCCAGCTAAAATGATCTGGCACATTTCTAAGATCTGCCAATGTAAAGTAGAAAAACTCCCAATAATTTTAGTGTATAACATATCTGCAAATTTGTCGCTTTTCAGCTAAATTTGCCGATTTCCAACTAAGACATGTAATTTACGTAAATCATCTTAGCTAGCAACAAAAAAGGTTGAATCATGTCATCTGGACTTCGTTTTTACTGTCATCTTAGCTAGCGTGTCTGTATTGTGTACAGTTAGCTTAACGTTACGTCAAAGTTTCAACAATGTAGCTGCCTCATACACTGAGATTTGAGAAGTCCAGCTGATTGTGTTATGGAGAATACCTTGAAAGGAGAAATATGATCTTAAGGAGAAAGAACCCAAGTAACACAAGTTTTCTGGAAAGTAAAATTGGTAAAATCATTGATAGGGAAGGAACAGTGGAAAGAAAAACAATGAAAGTAGATTAATGTTATTCCAAGTGGATTGTGAAGGAAAGGGGAATAAAAGTTGTGAAGTGGTAGACACTGACACCAAGGTAGGAAGGAACCTGTAAACCTGTTTTGTTTAAATAATTACATGCTGGTTGACAAAACTGACAAAAAATTGTGTGTGTGTGTGTGTGGGGGGGGGGGGGGGGTGTCACTTTTGCTTGGCACAATGTAATTTGTGTTGTGAAGGCTACATGATGCCAGGTCATTTTTTGTTATGAGTAGGTCTATCACTAAATCTGAAAACAGTAAAAAGCCCCCCTAAATTCACTGTTGGTGGTTATTAAAATTGTACCTGTTCATTGGGTAAAGTTAATATTTTTTAAACATGCAGTTGTCACCATTGCTTAGCACAATGGCATGTTGTGTTACAGATAAAACTACTGGTAAATAAAAAAATAACAAAATAAAATTTAAGTGCACCCCTAAGGTCATTGTTTGTGGTCAATTGTTTTACATTAATTTTATTATCATATAGGAGTGAGTATAAAAATTATGCATAAATGGACTAGTTGAATGAGGTGTCTCTAAAATATCCTGATGCATTTTCAGTAATTTCAACAATTTTATTTATTAAAATCCGTCCAGAGGATTTTGTTAAGATATCTCTAAAATAGTTTTGAATCAATCAGTCAAACATGTTCCTGTTTTTAGTATTTTACGTCGATTTACTATGTACAGTGTATCACAAAAGTGAGTACACCCCTCACACTCCTGAAGATATTTAAGTATATCTTTTCATGGGACATCACTGACAAAATGACACTTGGACACAATGAAAATAGTCTATGTGCAGTTTATACAGCAGTGTAAATTTATTCTTCCCTCAAAATAATTAAATATACAGCCGTTTCAGATGTAATGGACACGGGGATGAAAAAATAAAGAAGAAAACAAAGCAGAAAAGTGGGAGAAGGGTTAAAAGGGAAAGAAGGAGATAGGAGTAGAGGAGAGAGAGAAAGAGAACACAAATCAACATCATTTAAGTCTGCCTCTAGATCTGCGGAAAGAACAAAAAGACAAAACCGAGAAACCACAACAACAAACAACATATATAATGATACTTATAACGTCATTAGAAAGTATTTTATACAGTACATGGTGTTAGGAGTGCGCGGGGAACCCAGATGATATGAGACCCAGAACGAGGCAGACACGGGGGAAATACAAAAGAACAGTGTTTATTATTTACAGTGAGTTAAATGACATCCACAGGCTGCTGGTCTGAGGCTCCTGGAAAGAGGGACGACAGGTTATTAGCTGTCCAACGGGGAAGGCCCAAGTTGTTTGCTTAATTAGTGTTTGTCCTTACAGTCCAACCCGAAGGGGAGAGCTGGTCCTTCAGTCCAAGGCGAGCGAGCAGCAGAGGGAAATCCAACAAAAGTCCAAAAGGGGAACGAGGAAGGCTGGCACTGGAGGCAAAGAGGCACGAGGAATACCTGAGAGGCCTAGGGATCCAAATCAGGTCACGAGGGAATCCAAAGAGCACGAGGAACCAGGAAACTGGAAAAAAGAGCAAAAGGTGAACAAATTCTTTTCACCAAGACATTTGCCTCACAACAGTACAATACCATAAGAGGTGATATGCTCCAGCGTCGAGTCACACCGGACTGCAGCCTTAAGTAGATGGAGAGGCTCATCAGGCTGATGGCCGCCAGGTGTTGGTAATCAGCGGCCATCAGCAAGGCAGGCTGCAGGCAGTGGGACCCTTGCACATGGTAATACAAGATGTATTTAGCGGCCACCACAACACAACTGAGTGTGTATCTGATAAACACCTGAATCTAAACACCTGTGTGAGCATGCTTGTCACTATAAGGTTTCTCCATGAAAATGTTCAATAATGGATGTGGGGACCAGCAGACCCATCCCCACAGGACATTGTAGTGAACTAAGCCTCAGGTCAAATCTGGCCCTGAGGGCCTTCCTGGGACAAGAACTGTATTTCATTGATTTGAGTCCAGAAACACAAAATCAAGTCCATCCAGAGACTTTCTGTGTGTCCTGCACTGATCAATTGAAAGAACACTCTCTTTTTTATTATCATTACTATTTTACAAATGTCTTGATAATCAAAAGTGTGTTTAATTCAAATCATTTTTAAATGTTGAAGTGAACTACTTATTTTAAATCAACTGTGAAACAGTATTAATGATTTTTAATCCTCATTCAAAGTAGAAATCTAGTTAATGTCTGTTACAGAGTAATTATTCATTTTCTTGATCTTCTGTCTGAAATGAGCAGGTTGTAAGTCGGTCAAACGTCGGAGACAAAC
>NC_056505.1:35818497-35823301 GCF_014905685.2 Nematolebias whitei
TTACAGTACCCCCCCCCCCCTCAAGAATCGCCACCTGGCGACCTGAGGCGCTTCTCGGGGTGGTCTCTGTAGAACCTGGAAATTAAACTGGGGTCAAGGATAAAGGACCTGGGGATCCATGACCTCTCCTCAGGACCGTACCCCTCCCAATCGACCAGGTATTGGAAACCCCTACCCCTGCGCCTCACGTCCAAGATGGAACGGACGGAGAACGCAGGGTGGTTGTCGATCAGGCGAGGTGGCGGAGGGAGGTCAGATGGAGGACACAGGGGACTGAGGGAGACAGGCTTCACCTGTGAAACGTGGAACGTGGGATGGATGCGCATGGCCCTGGGAAGCTGGAGGCGGACCGCAGAGGGGTTGATGATACGGGTGATGGGAAAAGGACCAATGAAGCGGGGGGCCAGTTTGCTAGGGGTGTCCCGCAGCTTAATGTCCTTGGTGGACAGCCAAACTTGCTGGCCGACCTGGTAGGCGGGCGTCTCAGAACGGTGGCGGTCAGCAAACCGTTTTGCCTGGGCTGCAGTCCTAAGGAGGGCTGCTTTGGCCTGGCGCCAGATGCGACGGCAACGCCTGAAGTGGTGCTGGACGGATGGGACCGAACAGTCTGTTTCAGAGTCAGGAAACAAGGGAGGATGGTAGCCTAAGAAGGCTTCAAAGGGGGACATGCCGGTGGCAGAGGAGCGGAGGGAGTTATGTGCATACTCCACCCAAACCAAGTGCTAGCTCCAGGACGAAGGGTTAGACTCGACCAGGCAACGCAGTGTGGACTCCAGCTCCTGATTGCAGCGCTCGGCTTGTCCGTTAGCCTGGGGATGGTAACCAGAGGTGAGGCTAACGGACGCCCCGAGCGACTTGCAAAAGGAGTGCCAGACCTGGGAGATGAACTGCGGGCCTCGGTCAGAGACAATGTCCGACGGGATCCCATGGAGCCTAAACACGTGGAGGGTGAGTAATTGGGCAGTCTCAAGGGCAGAGGGGAGCTTAGGGAGGGGAACAAAATGGGCGGCCTTTGAGAAGCGGTCAACCACCGTGAGGATGGTGGTGTTGCCGTCAGATGGTGGAAGGCCGGTAACGAAATCAAGGGCAATGTGGGACCAAGGGCGACTAGAGGTCGGGAGGGGGAGCAAAGGGCCAGCCGGGGGTTGAGTACCGGACTTGTTTCTGGCACAGACAGGGCAGGCAGAAACAAAGTCCTTGATGTCTGAATTCATGGAGGGCCACCAGAAATGGGTCTTGGTAAGGGAGAGCATGCGGTTGACTCCGGGGTGACAGGAAAGCTTATTAGAGTGAAGCCATTGGAGCACCTGGGACTGCACGCTGGAGGGGACGAAGAGGGTGCCGGGGGGACCACCACCAGGATCTGGTTCGGAGAGGAGGGCCTGTTGGACAGTGGCGGTGATGGGCCAAGAAAGAGAGCCCACAATGTAGGACGAAGGGATAATCGAATCAGAAAGCTCGGGCGAATCTGGTGGAGCAAACTGCCTGGACAGGGCGTCAGGTTTAATGTTCTTGGAGCCCGGGCGGAAGGTCAAAACAAAATTGAAGCGATTAAAGAAAAGCGACCAACGGGCCTGACGGGGGGTCAGACGCTTGGCGTTCCGGAGATAGATTAAGTTCTTATGGTCAGTCCAGATTAAAAAAGGTGTCTCAGTGCCTTCCAGCCAGTGCCGCCATTCCTCGAGAGCGAGTTTGACCGCCAAAAGCTCGCGGTTGCCCACATCGTAATTTCGTTCAGCTTGGGAAAGACGACGAGAGAAAAAGGCGCAGGGATGGACCTTGTTGTCCAGAGGAGACCGTTGGGAGAGGACCGCCCCAACCCCAGTGTCAGAGGCGTCCACTTCCAAAATAAACTGGTGCGCGGGGTCAGGATGGCAGAGGATGGGCGCCGAGGAAAAGAGGGACTTAAGCTTCGAGAAAGCGGCTTCAGCCTCCGGGGTCCAGTGAAAGGCTCGGGCAGTTGAAGTGATCTGAGACAGGGGGGCGGCGACACGACTGTAATTTTTAATAAATCGTCCATAGAAATTCGCAAACCCCAGGAAACGTTGTAACTGCTTCCTGGACTCAGGGGTCGGCCAGTCGACTACCGCCCTGGTCTTTTCAGGGTCGGTTCGGCAACGACCACCCTCAAAAATAAAACCTAGAAAGGAGACAGTGGAGGTGTTAAACTCACACTTCTCAGCCTTAACAAATAATTGGTTCTCCAGCAGCCGCTGAAGAACCATGCGAACGTGGGCCGTGTGTTGAGCGGGGTCGCGAGAATAAATAAGAAAATCATCCAAATAAACGAACACAAAATGACCAATAAAGTCGCGTAGGACGTCATTAACGAGCGCCTGAAAAATCGCGGGGGCATTGGTTAACCCAAAGGACATAACTAAATATTCAAAGTGGCCCAGAGGAGTGCGAAAAGCGGTCTTCCACTCGTCGCCCTCTTTAATACGGACGAGGTGGTACGCGTTTCGGAGATCAAGTTTAGAAAAACAGGAAGCAGACTGCAACTGCTCCTGAAGTGAGTCAATAAGAGGAAGAGGATATTTATTTTTAATTGTTATGTTATTTAAACCGCGATAATCTATACATGGCCGGAGTGATTTATCTTTTTTAGAAACAAAGAAAAAACCCGCTCCCACAGGGGAGGTCGAGGGTCTAATGATGCCTGAGGCAAGAGATTCATTAATATAGTTAGACATAGACTCCCTCTCAGGACCAGAAAGGTTGTAGAGTCTGCTTGACGGCAAGGTGGCGCCAGGTAACAAGTCAATCGCGCAGTCGTAGGGACGATGAGGAGGAAGTGACAAAGCGCGTTGTTTACTAAAGACGGCCGCCAGGTCGCGGTATTCTGCAGGAACCGCGGAAAGATCGATCTCCTCTAAAGGAGGCGTGTCACGAGGGGACGCTTTAACAGCGGAGCGCAGACAATTGCTGAGGCACTTGTCGCTCCATTTATCAACACAGCCGCGCTCCCAATTAATAACGGGGTTATGGTTACGAAGCCAAGGGAAACCTAGAATTACTTGAGGCGTACGAGAATTGAAAACGAAGAAATCAGTCATTTCATGATGATTTCCTGATATAATGACATGTAACTCGGTGGTTTTTAAATTAATATGGGTCAACGTGTCTCCGGTTAAGCCGGCGACAGAAATTGACGGAATTTCGCGAGTCGAAAGAGAATATTCTTTAACTAAATCAGAGCTAATCAAATTTTGTTTAGCGCCTGAGTCAATAAGAGCTGAAAAAGAAAAGCGACGGTTTTGTGTTTGAATGACCATGGGAAGTAACAATTTAAATGGGGAGGTTAACGCAGACATTCCCACCAGTAACTCCCGCTTTACTGGTGGAAGTTCTCGTTTCCCCGAAACGGACAGTGGGGCAGAAAGTGACCGGAATTACCACAATAAATGCAGAGACAGGCAGATACACGCCGCTGTCTCTCTGCAGGAGTCAGCCGTGCGCGCCCCACCTGCATAGGCTCGGGGGAGCGATCCCGTGAAGGGAATGAAGATGATTGGCTATGACCAGGAAGCATGGAAGACTGGGAGTTGTAGTTCACAGGGGGCTGTCTCGAAGAAAAGGACTCGTAGCGAGGGGTCGTAAACCCGGAAGTGGGAGAATTGTGGGAAACGTAGTGCTGAGGTGCAGGCTTGGGCTCACCTGGAGGAGTCGAAAACCCGGAAGTCGGGGGTCGATGGGAACTGTAGTTTGTTTCCCTACGTCTCTCCCGGAAGCGGTCGTCGATTGAGATGGCAAGGTCTATCAGCTTGTCGAAAGTCTCGGGTTCGTCTCGCGTGGCCAGCTGGTCTTTGAGAAAATCAGAAAGAGCGTTAAGGAAAATACCTTGGAGGGCGGACTCGTCCTATCCTGTTTGGGCAGCAAGAATCCGAAACTCCAGAGCGAACTCCGAGGCATTACGACGGCCCTGTCGTAAGTTCAACAATCGCTTGGCGGCATTTGAAGCCTGCAGGGGACGGTCAAAAATCCTGTGAAACTCCCGAAGAAAGAGGGCATAGGAAGCAGGGGGGTTATCATGACTCAAGAGGAACGAGTGAGCCCACCGGAGAGTGTTACCTTTGAGCTGGCATACGAAGAATGTGATTTTGGCCGTGTCCGACGAGAACTGGGAGGGAGCCCCCTCGAAGGCGAGTCGGCACTGGAGCAAGAAGCCGCCACATTGGTCAGGGTCTCCGGTAAAAAACTCAGAAGGTTTAATGAAAATTTGTTGGACAGGAGGAGTGGGACCAAGAGCCACGGGGGCTGACGGAACGACTGGAGCTGGGGAGGCAGAAGCTTGCAGCTGACGTTTAATGGAATAAATCATACCTCCGAGCTCCTGAAGGTTGGACTGGACCGTGGTCTGGTGAGTCAGCACCTGATGAATTACTTTGTCCATCCTGTCGATCCGCTCCTCCACAGGAACGGGGGAGGTCTGCTCGCTCTTGGTCTCATTCTGGGTCTGTTGTGGCTGGAGCATTTCTGTTAGGAGTGCGCGGGGAACCCAGATGATATGAGACCCAGAACGAGGCAGACACGGGGGAAATACAAAAGAACAGTGTTTATTATTTACAGTGAGTTAAATGACATCCACAGGCTGCTGGTCTGAGGCTCCTGGAAAGAGGGACGACAGGTTATTAGCTGTCCAACAGGGAAGGCCCAAGTTGTTTGCTTAATTAGTGTTTGTCCTTACAGTCCAACCCGAAGGGGAGAGCTGGTCCTTCAGTCCAAGGCGAGCAAGCAGCAGAGGGAAATCCAACAAGAGTCCAAAAGGGGAACGAGGAAGGCTGGCACTGGAGGCAAAGAGGCA
>NC_056505.1:35823401-35824527 GCF_014905685.2 Nematolebias whitei
GCATGTTGTTATATAGTGCATTTAAAATGGGGGGGATGAGGCGGCGACTGGCACAGACCCACCCCCTCCCTAGAGAGGGTTAGCCAAATGCAAACATGCTCAGTTCAAAGGTAGAAAACGCAGTTGGGAGGGACAGCTGCTTACAGTCAAAACTTGATTTATAAATAATCACCAAACCTCCTCCACGACCCAAGGACCGTGGGGTATTAAAGTATGAGCAGCCTTGGGGTAATAGTTCTGAAAAACACTGGACTCACCCGGAGAAATCCAAGTCTCAGTCACGCAGAGAAAGTCCAAACCCTGGGACGAATAAAAATCCTTCAAGATAAAAGTTTTGTTTACAACAGATCTTGTGTTTACCAGACCTATCCTGATGGGAACTGGGTCCGGCGAAGCAGTAGAAGGAATAATCCGTGCAAGTTGTCATAGATTTCCGAGGTTGGCACCTCGCCAGCATAGATGTGGAGGAGTGAGACGTGGAGAAAAGAAGCGTTGATTCGAGTCGATAACAGGTACCAGCCAGGAATCAACAGGGTCCAAGAAGCGCCTAGAAGCAAACCAAGCTGGGAGAAGAAGATTCCCTGTGATTTTGCCAAACCAGTCCTTACCCTCACCAAGAGCCTGCCGTGTTTACCTTGATGCTGGTGACACCTTCTCCGGCGAGGGGTGTGTGGTGTCTGACATAGGTAAGATGGAACTCCGGCCAACAGCGGGGGGGCAAAGAATCGTGCTTTTCCCGACAGCAATATAAAACTTTTGCAGTAGGCAGATGAAGCCCCAAAAGGGTTTGGCGATCATACACCAGTAGAGAGTTCACATCAGGAAAGCACAGAAATAACAATAAAATATAAAAAAATAGAGTGGTAGACGACTCGCCAAACACACTGGTGCCATCTTGCCACCATATATATATATATTTAAATATACACATATATATGTATATACACATATATATAAATATATATATATATAAATATATATATATATATATTTTATTTTATTTTATTTTTTTTCATTTAGCCTTTATTTATCCAGGTTAGTCTCATTGAGCCACGAGAACTCATTTTCAAGAGAGACCTGTTTTAGGGAGCACATGGTGGGGGTTAAGGGCCTTGCTCATGGGCCC
>NC_056505.1:35824627-35827175 GCF_014905685.2 Nematolebias whitei
AAAACATCAACTAAATATACACTAAGCACTCATAACATCAAAACATTGAACATCAGCACAAACATGAACATGAGTGTAACGAGTCTGTATGGATCAGCACCACACCTGACTCAGGACAATATTAAAAAAAAGGTTTTATTTATTAAAAGCGTTTGTCTGGGGAGGATCCGAGCCTCGGTTCTGATCCAATCTTCTGTGGCAGGAGCAGGGCCGAGACAGAGAACGCTGGAGGGCTGGGCAGGAAACAGAATCCAAGGACGTAGCGGGGTCGAGAGCCAGGAGCTGTGTGAACAGGCAAAAGAATGATCCGTAGTCGTGGTCGAAGAGGAGAGCGAGGTTGTACCGTGTAGGCCGAGAGCGTGGTATCCAGACAGGGGCAAAGTCAAAGCGAGGAGTCAAGAGTGAAGCTGTGGTCAAAAACGAAGAAACTAGGAACAAGAGAGTGCTGGATAATTTACTGGCTGTGAGGCTTTCAATAATCTGGCACCTTGCAGAGGCAAGAGCTGAGTTTATATAGGGCTGGCACCAGGTGTAGAGCATCAACACTGATTACTGTGATCAGGGAGAATCAGGTAGGCAGGCTTTGCAGGGGTGATGGACAGGCAGCTAGAAATGACAGAGGGAGAGTGGCCAGAGTGACAGGAGCTGAATGAATGAGAGGGTAACTCAAAACTGAAGCAGGAAAAAACGTGAATGATCTTAAAACAGGGGCTGTGATATGAGAAGCAGAGGCTTGAACAGATGTGGGGGCAGCGGGGGCCGCTGAGCGTGACAATGAGTCTCCGTGAGCGGATGTGCACGCATGAACACATCAACATTGAAACAAATCAGCAGCAACATGAAACAGATCAGCAACAACATGATGTGATACACATACACACATTTACATATATACAAACTGGATTCCAAAAAAGTTGGGACACTAAACAAATTGTGAATAAAAACTGAATGCAATGATGTGGAGATGGCAAATGTCAATATTTTATTCATAATATAGCATAGATGACAGATCAAAACTTTAATCTGAATAAATGTAACATTTTAAAGGAAAATATGTTGATTCAAAATTTCACAGTGTCAACAAATCCCAAAAAAGTTGGGGACAAGTAGAAATAAGTGGCTGGAAAAAGGAAATTGAGCATATAACGAACAGCTGGAAGACCAATGAACACTAATTAGGTCAATTGACAACATGATTGGGTATAAAAAGAGCTTCTCAGAGTGTCAGTGTCTCTCAGAAGCCAAGATGGTAAGAGGATCACCAATTCCACCATTGTTGCGCAGAAAGATAGTGCAGTAATACCAGAATGGTGTTACCCAACGTAAAATAGCAAAGACTTTTAAGTTATCATCATCAACCGTGCATAACATCATCAAAAGATTCAGAGAATCTGGAACAATCGCTGTGCGTAAGGGTCAAGGCCGTAAAACTCTACTGGATGCTTGTGATCTCTGGGCCCTTAAAAGTCACTGCACCTCAAACAAGAATGCCACTGTCAAGGAAATAACAGAATGTGCTCAGGAATACTTCCAGAAAGCATTGTCAGTGAACACCATCCACCGTGCCATCCGCCGTTGCCAGCTGAAACTCTACAGTGCAAAGAGGAAGCCATTTCTAAGCAAGCTCCACAAGCTCAGACGTTTGCACTGGGCCAGGGGTCATTTAAAATGGAGTGTGGCAAAATGGAAGACTGTTCTGTGGTCAGATGAGTCACAATTTGAAGTTCTTTATGGAACACTGGGACGCCATGTCATCCGGACCAGAGAGGACAAGGATAGCCCAAGTTGTTATCAACGCTCCGTTCAGAAGCCTGCATCACTGATGGTATGGGGTTGCATGAGCGCTTGTGGCATGGGCAGCTTGCATGTCTGGAAAGGCACCATTAATGCAGAGAACTATGTTCATGTTCTAGAACAACATATGCTCCCATCTAGACGTCATCTCTTTCAGGGAAGACCCTGCATTTTTCAACACAATAATGCCAGACCACATTCTGCAGCAATCACAACATCATGGCTACGTAGGAGAAGGATCCAGGTACTGAAATGTCCAGCCTGCAGTCCAGATCTTTCACCTATAGAGAACATTTGGCGCATCATAAAGAGGAAGGTGCGACAAAGAAGGCCCAAGACGATTGAACAGTTAGAGGCCTGTATTAGACATGAATGGGAGAGCATTCCTATTTCTAAACTTGAGAAACTGGTCTCCTCTGTCCCCAGACATCTGTTGAGTGTTGTAAGAAGAAGGGGGGATGCCACACAGTGGTAAAAATGGACTTGTCCCAACTTTTTGGGGATTTGTTGACGCCATGAAATTTGGAAGCAACAGATTTTTCCCTTAAAATGATACATTCTCTCAGTTTAAACTTTTGATCTGTGATTTGTGTTCTATTCTGAATAAAATATTAGATGTTGGCACCTCCACATCATTGCATTCAGTTTTTATTCACAATTTGTTTAGTGTCCCAACTTTTTTGGAATCCGGTTTGTATATGTGTGTGTATATATATATATATATATATATATATATATATATATATATATATAT
>NC_056505.1:35827185-35841791 GCF_014905685.2 Nematolebias whitei
ATATATATATATATATATATATATATATATATATATATATATATATAACTGGGAAGAGACCTGTTAATTAAACTGGGTGCTTCAAATATGTGCGGACCAGATGGTTTGGTTGTCCAGCTCCCAGATGGGACAGCCATGAAATGTGGACTTGCAACTACCACCCACTCTCAATGCCTGCTGCAATCTGTCCATCCAGAACACCCGGACATCTACTGGTCTTTGCTAGACCCAGAAACACCAGAAGGGGCTGGGGTCCTCTCTGCCTACTTTTAGTGTAAGCCCTGGATCTCCACCCTTGAGTCATATGCGCCAGTACCCGACCCCTTACATGCCACCCTGTTCTATGATAGACATGGGGACGAGGTGTTCCAGGAACATTTCCAAGAAGATCTAGATGGTGGGACATGGGAAATGTACTCGGACAAAATTTATGTTGGAAAAGAGGGTGTAGCAGCCATGGTAAAATGTAATGCTGACCAAGAAGCTTGAGTCCAGAAGCGGTACCACATGTTTCATTAGCACTTCACCCTAAACATCAAGCGAAGGATCTGGGACCCATGGTCTAAAAGGCTGTAGAAGCAGATTACTGGGTCCCCACTCAAATACCTGGCTTGGAGTTCTCAGACAGTTGTAGCTGTTATTCAATTGTGTCTCAAACTTTTGACATAGCAACGCGAATACATGAACTTTTGTCCCGACAACACGGTAGAGAAAAAATAGATCATCCTGACACACAGAAAATGCTCGATAAAATGCCGAACACTGTGGTCAGCTAGACCAACAGATGTGGGATTGACAGAGTGTAGTCCCATAACTTTTGAGGTACAGCAAACCTATCCAATCTGGTTTGCGCAGTATCCCCACAAGCCTGCAGCAGAGGAGGGCATTGCTGAAACTATGGATGGGTTGATTGAAAGAGGTGTACTCGAACCATCAGTTTCATTTTGGAACACGCCAATTCTACCGGTCGAGAAAGCAGGTACAGGTAAATTTTGTATGGCCCATGATTTAAGGGCCATTAACAAAATTCTCCTCACACCAACTGTGCCAGTACCCAATCCGTATGTTGGGTTAACCAACCTTTCGCCCGAACACATTTGGTTCACGTGCATTGACCTCACTAACACGTTTTTCTGCCTTCCCTTAGCTCCGTGCTTCTCAGTTATTTTCGGTTACGCCTCCCCTAGGAAGAAGTAAATATTTCGAGCCACCCCCAACTCTCCGCCGTTACTGTAAATAGCATAATTTGTCTAAAAAAATTGTTATAAATACACATCTGCATAACATCGTATCCTTATTAATAAATAAAAATTAAAAGAAAGAAAGAAAGAAATATAGATCAACTGACAACAAATATTATTAACATTGTTTTATAGTCTGTAACAGAAAAGGCTTAAAGTGCATCAATTTACCTGAAATTAAAAATATTTATCCTAATTTAAACTGTAAACATTTTTGACCATTTCATACTGAACAATCAAATTGAATACAATCAATAAATAATAATAAATTCAAATTGATCAGCAACATTTTAAGACAGGAGTGTTATATAAAACACTTTGACCTACAAAACAAAAACGAATAAAACAAATTGTACTGTTTTGGTTTTTTTTAATCAAAATGAGGAAGTCAGGTTAAATGGCTACAATGAGCACGTTTTGCAGTGCACAGCTTTTTGAAGCAGAGTTTGAAACATGATCCTGCAACTCTCAGCTCCTGCTCAATGTTTAGCTGGACCTGGACCTGGACCTGGACCTTGACGGTCTTCAGAGCAGCAACAGCAGAGAAGCTGCAAAGAGTGCAAGAGTGAGCAGGTGGGGGGTGGGGGGTGGTCCAGTGGAACGCGCGCACAAGAGAAGAACCTGACAGGTTGTTTAATGACAAAATATATTTTGTTAGCAAAGACTAGAGTCCTAACATTTGTTAAACATCTGTTTTTATAACAAATTAAAAAATCATCAAACTTGTGCTTTGACAATCAATAAAACTAAAGAATATTGTCAACGTGAAAGAGGAAAGAGGGGGCAAGTGATGCTCTCGCTTTGAGTTTATACTCTTTGTTGCTGCATGCTGTGGGTGAAATGTGTCCAGAGTGGAGGACTTGTTAGTTAAGAATAGAGTCCTAACATTTAGTAAACATCCATCCATCCATCCATTATCTTTACCTGCTTATTCCATTTTGGGTCACGGGGGTCGCCAGTGCCCATGTCCCGCAATCTAGTAAACATCACTTCTGTATTTAAAAAAGATAAAAATTGTGCTTTGACAAACTAAAAAAAAATTAAAGTAAAAGAGGAAGAGGGACAGGTAACGCTCTTGTTTGAGTTTATTCTCTGTCTCATGCGTACTATGGGTGACAAGCGTCCAGAGCGTCACCAGCTGAGGAGGTGTCACAGCAACACGGTTCAAGCATGGCTCCCCAAACAACAAGACAGACATATTTGTTCATAACTTTATTATTAGTCAGTCTGAGAGTTGCTGAATTTTAGCAAACAGTTGCCAAACGCATCCTGACACAATGAGAATGGTGCAAAAAAATAAATAAATCCCTGCCGCAAAATGTTCCCAGGGGTCACATGTGCCCCCCCCCCCACTGGCATTGCTCCGGGCCCCCCCAGGGGGGCGCACTCCACTATTTGAGAAGGACTGCCTTAGCTGAAGAATGTAGAGACATTTTTTCTTTCACCTATATAGGTGAACAGTGGCGCTATACAAGACTTCCACAGGGGTTTGCTCTTTCTTTGCAGCCCAGCAATCAGTCTTCACTCGGCCCAGCACAAAAGGTAAAGCTGCTACGATAGCTTCCTACAGTGTTAGCCGCATCCTGGCTCAACATAAGAAGTCTTTCAGCGATGGACAAGTTATGAAAGAAGCGTTTATTGAGGCTGCAGATGCGCTTTTTCATGATTTTAAAAATAAAAGTGAGATCGTAGCTGCTATTAAAGACGTGCAGTTGTCCAGACAAACAGTGACACGGCGATGTGAGGGAATGGCTGTGGATGTGGAGGAGCAGCTAAAAAAGGACGTGGAACAATGCGAGTGTTTCTCTCTTCAGTTTGATGAGTCGACAGACATGGTGGATGTAGCCCAGCTGTGTGTTTTTATCAGAATGGCCTTTGCAGACATGAGTGCAAAAGAGGAGCTGCTCACCATCTTGCCTTTGAAGGGACACACAAGAGGAGAAGATATTTTTAATGCGTTTATGGAGTTTGTTAATAAAAGCAACTTGCCCCTCTTTAAACTAATTTCTATAACAACTGATGGCGCTCCAGCAATGACTGGTCACACCAGTGGATTTGTTGCACTCTGCAAGCAGAATGATGCTTTCCCAGACATTTTGCACTATCACTGCATCATCCACCAACAGGCCCTGTGTGGGAAGATTTTAAACATGAAGGAAGTGATGGATGTTGCCATGAAAACTGTGTGCTCTATAAGGGCCAGGAGTCTGCAGAGGAGGTTGTTCCGGGCTCACTTGGAGGAGGCAGGAGCAGACCACACAGACCTGCTGCTGCACATGGACGTCAGGTGGCTAAGCAGAGGTACATTTCTGGACAGATTCAGTGAGCTGTTGCCTGAGATCAGGGATTTTCTGAAGCTGTCAGATCATGGTGAACATTCAAAACTAGAGGACACCCAGTGGCTTTTGGATTTAGCCTTCCTCACAGATCTCACCAGCCTGCTCAATGAACTGAATTTGGAGCTTCAGGGAAAGGACAAAAACATAATCCACATGATCAGTTCTGTGAGCACCTTCAAAAGCAGGCTGCAACTGCTCACAAGTCGGCTGCAACGCAGGGACCTGCGAAACTTCCCACACATGGAGGCAGAGCTACAGCGCCAAGGGAAAGAGGTCCCACAACTGGACAGTGCACACTATTCTAAGCAGGTTCAGAGCATCTCAGCAGAATTTGAGAGACGATTTACTGACTTTTCCTCCATCGAGCCTGTTACCAGCTACATGTGTTATCCTTTTGGAAATGTTGATGTGGATGACATTGTGTCCAAATTGGTGTCCGTGTTTCAGCTGGACAGCTCTGGTGTTGAAAATGAGGTGTTGACTCTGCAAAATGACATTGGGATCAAATCCAGAGCATCACCTGGCGTGGATGGAGAGTTCTGGAGTCTGCTGTCAGAAGAAAAGTATCCTAACATCCGAAGATGTGCTTTGAACTTAACAGCACTTTTTGGATCTACCTACCTGTGTGAGTCTGCTTTTTCACACATGAAAATCATCAAGTCCAAAAACAGATCCACAATGAATGATGATCATCTGGAGACCTGCCTGCGCCTCGCAACCACCTCATACTGCCCATCTTATGAGACCCTGGCCTCCTCCTCTCAGTGTCAGAAGTTCCACTAAGGTAGAGACACGTTTATTTTATACAGCTTGCATAAAAAGTTGTCTCCTATAGACACATCACGTTCTGTTTTATTTACTTTAAAGAAGTGAGGAGTAGGGATTGATGAAAAATTATGTTTGTTGATAATGAGACTGGACGAGTAGCTCTCGGCAAATTGCTGACTTCAAAAGTAGCTCTTGGTTCAAAAAAGGTTGGGCACCCCTGGGTTAGAGGGACGAGGGTCCATATGGGAGTCAGCTGGGATTTACCACTCTGCGGTGTGATGGTTGCCTGGTAGACAGCACCTGGTAAACTCGGGTTAATGCCTGGTTCTGGTTCTGGTTAAGCTGGGTTTCTTCTGTATCTTTTGTCCCGTCTCTGCTCAAAGTCGTCTGCAGAAAGGATGCTTCTCTCCTTTATGAGGTCAAGTGCAGAAGCTGGGTTTCTTCTCTCTCCAGTTCTCTGTGCAGAAGTGTGTTGCTTCAGAGCGTCTCTTCAAAACGTGTTTTCTCTCAAAAGTTTTTCTTAGAAAAAGTGAAACTTACTGTTGTGCTAAAACAGATAGAGGATTGTTCCATCTCTTCCAAGAAGAGGTGGTCCTAACTCTTGGCTTGTTTTTATAAAAACTAAAGTTCCTTTCTCTGCCTTAAAAGTTTCCTTTTAAAAGAGAAAATAAGACAAATGTATTATCTTAAAAAAGATTACTTAAAACACATATTTTCATGAATAAACATTCAGGTATGACATATTTAGGATTAAACTTAAAACATACAATGTTTTACCAAAGGTGTTGCTGTCCATCTCCTGAAAACAAGTGTCATTAAACAAAGGGTTCTTATGGTGTTATCTTCATGGGAACGAGTCTGGAAAAAATACTCCTTTTTGATAAAGGGGAGATATTAACGTATCGAATTCGGTTGCTCCAAAAACTCCAAGGTCAGTTGAACCAAAAGCTCTCATTAAAACAATCTGTCCGTTTCATGGGAAATGAGTTCATATTGGCAGTGAGGTTAACACAGTGACATTTGTTTAAAAAATTACATTTACATTAGTGTCAACTAAGAAGTTTGTGAGCTGAGCTGAATATTTGTAAAACAATGTCTGTTCGTTCCCAAGGGAATAGATGAATCTTAATTTTACAGTTTCAAACACAAAAAAACAAAATTGATGTTTGTTTGAGATGTGAACTCTTTTTGTTTGTTTGACCTGAGGTTTTTTTTTTCCCTGAGGTGGTGTTCCCCTACAGGTGTTACCCATGAACTTGAGAAGGAAAGTGTTGGAAAAGGCCCATGGGATGGGCCATGTGGGAATTTACCAGATGGAACAAAATGTGGCTAGTTGGTGACACCCTCACATGAGAGAAATGATTAAAGACTTTGTCAAGTATTGCAACTTGTGTACATTTTACAACCCCAGAGCAACCTTAAAGCCAGAACAAGGTAGATTTCCATCTGCAATGACTCCAGACAGAAAAATAGTGATTGATTACACAGACATGTTTCAGCCAGTTAAAGGCTACAGGTATCTGTTGGTGTGTGTGGACGCGTTTACAGAGGCCAGAGGCCTGCCCAGCAAAAAAGGAGGACAGTAAAACAGTAATCAAGTTTTTGATTAATCAGTACATCCCTAGACACGGGTTTCCAAAAAAATGTAAGGTCGGACAACAAGTGGAAAAAGTACTAGGATTAAAACATGCATTTGGGACAGTTTACCATCCCCAATCCCAGGGCAAAGTTGAACGAATGAACCAAAATCTGAAACAAAAATTGGGCAAAATCTTTGTACAGACCTAAATGAATAGGGTTGAAGCATTACCTGTAGCTCTGATGATGATCAGAGCCTGAATTAATCAGAGGACTGGATTCACTCCTTACAAGCTGATCACAGGAAGATAATTTCTGGGGCCGCAACAAAACTTAGAACTCCCCACAGAAGAACAGAACCAGATAACACACCAAATGTATTTTAACAATTTTAAAGCTTTGGTGTCCAGCTTTTCTCATCCGAAGGGAGAACCCCAAAACGAGGAGTTGGAGGACGGACCCCCCACACTGGACTGGGTCCTGCTGAAGGTGATTAAACGAAAGTGGGCGGAACCGAGGTGGACAGGACCGCATCAGGTGGTCGAGAGGACATCACACGCAGTCCACCTCAAGGGGAAGGGCGACACCTGATACCACTGGAGCCAGTGCACCCCAGCGGAGGAACCAAATCGATCGAGGACTGACCTGATCGAAGGAGCCTCTCCACTTTGTCAGGACGAGTGATCCGACCCCTAAATGCCGAAAAAGGAGTACTAATTTGTCAGGACACGTGGCCTAACACAAAATTCAGAGGTCAGAGGAGAACGAAGTCTCCCAACCCTGACAGAAGAAAAGAAGAGGAAAACATTCCAAGGATTAAAAACACTGAACTTTTGCCCCTCGTCGACCGAAGATGGACACTTTTCACATAAAACCTCCAACGTGTCACAGTCCTCAGTGTTACAACCCATATGCAGGCAGGCGAGCTAGGCAGGAGTTTAAATTAAAATTAATTTATTTTAAACAACAAAACAAAAAGGCTGACGTGGCAGCAACAACTTACAAACTGAGATCAGGCAGGCAAACAGGACGGGTTCAGATACAGGCAGATAATCAAACAGGAACAGAGGAGGACTGAGACGTCTGTACAAAACAGAACAATGACCGGACGAGGAGTGGAGGAGAGAAAGACTTTTTATAAGACAGAGGGAGAGTGAGTAATGAGAGCACCTGGGCAGGTGGCTGATGAGGGACAGGTGTAAATGATAAAGACTGACGACTGGAGAAGCAGACTGAGGAGTGAGTAGAAAGTGACAACAGAATCAGATACAGGGGAACAGAAACACACAAGGAGCAGAATGAAAAGTATAAGAAGTAGGACACAAACAGCAGAAGGGGCAAAATGAAATAAACACAATAAGCAGAGAAGGAAAAGACACATAAATACCAGACAGCTAAAGGACAGACTGTGACACAACGCACACACGTCACTAGGAAAGTTTTAAAACCCACTGATATAAAGACTCTCACACACATGAAGAAATTTTCGCGGTCCTAGAAATTTAGAGGCATAACATAGAGGTACAACCCTACAATTCTGTTTGGGGAAGTGATGTCTCACAAGAATTTAAACATTGGATGGTGGGACAAAAAGTAACCCTGGCCCTGTTTCACAGGGTAGGGGTAGCTAAAAACATACTTAGGCTAGAAACCCTAGCTTATAGGTTTGGATTGTTCTTAAATACCACAGTAAAGGCGTTACAGGGGATTTCTGCTGAATTAACTGCTCTGAGAGTTATGGTTTTGCAAAATAGACTTGTACTGGATTTAGTGACTGCGTCCCAGGGTGGAGTATGTGAGATAGTGGGAAAAGACACTTGTTGCACGTATATTCCCGACGAGACAGGAAGGGACCCAGAGGCAAGGGTCAGTTCAGCGCTAAAGCAACATAACCAGTTGCAGAAGGCCATGCAGGAGGCCTGGAGCCTTTGGTTGTGGTTCACTAATGGCTCCTGGTGGCAGATTTTTATTGAAAATAGGAACTCCCTTCATAGTGATATCGATCTTGATTTGCTACTTGGTGGCCTGTGTAATTCCCTGTGCGAAGATTCTGGTTTCCCAGATGATCCGTACCACAGTGGATAGTGGAAATATGATGCCTTTGATGCAGATCCATGACCCACCCGATGACACTGAGGCTGTGGACCTAGAACAGAAATGGGGGGTGAAGCCAGTTGATTAGTCTCTCAACAGAGACCAAAAGGGGGAATTGTGATAAAAGAAATTGAGTGTGTATTGATTACCTATTGTTTGACTCATAAATTGTTTTACTTATATTTGTAAGGATGGTACTTTTCTGTGGCCCGGTTTGTGTCTGTTTCCCTCGTGCTTCCTCATTAGTTTCCATTGTTGCCACCTGTGTCTCGTCCCAGCTGTTTGTCATCGTGTCGTCTTCTCCCAGTATTTAAGTTGTCCTATTCTGTCTTGTTCTTTGTCGGGTCGTCTTCGTTGGTACTCTCCCTTGGGTCTCCTGAGTCTTGCCCTGAGTCTTTCCCTGAGTCTTCCTGGTCCCTCGAGTTCCCCGTGTCTCTCTTGTCGCCTGAGTTCCCCGTGCCTAGTTCATGTAAGTTTTGCTGCTCCGTCAGCTTGTTTATTTTGTACTTTTATTTACCATTAAAATCCTTTTTTTTGTATATCTGCCGAGTTGAGTCCCTGTTCTGCACTCTGGGTTCGCTCCTAACCGCAAACCATGACAATATTTTAATACATAGAAGTGAACTGCATACTTTCATATATTCAGTGCTTGGCAATTAAAGGAGTAGCATTATCTAACTTGTTTTTTAGTAAAAGAGAATCATGACTGGGAGGTGGTTGTTGCATGCCGGGGTGACAGTTAGAGACCCGCCCTGATAACAGGAGAGAGCTGGGTTGTCAGTGGGATGCAGAGAGGCATAGGATGGACTCAATGTCATGACAACAGTACACGTGACTAATGGTCATCCAATAGAAAGAAGAACCTCCTCTGAAAGGGCCAGTCTGAAGAAGGTTTTATAACACCTTGCAACCGGAAGAAGACTCAGGCAATTATGGGTGAGCAGCTCATTCTGACTTAAGGCGAAGTACTCTGATTGTCTCCCAAAAATGCATTTTTGGTATTTGTAATATTTTAACTTTGGTGTTTGGTATTTGTAATACTTTAATTTTGGTGTTTGGTATTTGTAATACTTTAACTTTGGTGTTTGGTATTTGTAATACTTTAATTTTGATGATTGGTCTCTGTAATGTTTTAACTTGATGTGTATTAAATTCTCTTAAACTAAGGTGAAGTCTCCTGCCTGGTACCTACTCGATCAACTAACTCGTACCTCAACACATGATTGCTGCTGTTTTTAAGGAGTCACTGTGTGCCATTTCTCTTTCAGAGTTCACTTCTGCCAATGAAACCTGTGCAGAACTGTCATTGCTGCATAACCAGATTTAAAATGCTTGGCCCAAATGCAAACAAGGTCTTCCCAAGAACCTTCATATTTTCAGGTACGAGACGAGCTGTCAGTTCATGGTTCACCGATAATGAGAGGGACTGATCGACTAGTTGTTCCTGTTTCATTATGTGTGAGAGTTGTTGATTTAGCACATAAGGGACACCAAGGAATAGTTTGTACCAAGCAGAGACTGCGTGAACTGTTCTGGTGGCCACAACTTAACAAACTTTTACATTCTGTCATTGCTTCCTGTGTTAACTGCCAGTTCAGTGATAAGGTAGCTATAACCGCTCATGCACTTACACCAGTTGAAGTGCTCAGTAAACCATGGAAAAAAGTTGCATTAGATATTACAGGCCCATTTGAAAATGCTACATGGGACTGCCGTCATGCTATTGTACTTACAGATTACTACAGCAAATGGCCTGAGGTTGCATTCGCCTCTAATGTAACTACAGATGTCATCATTTGCTTTCTAGTCACTATTCAGTAGGAAAGGTAATCAATGTACCTTGTCTCAGATAACGGTTTTCAGTTTACTTCTCATGCATTCACTAACTTTCTGAGAGAAAGGGAGATACAGCAATTAAGGTCTAGTGTATACTATCCCAAAGCCAATGGTGCTGTAGAGAGATTTAACAGAGTACGTAAGGACAGCATACAGACATGCGAAAGAAGTCACAATTCATGGAAAGAAGCTGTAACAGAATTCCTGCACAACTAATGTAGTGGCTAATACTACATTGAATACTTTTGGGTTCATTAAATAAAACAGGATTCTGGGTTCTGATTGACTGCAAAATGGGGTTTTTATTTTGAAGCTTTATCTCTAAGGTGGAACAGCTAAAATACCTGGAGACCTCAAAAACAGAACCACTTCTGATGGGGACGTTATCAGAGTTTTTTATAAACTTCTGAAATAGCACACGAACATGATAAAAACAGTTCTGCTGGGAAACAGTTTTATATAAACACTTGATCTTGCGCCCAGAAATTCCTGGTAATTTTAGATACAGATAAACAAATCATTAGCTTGTTATTGCCAGATGTTTTCCAGAGTCTCTGATGCACACAATGATTTTCCTATGAGCACATTTTTTCAGGTCAGTCTGACATAAAACATCTGTTTAAAAACAAGTTCTGTTACAGGTCCTTGTAAGTTAAAATACATATTTTCTTGGGCCTTATATAAGATGATTGTTGAAATCAAATAAGAACTCTTTTTTCATTCAACATTTATTTATAAAGGTAAATCCTGTTGAGCCTCGAGGACTCATTTACAAGAGAGTCCTGATTTCAACAAAGAATGATGACAACAATGGACAACAGCGACAACAATAAACAGTTATAAAAAGTCATACAAATTTTTTAAATTTTTTTTAACAAATAGGATGGCTAAAAAAAAAAGAAAAGTAACAAAAAACAGCTAGATTATAAGGTGAATGTAGAGAACTAAAAACAGGAACATGTCTGCATTGGTCCCAGCCAGGAGTCCAACAGATTCTTAAAACCACTTATAGAGAGGTCAAGGTCGAGAGCTTCAAATCTTTTTGCAAGATATTCCAGGAAACAGGAGCGGAGTAGGAGAAGGCCCTTTTGCCTAGTTCAGTCCGCACTGAGGGAACACTGCAGGTAATAATGTCCTGAGAGTGCACGCTGTAGCTGCACTCACGCAGAGACATGTAGGAGGAGATGTATGAAGGCAGCAGACCAAGAAGTGATTTAAAGATGAAAATGTACTAGTGAGAGAGTCTGTGTGAAGTTAATGATGTCCAGTGAACCAGTGAATACAGGGTGCAGTGGTGGGTACGATAATCATAGCCAGTTATGAATCTTAGTGCACCGTGATAGACAGCATCCAACATTTGCAGGGTTTTTGTAGGAGCGTTCATGTAAATAATGTCACCGTAATCAATGGAGGGAAGGAAGGTCACGGATACAGTTTCCTAGCATTCAGAGTTAGTGTAGCCTCTCAATGACGACTCAGTCACGGCTTTTTTATTTGAAATGGGCGCTTTAATGAATGCCGTGAAAACTACAAAAATAAGACAGAAAATACAGAAATAAACACAAAGCTTCAGGTGCTGTACCGAGCGGAGAGTGAAGCATGCTTTATCAAAGGTGTGTACCTCGTGGCCGCTCGTCATTAAAGAGGTCCTAGACAAATGTTTTTCATCTTGTGTGGTCTAAATAAACATATAAAGCAATCAGAACACCATAACCGACAAATTTACAACGTATTACGACAGTTATAAATACCTTTACAGTTAGCAAACTAATCAGAGCTGCCGCCCACCTCTCGTGTCTTCAGGTAACTGTAGCGGGCACAGCAGATCTTGCCACTCCCTTCCATTCACACAAATCTCACGATAATGGTACAACAAAATAGTCCTTCATGACAGAATAAATGCATGCTATACAAAAATAAAACATACTTCACAGCATGAACTAAACAAACTAAAAACAAAATATTCTAACCACTGAAAACAAATATGAACCCTTTTAAAACATGAATCAATCATTGTGGTGACACTTACAGTTAGACAGGATCTGTTTCTGAAAAAGAAACCCAGTTTAACTTTCAGTTTCTTTACCAAGTTTTCCATATAAGAATTCTAAATAAGAGTAAATACATAAATAAGAACTCTTAACAGAGACACCAGGAATAATGTGTTTAAATTTAAGTTAAAATGAGACAGTTTATGCACAAGCTTTGTATTTTTTTGCTATTTTGTACCTGCCTGTGTAAGGATGGCACCTTTTGCTGTTTCTGTTTGTGTCTGTGTTTCCTCGTCAGTTTAATTGTTGCCACCTTTGTCTCGTCACACCTGCTGTTTGTAATCACGTCTTGTCTTGTCCTTGTATATAAACCTCCTGTCCTGTGTTGTTCCTTTGTCGGGTCGTATTCGTTGGGTCTCTGTGTTCTCCTGCGTCTCCCCTGAGCTTTCCTGAGTCCTCCCTGAGTTTCCCTTTGAGCCATCCGTCTTTATGTAAGTTTTGCTGCCACGTCAGCTGTTTGTTTTGTTCTTCATTTATTATTAAAATACTTATTTTTGTAATCTGCCGAGTTTGAGTCCTGTCTGCATATTGGGTTCGTTCCTGTCCAACAAATCCTGACAGCCTGAGCCTGCTGTGCCTGCCATTTACTCTAGCATACAGTATATATTAACCCAAAAAAGTTCAATCTGGTCCGCTGGACATATTATATTATAGTATAATATATATTAACATTACAGACTAAGTATTAGTTTAAGTTTTTTTTTGTTTTTTTTTAAACAGTGTTTATTCTACTACTCTCTGAATCTGTTATTATGGAATCATGTTATTTATTTGCATTCATGTTTGTTTTTTTAAATTTCAGTCTAATACCACAATTTGTACATAAATTTTATATTGTTGTCTGTATAAAATAAATAATTAAATACTAAATGTTCTGATCAGTTAATTACTTTTTTAGGTCAAGGTTCTTTATTGTCATTTACATCACATGTGGTACATGAGGTGGAATGAAACTATGTACACAGGGTCCCAGTTACATCCAACAAAAGTACAACTTGTAAAGAAAAACAGTAATAAGATCCAAGAAATGAACTAAGAAATATGCTAAACTAAAACAATGTGCCAACAAGAGCAGCACAAACAAAAGTGAGCAGATGAGGATGAATGAACATAGCAACATGAAATAGATCAGCAGCATGGATAAATATTTTAATCTTAGATTTTTAGGGATGGCGCCATCTAGTGGGCCTTCCCCTGTCTGTTCTCCCTTGTGTCTCTGCTTTGATTGTCTGATTATCATCACCTGTGTGTCATGTTCTGTTTGTGTATTTAAAGTCTGTCTGTTAGTCCTGTCAGTGTCAGTTCGTCGTTGGGTCTTCCTTGTCATGTCCTGCCAGTCTGGTCCTGTTTGATCTCATCCTGAATCTGTTTTGTAAGTTTGCTGCCATGTCAGTCTTTTGATTTATTATTATTAAAAGTATTTTATTTTATACGTCTGCCTCCTGAGTCCTGCCTGCGCAACTGGGTTCTCTCTTGTCCTGACCTGCCTTGAAACCCTGACTGTACGAACTGACCATACCTGAACCCAGCAGGCAGGCTCACTCAGACTCTGCTCACCTGTTTTTGACCAAGCTTGTCCAGATGGAGGGAGGTGCGATCCGGTGCGGTGCTTTTTGGACTAGACCCGTCCTGGGAAGCCGCGGCCAGGCAGTTTAAGTTCTGCCTTCGCCTCTCCTACTGCAGGAGGAGAGACGAAGATATCAGCTCCAGAAGAACTACACAGCACCCAGGTCCAGTCCCTTCTACTCACCAGTCTCCTCTGGGTGGACGTTGGGGGAGGACGCCGAGTCAGAGGACGAACTCTGGTACGCCCCTGTACACCACCCACATCGTCGCCAGATGGGAAAGAAAAGATGCAACCGGAACCGGTCTGCTGCTCTTCCGCCCACATCACCTGCAAGTCCAGCTCCTCGCACTCGGCCCAGCGAGGCTGAGTTTTTTGGTTCCGCCTCCTCCTGGTCCCAGCCTCCAGCCTGCTCTCCTCAGCCAGAACCTGCGAAACCAGGGAGAATTTCGCAGGGGGGGGAGCAGTCATCTCCCCGTTCGTCTGTGGAGTAGACGAAGGGGGGTCAGCCCGGGGAGCGTGTTGGGCAATCGCTTCCTGCTCCTATTGAGGATGACCAGATCCCTGAGCTGCCTTCTGTAGAGGACCAGGTGGCTGATCCTCTCATCAGAGGCTCCATAATTATTCTCAGAATCACTCCAAGAGACAGAGTTAAAACTAGATGACGCCTGGTGGACCAACTCCTAGAGATCTTCATCTCCCAGCCTGACCTGCTCAGCACATCGGTTCATTAGGTGATCTTTCAATTTGCCATGAAATTAAAAACTGAACTTGATCCTATTTTTGTTTCCACGCATACTGACTCAACCGAAGAGTCTGGGAGCCTCTTGCGGGGGGGTGGGGGTGGGGGGGTAGGGGTGAGTACCCGAGCCCCCACCTACCTGTGGGACTAAAGGGCTCGGAGCCTGCAGCCAGCCCAGACCCTGCAGCAGCCAGCCCAGAGCCTGCAGGTTGTCCGGAATCTGCAGCCCGACCAGAGTCTGCAGGTAGTCTGGAATCTGCAGCCCGACCAGAGTCTGCAGGTAGTCCGGAACTTGCAGCCCGACCAGAGTCTGCAGGTAGTCCGGAACCTGCAGCCCGACCAGAGACTGCATGTTGTCCGGAACCTGCAGCCCGACCAGAGTCTGCATGTTGT
>NC_056505.1:35841801-35844744 GCF_014905685.2 Nematolebias whitei
CAGAGTCTGCATGTTGTCCGGAACCTGCAGCCCGACCAGAGTCTGCATGTTGTCCGGAACCTGCAGCCTGACCAGAGTCTGCATGTTGTCCGGAACCTGCAGCCCGACCAGAGTCTGCATGTTGTCCAGAACCTGTAGCAGCCAGCCAAGAACCTGCTGCAGTAGCCAGACCACAGCCTGCAAAAGGGTCCTCACCTCAGCCTGAGGGTCCTGTGTCCCCTGTTGGTCCTGCTGAAGATCCCGGCAAGCCTGCGACCTTCCCCTCACGTCTCTTGTCTCGAGGGGGTCCTGGAGGATGCCCCTCATGTTTCCTGTCTCGAGGGGGTCCTGGAGGACGCCCCTCACGTTTCCTCTCTAGGGGGTCCTGGAGGACACCCCTCAGGTTTCCTGTCTCGAGGGGGTCCTAGAGGACGCCCCCCATGCTGCCCACCTGAACGTTGGTCCTGTACTGGACGGCCTCCACGCCACCCACCTGCACTTTGGCCTCGTGTTGGACGGCCTCTCGGCCGCCCCGCTGACCTTCTCTGGCCAGTCGGACGGCCTCCCGGCCACCCACCTGACCTGCTCTGAGCAAGTGGACGGTCTCCTGGCCATCTGGACATTTTGTATTCCCTACTTAGCTTAGTCCCCAGGCCTTGTCCTGTTGGTTTTGTTTTGGTCCTTGTGTGTCTTTGTTAGGGCCCGCCACCCTTGCAGTTCCTCCCTCCGCCTGCCCTAGTTTTCTGGGAGGGGGTTTCTTGGGGACGCCAGGGGGCGTCCTTGAGGGTGGTGGGGGTAATGTAGGGATGGCGCCATCTAGTGGGCCTTCCCCTGTCTGTTCTCCCTTGTGTCTCTGCTTTGATTGTCTGATTATCATCACCTGTGTCATGTCCTGTTTGTGTGTATAAAGTCTGTCTGTTAGTCCTGTCAGTGTCGGTTTGTCGTTGGGTCTTCCTTGTCATGTCCTGTCAGTCTGGTCCTGTTTGATCTTGTCCTGAATTTGTTTTGTAAGTTTGCTGCCATGTCAGTCTTTTGATTTATTATTAAAAGTATTTTATTTTATATGTCTACCTCCTGAGTCCTGCCTGCACAACTGGGTTCTCTCTTGTCCTGACCTGCCTTGAAACCCTGACAAGATTAATCATCTCAACATCTTATTTTCAAGATGTCAAGATTATAACCAACATCTTATTTTAATGAACTATTTTAGTAGCCTTTTAAGGAGGAGCTTATTTATAAGACTAGAGCATCCTTAAAGTCTGAACTTTAAAAAAAAAAAAAAAAATTCTTCTTCTTTCGGCTGCTCCCTGCATTAGGGGTCGCCACAGCGAACTAAGTCGCACAAAGACTTGACAGTTATTATTTTTTTTTTTTATACGCCGGATGTTTTTCCTGACGCAACCACAGACCACCGAGCCACCACAACCCTCTGTGTGGATCAGAGAGCTGCTATCTAGGACACCCGGAGTAATAGATGGTGGGGGTTAAGGACCTTGCTCAAGGGCCCAGAGTGGGACGAATGTGGGTGGGGGCAGGTGTGGGTGCTTCACCTACCACACCCACATTTTTGATGTTGTCGGTACTGGGGCTTGCTTGAACGGGTGATTTTCCGATCGCAGGCCCACCTTCTCTAGCCTCTGCGCTACCACTCCCCCCTTTAAGGATGAGCTTATTTATAAAATTAGAGCATGCTTAAAGTCAGAACTTTTTAACATCAAGGTGATTATTAATTATTTAGTGTAATAAAATCAATAAGAACGTTTTTATCTTTAACTTCAAATTTCTGTTTGGGATTATTTTTGCATTTGAAACTGAAGCAGGATCAGAAAAAACAAAAACAGACGTTTTCACTTCATTTTGAGTTTTTTTTTCCTTAAATCTTTTTAAATGGCGTGCGCTGGTCATTCACACTCGCACGCGTGACCCAACGAGCCGCGCACGGGTCTGTACGTCCTTCTTTTGTCCTCTTTGGCCAGTCATACGGAAACTCTGGACGAATCCATCTTGCAATCTCCAGCGGTTGTGCAGTTCGAGATACTCTGACACCATGTAATATTTTGTATTTGTCTTAATAAAGACAATTGACACTGATTCCCACGAGCTAGGGTCTGTTTATTGCAGGCTCATAACAAATACACTGAATATTACATCACCTCCGTCTATTTTTTGGCAAGCCCATGAGGACAATAATCATGACGATTTACAACACAACATTGTAAATACATCATAGAGGGTGTATTTTTTTAAGCTTGAAAACAAGTTTCAAGAAGAATCATCTGCTGTCGACTGGCTATAGTTCGACACTTCGATGAGGTTGAGGTCAGGATCTCTAAAGTACAGCGAGGTGATGGGCCCCATGGCACCAGCCCTTTCTAGGGCTCTCTTCAATCTCAACACCACAATCCTGCAGAAGAGAGGACAACAACTGACAATAGGCTTTTATTTCACTCACTTCTGACTTGTTTTCTGAATTATAAGAAAGTCCAGATGAGGTGAAATCAGTAACTGAATGCTGTTTTGCTGACAAATACCTTAAGATGAGCAACCACTGAAGACAGGTGGGTTTTTTTTTGTTACGAGGCACAGATCTGCAGATCCTGCACAGATCATCCTGCAGTTGGATGCTTGGATTTTGGTTCAAACTCTTGGCCCAGCTGAAGATGAGGTGAAGATTAAGTGTCAGCTGACCAAAACCAAGAGCCTTACGCTTTCCCTGGAAAATGCAAACAGGAAATCTGTTAAAGCAAAAAAAAAAAGTATATACAGTATATCAGACGTTTAATTATTAATTAATAATTAATCAAATTAATTAAATGATTAATTGATCAAAGCCAGCCATCTAGTGGTTGTTATTTACACAACTCTTCATTAGCACTGTAGTAAAGCATGCACTTAAATTAGTGATAATTTCTTAATGATTATAAACCAATATTAGAATTTTGAAATGAGTTTGAATGTATGGAA
>NC_056505.1:35844844-35847914 GCF_014905685.2 Nematolebias whitei
GAACTCTAGAAGATGAAATGACTGCAAATGTTACAGAAACTTAGCTCGTAGTCTAAAAGTACAGCACAATACCTCACATTTATTATCTTAATTAGCGTAAAAGACGTACAGTACATTCGTGTCATTCCCCGATCTGTCACGGAACTAGCCGATCCGTAGTGTCAGCTCTTTTACGCATGCGCTAAGTAATGCTTCCGGGTCGCACGGATCGCCTTTGCAAGATTAAGAAAAATGTACTAATTTATTTAGAAAAGTACGATCTTAATTTACGCCACTCGTATTTCCGTTAAATTCTTGACATATTTACGTCATTGGTTAAAATGACATGGACGCATATTTAGGGTAAATTAAAATAAAATAAAAATTAGGGTGATGTAGCGCAGTTTTACCACGAAGCGGCGCTGTTTTACCATGGAAATAATTATACCTCAGTTCTTGTACTTTAAGATGTCTACTCATCATATGGAACACCGAAATGCTCAAAATGAAATAAATAAATAAAGCTTTATGAAATAAGAGAAATTGGCTTATTTATTTCATAACTGTGTTTTATATGGCTTATTTATTTCATAATTGTGTTTTTCATAATGGCTTATTTATTCCATAATGCCACTTTTCAGCGGCCAATCAATTCAGTGGGTTGGACCTTCATGCCCACTGGCTGATCTTCACAACCATTAGTTTTCCTGCTGCTCACTGGTACAACTAGCATAGCAGAGACTTGCTAGGTCAACAGTCATGAAGGACGGCAGAGTTGCATGAACTTTGTTCAGCTCAGGTAACTTTAGCAGATCAAACTGAGAGGATTACGTTCTCAGAAGATACAGTTGTCATGACAAAAACTGATCGACTGAAAAAATAGATCGGTGCCACGGGAGCGCGCATGAGAGGACTCGCTGTTTTAGTTCTTTGAATTTAACAAGATTAACTCTTAAAACAATTATTTGTTTGCTCTAAATTATAGCGAAGTGTCTCAGTTTACTTTTACCTTAATAAATGCACTGTACTGGTCAAAAATGCTTCATATATTATCAATTACAATCTCTACTCAAAATTCAGGCTAGGAGCTGTACATGCACAGGACATCAATGATGGCTCCACACGTGTGTGCAACAGGTCTTCTGCCAAACCCTGTTTCAGCATTAAAGGTTACCTTAATTTCTTCTGTGCATGAAACAGAAAATCCTGTGCAAAATCTGGAAACAAGACTGCTTGCAGCTTGCGCTGATCTGCATTCCTAATTTATCTCAGTGTCGCCTGCGCTTTCTGTGACAGAGCATCTGTTTGCTGCATGTCAGCCTTTTTGTTTGTGGCGTTTGTTTGGACATCAGCTGTATGTGGTAGGTTTAATGCAACATCTTTTAGTGTTTTGGAAGAGCAGTCTATATACTTGGTTTCTTGTAATGTGGCTTGATGAGCTGGATTGCTAGCTTTTCCCCAGGCTGCCTTTACTGTTACCATGAAGCATGTTCATAATTTGCTGAGATAGTTAAACAGGTGTATTCCTTTTAAAATGTTTTTTAGTGTATGAATGTCTAAATGTTGGTGTGGTGAGGAATAAACTAAAGTGTAAACACTTCACAACAACATGTTTTTAATTTTGATGTTATTAATGAGTACCTGCTGAGATTTGACCAGTACAGTTGCTGTTCTCTTTTATTTGTCAGGTGCTGAATTTCAACAGAAAGTTTATTTGGGTTAAGTTATAGTTTAATAGTGCAATAAACTGAACAGGAAAACATGTATTTGATGAGTTATGAATGAGAATAACCTTCTCGTAGTGTAAGAGGTCGTACAATGCTGTTATTGCTAGTATCACTCAGCCCCCTGTGAATAGTAAACAGCCATCAGGGTGCTAATGATAAATCGTTAGGCTGATGTTCCTTCTTTATCATGTGAGCAGCTGGTTTTGGTTGTCAGCAGCAAACTGGTCGATCCACTGAGGTACTAAGTAATAAAGTGTTATTTATAAGACTGAGCTGAATACAGCACCTCAGACTGAAGAAGTATTTCAGATGAAAGATGAAACGTTTCTACTTTGTTTGTTTTTGTCTGAAGAAGTCTTTCAGATGAAAGATGAAACGTTTCTACTTTGTTTGTTTTTGTCATAATGACAGAGTGTACCCAGAAAGAACGGACTGAAGGACAACAGACTCAGGATCATAAATAAAAGGTGATTTTATAGTACATACACACACATACACACACACGGAAGGGAAAACGATTAGTGTCTTATTGGTTGGAGGATGATATGGTGGAAAAAATAATATTCCTCTTACTGTGAAGGACAGGTGGGGTGACACAGGGTCGAGAAATAATGAATCCAAATTCCAGCAAGAGGTTGATGCACGGGTGGAGCGTGGAGGCCGAGGCAGGAGGGGTAGTAGTTTGATTAGAGTCATTGAGGAGAAACTTGAGCTCAGGTAAGTACAGATCAATCCACAGGTATGCATGAAACGTCCAGGACTGGAGGCGCAAAGAAAACCAAATTTTGTCAGAAGTGAAGAAGACACACAGGTATGTATTTAAAAAAAAAAAAAAATATATATATATATATATATATATATATATACACAGAAAGGCCAGGAGCACAAGTACCCTCAACAAGATATGCTCCAGCACTGGATGAAGCAAGTCTGCAGCCTCATATAGTCCTGGAGGCAGTTAGGGAGATGGCCAGCAGATGAGCGTGATTAACTCTGCTGCAGGAGCTCAAGAGTCTGTGGAGAGAACACACTGAAAACCCCTACAGTTTTGTTTTTTTGAATGTCCAGAGGACCAGACGTAACTTTTTTAGATCTTTCTACGAGGATTATTGAGCATGCATCAGGATGTTAATCTTGTTTAATTCAAAGAACTAAAACAGCGAGTCCTCCTGTGCGCTCCCGTGGCGCCAATCGATTTTTTCAGTCCATCAGTTTTTGTCATGACACCTGTATCTTCTGAGAATGTAACCCTCTCAGTTTGATCTGCTAAAGTTACCTGAGCTGAACCAAGTTCATGCGACTCTGCTGTCCTTCATGACCGTTGACCTAGCAAGTCGCTGCTAGCTGCTATTATGGGGGAGCGG
>NC_056505.1:35848014-35852821 GCF_014905685.2 Nematolebias whitei
GTTTATAATTATCAAGAAATTACCACTAATTTAAGTGCATGCTTTACTACAGTGCTAATGAAGAGTTGTGTAAATAACAACCACTAAATGGCTGGCTTTGATCAATTCATCATTTGATTAATTTGATTAATTAATAATTAAACGTCTGATATACTGTATATACTTTTTTTTGCTTTAACAGATTTCCTATTTGCATTTTCCAGGGAAAGGATAAATCAATCGATCAATCAATCAATACTTACCTCCGTGAATCCAGTGACCTGCTGGTGGAATGTGAGGGACAATATGTCAGTGCTATCAAACTGACAACCAGGTATCTGTGTGTGCCACAAGCATCATCCACACCGTCAGAGTGAACACTTCCTACTGCTGGAGACACCATCAGCGAGGAGTGGGCTTGTTTGTGTCCAGAGAAAGCAGACGTGTTGATTTTTCTGAAGAAAAGCTGTTAAGTGAAAAGGTCCTAAGTGTGTAGCAGTGAGCATTAGATACTGATGTCACTGGTTTGCAACTGTTCTTTTGACCTGAAAATTATTTGTTTATTTTTATGTAAGAAAACTGCTTGGAATAGAAATACCAAAGTTAAAAAATAAAACTCACAATTTGTACTGTAATGTGTAACGTCATTTTATTCTTGTTAGAATTAATAGTAATTACAAAATTGGTACCGAAAAAAGAACTGTCCAGGAACCGACACCGAAGTGAAGGTACCGACAACGGTACCGATTTTTTTAGAAAGGTACCCAGCCCTAATTGCATACTATGAACGTATTATGATTTTAGAAAGTGGCTGCTCAGCTAAAATGTAATTACAAGGGGTCTGGTTCTACTTGACTTGGTGGTCAAGCCCTCGTGTCTGTTGAACTTCCATTTTTTGGAGTTTTCAGCTTATCTTATTTGCAGTTGTTTTGGTGTTTTTATTGTTTTTGGTATTTGCAGCATTTTTCCTATTTATTGGGTTTTTTGAATGTGCGTTTCTTCATCTATTTTCTGTGGTTGCAGATTTTTTTCTGTTGCTTTTTTTTTTTTTTTGGAGTTTGCATCATTCCTGGGTTTGCAACACATTTTAACTGTTTACTGTGCGTTTGAAGCTCATTTGCACCTGTCACCCACCATGGAGGCAGGACTCCTCAGCGACTCTAGCCGTGAAAGACGTACCTCTTCTAGGGTAAGATGAACTAGACTTTTACAGAAGATCTCTTATAAAACAGTGAACCACCATCTACTAGACAAATATAAAAATCGAAAGTTTGATAAGAAAGGTACAAATAAAAAACATTACTGAAAGGAATGCATTATTTTATGATAAGATATGCAATTAAAAAGATAAAACAAAGGTTATTATTCACAGCTAAACTGCTTTCCTCTGGTGTGGATTCCCATGTGTCTGTTTAAATGTGACTTCCGTCCAAACCTTTGTCCACAAAGATCACAAGCAAATGGTTTCTCTCCTGTATGGACTATCATGTGTGTGTTTAAATGTGACTTCCGTCCAAACCTTTGTCCACAAAGATCACAAGCAAATGGTTTCTGTCCTGTATGGACTATCATGTGTGTGTTTAAAGTTGACTTCAGTCCAAACCTTTGTCCACAAACATCACAAGCAAATGCTTTCTGTCCTGTATGGACAATCACGTGTCTGTTTAAATATGATTTGTCGCTAAACCTGTGTCCACAAAGATCACAAGGAAATTGTTTCTGTCCTGTGTGGACTATCATGTGTGTGTTTAAAGTTGACTTATGTCCAAACCTTTGTCTACAAAGATAACAAGCAAATGGTTTCTCTCCTGTATGGACTATTATGTGTCTGTCTAAATGTGACTTCCGTCCAAACCTTCGTCCACAAAAATCACAAGCAAATGCTTTCTGTCCTGTGTGGACTATCATGTGAGTGTTTAAAGTTGACTTTTGTCCAAACCTTTGTCCACAAACATCACAAGCAAATGGTTTCTGTCCTGTGTGGACTATCATGTGCGTGTTTAAATGTGACTTCTGTCCAAACCTTTGTCCACAAACATCACAAGCAAATGGTTTCTGTCCTGTGTGGACTATCAAGTGTGTGTTTAAATGTGACTTATGCCCAAACCTTTGTCCACAAACATCACAAGCAAATGCTTTCTGTCCTGTATGGACTATCATGTGTATGTTTAAAGTTGTCTTATGTCCAAATCTTTGTCCACAAACATCACAAGCAAATGCTTTCTGTCCTGTGTGAACTATCATGTGTCTGTTTAAAGTTGACTTATGTCCAAACATTTGTCCACAAAGATCACAAGCAAATGGTTTCTGTCCTGTGTGAACTATCATGTGTGCCTTTAGATTACCTTTTCTGTTAAAATTTTTTCCACAGTCTTCACAACTAAATGAGTTCTGTCTTGATTGTTTTTTCTTGATTGAGTCTCCAGTTTTCTTAACTTCAAAACATTCCTTCATAACCAAACAATTTGAAGACATCAATGACTGACTTGTCTTGTGAAACTGTTTCTCGTGCTCACTGAAGCTGCAAGACTTCTTGACAGTGTGTACACCTGATTCAGGAGCTCTGCTCTCCTTCCAGTCTTTGTCATCATCTTCAGGTTCTGATCCATAGTCTGATAAGTCTTTTAGCTGAGATTCAGAGTCATTTATATCATCATCATCATCATCATCACCACCATCACCTTCATCCTCTTCCTCACTGACTTCAGTCTCTGAAGAGCTGCAATCATCTCCATAAGTATTTAGATTTGGGTTCCTGACAGTCTCTAATCCTCCACAGTCCTCTCCACCAGTTGCTGCTTTCATCTCATCAACTGAGCTGCTGGTTGGGAGATCTTCCTCTTTTACTTGGTGCTGATGAAGCTGTAAAAACAGAGGTCCCTCTTCATCTTCCTCACTCTTCAAAGGAGCAGCAGTGAATGCAAACCCGATGTCATCCGTCTCATTTTTCACATAAAACTGGTCTCCCTCTTGACTGGTCCACAGTTCCTCCTCTTCCTCCTTTATGTTGAGGGTATCTGGATCCTGTTGGTCCACACCAAGCATCTGTACTTCAGAAGCTGCTTCTTTAATCAGCACCATCTGCTGAACATCTGCAGGGAACACCAAAAACATGAACATCAGGCACAACTATAACTTTATATTCACACATACAGTGGTGCTTGAAAGTTTGTGAAGCTTTTAAAACTTTTTAAATTTCTGCATAAAATGACCTAAAACAACATCAGATTTTCACACAAGTCCTAAATGTAGATAAAGAGAACCCATTTAAACAAATGAGACAAAAATATTATACTTGGCCATTTATTTATCGAGGAAAATCAATCAATATTACATGATTTTTCCTGAGATTTGTCAAGCTGTTTGATCAATAATGAACGAAATTAAAGTTAACAAGAGCAGTGTTCACATTCAACCTTAATACAGGTGAGGGGTTTAGGTTTATTTTTAATATGCTGGACCCAATGTATGTTATTCCTTCACGTAGATTTTTTTTTTTTTGCAATAAAGCAGCTCCACAACTTCACCACCAAACAACAAATGGGAGAAGCTCTGATGCAGCTGCACCTCAAAGGTTACCATTATTTCTCATATTATACTAAAACTTAGACAAGTTATACAACAAACTTAATGTAATTTGTCTTTTTAACAGGTTGAAGAGGCCAGATGAGACACATCGCCTGGAGCCAGTTCTAAATGATACAGTTTATATGGTTTATAAATTATAGTTCAGAAGAGGTTTTTGTGTAAAGTTGCATGGGTTTTGAAATTTTCTTAAAGATTTACCAAATATGAATCATGTGAAGTCTGTATATTTCATATTAGGTTAAGTTTTCAAAATATAACAAATGTTAGAGCAATATGGTAAAAAACAAACAAACTGTGAAGTCTGTATTTTATGTTGAGTTAAAGCAGTCCTTCTCAAATAGTGGGGCACGCCCCCCTGGGGGGGCCCGGGGCAATGCCAGGGAGGGCGCATGTGACCCTAGAAAACATACATTTTTGCCGCAGGGAGTAGTTTTTTTTCTTTTCTTCACCATTCTCATTTTGTCGCGTGCGTTCCTAATAATAAAGTTATGAACAAATATGGCTGCCTTGTGGTTTTGGGAGCCATGCATGGACCGTGTCTCTCCCTTCTGCTGCTGACATGATAAATAAACTCCGACCGTCACCTCCTCCGCCCTCCGCTGCTGTTTTTATGTCCATGCGCTCTGGACATCACTCACAGCATGCATGCAACAAAGAGTAAACTCAAGCGAGAGCGACACCTGCCCTCTTTTTCCTCTTTTGCGTTGACAAAATGTTTTAGTTTTATCGATGAGTTTGTTAAAGCACAATTTACAGAAGTAATGTTTAATAAATGTTGGTTCTTTATTCTTTGCTAACAATTAATTCACCTCCTCAGTTAAGCTGCTGTTTTTTTGATGATCTGGACGTTTGTCACCCACAGCACGCAGGAGACAAAGAGTGAACTCAAAGCGAGAGGGTTACCTGCTCCCTCTTTCTTCTTTCATGTTGACATTTTTTTTGTTTTATCGATGAGTGTGCTCATTGATACTGACTTCCTCATTTTGATAAAAAATAAAATAAAATCAGCATAAATTGTTTTATTCATTTTTGTTTTGTAGGTCAAAGTGTTTTACATAACACTCCTGAGTTAAAATGTTGCTGATCAATTTGAATTTATTATTATTTATTGATTATATTTAATTTTATTTTTCAGTATCAAATGGTCAAAAATGTTTACAGTTTAAAAAAGGATTTTTTTCAGGCATATTGATGCACTTTAAGTTGTTTCTGTTACAGACTCAAAAAAACAATGTTAATA
>NC_056505.1:35854200-35855358 GCF_014905685.2 Nematolebias whitei
TGGAAAGGCACCATTAATGCAGAGAACTATGTTCAGGTTCTAGAACAGCATATGCTCCCATCTAGACATCATATCTTTCAGGGAAGACCCTGCATTTTTCAACACGATAATGCCAGCCCACATTCTGCAGCAATCACAACATCATGGCTACGTAGGAGAAGGATCCGGGTACTGAAATGGCCAGCCTGCAGTCCAGATCTTTCACTTATAGAGAACATTTGGCGCATCATAAAGAGGAAGGTGCGACAAAGAAGGCCCAAGACGATTGAACAGTTAGAGGCCTGTATTAGACATGAATGGGAGAACATTCCTATTTCTAAACTTGAGAAACTGGTCTCCTCTGTCCCCAGACATCTGTTGAGTGTTGTAAGAAGAAGGGGGGATGCCACACAGTGGTAAAAATGGACTTGTCCCAACTTTTTTGGGATTTGTTGACGCCATGAAATTTGGAAACAACAGATTTTTCCCTTAACATGATACATTCTCGCAGTTTAAACTTTTGATCTGTGATTTGTTCCTATTCTGAATAAAATATTAGATGTTGGCACCTCCACATCATTGCATTCAGTTTTTGATCACAATTTGTTTAGTGTCCCAACTTTTTTGGAATCTGGTTTGTATTTAAATGGTCATAAATTTTGTTTCAATTATAATGTATATGTAACTGACAAGCTGAAAAGATTAAACAACAATGTAAACAAATAGAACATTTATCTAAAACAATCATTTTAGGTTCCTTACTGTATCAAAACTTTTTGATTCATTTTATATCTATACCAAAAATAGGAAAAAATATAGGAGTGCATAAAATTTTGTAACTTTAATTACCAGTATTAGGTTAGCTTAGTTGCCTGAATTAAAAAAATTTAAAAAAAAAACAAACAAACAAAAAAAAATCTAGGAACAAATAATTCATCCAGCCATTATCTTTATCCACTTTTTCCTTTACGGGTCACTGGCATCACTGGTGCCCATATCAGCCATCACTGTGTGAGAGGTGGGGACACCTGGACAGGTCTCCAGTCCATCACAGACAAATAATTCAAAATATATAAATATTAAATATAAAAGTAAACAGACTTCAGCCTACCATAGTACATTAACCTGTAACTCAGTGCTTCTCAATTATTTTCTGTTATGCCCCCCCAAGAAAGAAGT
>NC_056505.1:35855458-35855894 GCF_014905685.2 Nematolebias whitei
CCCCCCGTAACTCTCCGCTGCGACTGTAAATAGTATCATTTGTCATTAGGCTATCAGGTCTCTCTTGTAAATGAGTCCTCGAGGCTCAATGGGATTTACCTGTATAAATAAAGGTTGATTGATTTGTTATAAGTACACATCTGCCTAACATTGTGTCCTTATTAACATTAAAGAAAAAAAAGAATATAGATCAACTTACAAGGAAGAATAACTTTATTAACATCCAAGAAAGTTCAATCTGGTCCTCTGGACATTCAAAAAAAACAAAAAACAAAACAAAGCAAAAAAAAATAAAAATGTAGAAACGTTTCGTCTCTCATCCAAGAGACTTCCTCAGTCTGAGCTGCTGTTTTCAGCTCAGTCTCTTAAATAGCACCTTCTCAGAGTGGATCAGCCAGTTTTGCTGCTGACAACCAAAACCAACTGATCACATGCT
>NC_056505.1:35855994-35888499 GCF_014905685.2 Nematolebias whitei
CAGTTGTTCTGTGGAAAGCGTGGTCCTGCTGCTCAGAGTGGTGTCTGATTTTAATCTTAAACTGACCACCTCTACTGCATCATCAACAGGAATGCACGTAAAGAGTGATGTGACATCAAAAGAGACCATTGTTTCATCAGTCTCCATGATGACATCCCTCACCTTATCCACAAAGTCCATGGTGTTCTGTATGTGGTGTTCTGAGCTGCCAACTAAAGGGATGAGTACAGACGCCAGATATTTGGAAACATTGTAAGTGACAGAGTTAATCATGCTATTAATAGGTCTTAAAGGTACACCTTGTTTGTGGATTTTAGGTAAACCATACAGACTAGGTGTGGCCTCCTCTGGGTACAGTCTGTGGTACAGAAAGCGGTCAATAGCCTTGTCCTGCTCCAAATTTTTCAGGCAATCTATTAACTTCTTCTTGTAACCACTTCCTGGATCTCTTTTCAGAGGTTCATAAGTGGTTAAGTCACTAAGGAGTGTCATAACTTTCTCATGATAGTCTTTCTGGTTCAAAATCACTGTGCACCTTCCTTTGTCTGCTGGGAGAATGATGATGTTTTTGTCCTTGCTAAGAGTGGTGAGTGCATCCCTCTCCTCTCTGCTGATGTTGGAAGGTGGTGGTTTGGCATTGCTGAGGCAGGCTGAAACTTTGATTCTGAGCTGTTCTGCTTCAGCCTCTTTCATTTTGTTGTTGCGGATGGCTGATTCTGTGGCTGTGATCATCTCCACCAGAGGAATTCTACTTGGTGCAACCGCAAAGTTCAGTCCCCTGGCAAGAATCTCTGTCTCCGGCTGGGTGAGCTGTCTGTCAGATAAATTCTTCACCCACTTTTCTGTCTCCCTGGCATGTAATTGACTACAGGAGTGTTGTCCTACACTGAATGTGTTGTTATTGGAATAGTGATGGTGTTGATGAGTTATTAGTAAGTTAAACTTATTTTTGTTGTCGAGTCTTGGACTTGACATGCTGTGCTAAGCGTGCCTGATCTGTACAGTCCAACACTTGCTGAAGTGTGGTCTGATCTAGACACGTTGTTAGTTTCTGTTTAATGTGCTCTTCTTTGGCCTTCAAGGCCTCAATAGTAAAATTGGTCTGTCTCACCCGTTCATTCAGCAGCTGGGTCTGTGCCTTCTGAAGGATCTTTCTTGCCCGGTGCCCGCTGACCGATGATTTTAGCTCCAGGCTCTTGGGAATGATGCCACTTTGTCGACATCTGAGGTTGAATCGCAAGTGGTTCCTGTAGTCTGCCCTCTTCCTTGCTGTTTTCTCAAACTCTCTTACTAGTTTGAGGCAATCCTGGCCAAAGTGATTCAAAATATCCTGATGCATGCTCAATAATCCAGGTAGAAAAATCCAAGAAAGTTCAATCTGGTCCTCTGGACATTCAAAACATTTTTTTTTTTTGCTTTGTTTTGTTTTTTTGAATGTCCAGAGGACCAGATTGAACTTTCTTGGATTTTTCTACCTGGATTATTGAGCGTGCATCAGGAAACTATTAACATTGTTTTTTTGAGTCTGTAACAGAAACAACTTAAAGTGCATCAATATGCCTGAAAAAAATCCTTTTTTAAACTGTAAACATTTTTGACCATTTGATACTGAAAAATAAAATTAAATATAATCAATAAATAATAATAAATTCAAATTGATCAGCAACATTTTAACTCAGGAGTGTTATGTAAAACACTTTGACCTACAAAACAAAAATGAATAAAACAATTTTTGCTGCTTTTATTTTATTTTTTATCAAAATGAGGAAGTCAGTATCAATGAGCACTCATCGATAAAACAAAAAAAATGTCAACATGAAAGAAGAAAGAGGGAGCAGGTAACCCTCTCACTTTGAGTTCACTCTTTGTCTCCTGCGTGCTGTGGGTGACAAACGTCCAGATCATCAAAAAAACAGCAGCTTAACTGAGGAGGTGAATTAATTGTTAGCAAAGAATAAAGTCCTAACATTTATTAAACATTACTTCTGTAAATTGTGCTTTAACAAACTCATCGATAAAACTAAAACATTTTGTCAACGCAAAAGAGGAAAAAGAGGGCAGGTGTCGCTCTCGCTTGAGTTTACTCTTTGTTGCATGCATGCTGTGAGTGACGTCCAGAGCGCATGGACATAAAAACAGCAGCGGAGGGCGGAGGAGGTGACGGTCGGAGTTTATTTATCATGTCAGCAGCAGAAGGGAGAGACACGGTCCATGCATGGCTCCCAAAACCACAAGGCAGCCATATTTGTTCATAACTTTATTATTAGGAACGCACGCGACAAAATGAGAATGGTGAAAAAAAAAAAAAAACTCCTCCCTGCGGCAAAAATGTATGTTTTCTAGGGTCACATGCGCCCTCCCTGGCATTGCCCCGGGCCCCCCCCAGGGGGGCGTGCCCCACTATTTGAGAAGGACTGCTTTAACTCAACATAAAATACAGACTTCACAGTTTGTTTGTTTTTTACCATATTGCTCTAACATTTGTTATATTTTGAAAACTTAACCTAATATGAAATATACAGACTTCACATGATTCATATTTGGTAAATCTTTAAGAAAATTTCAAAACCCATGCAACTTTACACAAAAACCTCTTCTGAACTATAATTTATAAACCATATAAACTGTATCATTTAGAACTGGCTCCAGGCGATGTGTCTCATCTGGCCTCTTCAACCTGTTAAAAAGACATATTACATTAAGTTTGTTGTATAACTTGTCTAAGTTTTAGTATAATATGAGAAATAATGGTAACCTTTGAGGTGCAGCTGCATCAGAGCTTCTCCCATTTGTTGTTTGATGGTGAAGTTGTGGAGCTGCATTATTGCAAAAAAAAAAAATCTACGTGAAGGAATAACATACATTGGGTCCAGCGTATTAAAAATAAACCTAAACCCCTCACCTGTATTAAGGTTGAATGTGAACACTGCTCTTGTTAACTTAATTTAATTTCGTTCATTATTGATCAAACAGCTTGACAAATCTCAGGAAAAATCATGTAATATTGATTGATTTTCCTCGATAAATAAATGGCCAAGTATAATATTTTTGTCTCATTTGTTTAAATGGGTTCTCTTTATCTACATTTAGGACTTGTGTGAAAATCTGATGTTGTTTTAGGTCATTTTATGCAGAAATTTAAAAAGTTTAAAAGTTTCACAAACTTTCAAGCACCACTGTATGTGTGAATATAAAGTTATAATTGTGCCTGATGTTCATGTTTTTGGTGTTCCCTGCAGATGTTCAGCAGATGGTGCTGATTAAAGAAACAGCTTCTGAAGTACAGATGCTTGGTGTGGACCAACAGGATCCAGATACCCTCAACATAAAGGAGGAAGAGGAGGAACTGTGGACCAGTCAAGAGGGAGACCAGTTTTATGTGAAAAATGAGACCGATGACATCGGGTTTGCATTCACTGCTGCTCCTTTGAAGAGTGAGGAAGATGAACATAAACTTCTGTTTTTACAGCTTCATCAGCACCAAGTAAAAGAGGAAGATCTCCCAACCAGCAGCTCAGTTGATGAGATGAAAGCAGCAACTGGTGGAGAGGACTGTGGAGGATTAGAGACTGTCAGGAACCCAAATCTAAATACTTATGGAGATGATTGCAGCTCTTCAGAGACTGAAGTCAGTGAGGAAGAGGATGAAGGTGATGGTGGTGATGATGATGATGATGATGATATAAATGACTCTGAATCTCAGCTAAAAGACTTATCAGACTATGGATCAGAACCTGAAGATGATGACAAAGACTGGAAGGAGAGCAGAGCTCCTGAATCAGGTGTACACACTGTCAAGAAGTCTTGCAGCTTCAGTGAGCATGAGAAACAGTTTCACAAGACAAGTCAGTCATTGATGTCTTCAAATTGTTTGGTTATGAAGGAATGTTTTGAAGTTAAGAAAACTGGAGACTCAATCAAGAAAAAACAGTCAAGACAGAACTCATTTAGTTGTGAAGACTGTGGAAAAAATTTTAACAGAAAAGGTAATCTAAAGGCACACATGATAGTTCACACAGGACAGAAACAATTTGCTTGTGATCTTTGTGGACAAATGTTTGGACATAAGTCAACTTTAAACAGACACATGATAGTTCACACAGGACAGAAAGCATTTGCTTGTGATGTTTGTGGACAAAGATTTGGACATAAGACAACTTTAAACACACACATGATAGTCCATACAGGACAGAAAGCATTTGCTTGTGATGTTTGTGGACAAAGGTTTGGGCATAAGTCACATTTAAACACACACTTGATAGTCCACACAGGACAGAAACCATTTGCTTGTGATTTTTGTGGACAAAGGTTTGGACGGAAGTCACATTTAAACACGCACATGATAGTCCACACAGGACAGAAACCATTTGCTTGTGATCTTTGTGGACAAAGGTTTGGACAAAAGTCAACTTTAAACACTCACATGATAGTCCACACAGGACAGAAAGAATTTGCTTGTGATTTTTGTGGACAAAGGTTTGGACGGAAGTCACATTTAGACAGACACATAATAGTCCATACAGGAGAGAAACCATTTGCTTGTGATCTTTGTGGACAAAGGTTTGGACATAAGTCAACTTTAAACACACACATGATAGTCCACACAGGACAGAAACCATTTCCTTGTGATCTTTGTGGACACAGGTTTAGTGACAAATCATATTTAAACAGACACATGATTGTCCATACAGGACAGAAAGCATTTGCTTGTGATGTTTGTGGACAAAGGTTTGGACTGAAGTCAACTTTAAACACACACATGATAGTCCATACAGGACAGAAACCATTTGCTTGTGATCTTTGTGGACAAAGGTTTGGACGGAAGTCACATTTAAACAGACACATGGGAATCCACACCAGAGGAAAGCAGTTTAGCTGTGAATAATAACCTTTGTTTTATCTTTTTTAATTGCCTATCTTATCATAAAATAATGCATTCCTTTCAGTAATGTTTTTTATTTGTACCTTTCTTATCAAACTTTCGATTTTTATATTTGTCTAGTAGATGGTGGTTCACTGTTTTATAAGAGATCTTCTGTAAAAGTCTAGTTCATCTTACCCTAGAAGAGTTACGTCTTTCATGGCTAGAGTCGCTGAGGAGTCCTGCCTCCATGGTGGGTGACAGGTGCAAATGAGCTTCAAACGCACAGTAAACAGTTAAAATGTGTTGCAAACCCAGGAATGATGCAAACTCCAAAAAAAAAAAAAGCAACAGAAAAAAATCTGCAACCACAGAAAATAGATGAAGAAACGCACAATCAAAAAACCCAATGAATAGGGAAAATGCTGCAAATACCAAAAACAATAAAAACACCAAAACAACTGCAAATAAGATAAGCTGAAAACTCCAAAAAATGGAAGTTCAACAGACACGAGGGCTTGACCACCAAGTCAAGTAGAACCAGACCCCTTGTAATTACATTTTAGCTGAGCAGCCACTTTCTAAAATCATAATACGTTCATAGTATGCAATTAGGGCTGGGTACCTTTCTAAAAAAATCGGTACCGGTGTCGGTACCTTCACTTCGGTGTCGGTTCCTGGACAGTTCTTTTTTCTGTACTAATTTTGTAATTACTATTAATTCTAACAAGAATAAAATTACGTTACACATTACAGTACAAATTGTGAGTTTTATATTTTAACTTTGGTATTTCTATTCCAAGCAGTTTTCTTACATAAAAATAAACAAATAATTTTCAGGTCAAAAGAACAGTTGCAAACCAGTGACACATCAGTATCTAATGCTCACTGCTACACGCTGAGGACCTTTTCACTTAACAGCTTTTCTTCAGAAAAATCAACACGTCTGCTTTCTCTGGACACAAACAAGCCCACTCCTCGCTGATGGTGTCTCCAGCAGTAGGAAGTGTTCACTCTGACGGTGTGGATGATGCTTGTGGCACACACAGATACCTGGTTGTCAGTTTGATAGCACTGACATATTGTCCCTCACATTCCACCAGCAGGTCACTGGATTCACAGAGGTTAGTATTGATGCAGACTTCTGTACCTCTGTGTCTAAACAATAACATGGTTGTGTTATTATTGCTCAAAAAACATTATCTAGGCTGAGAAATAAAAGCTTAACCGTCAACAATCTCCTTTAAAGTTTACTTACCTCCACCATGCAGCCTCCACTGTAGAAAAAGGCAGCAAACTTTTAACAACAAAGTTTGTGACTGTCCTGTGGCCCCCCACCTCACTTTTATTTTGTGAGTCTCTGTCCTCCTCACATCTGGGTCAGAACCTCCTGTGAGGAGAACATAAACAAACGGTGAACATTAGCTGAACTGTTTAAGCAGCTGATCTGATGGATGAGCACAGTTTTACAAGCTAAGCTTCATCTATTACTGTCAATCTTTAGTTAGCTTCTGAGTTTAGCTAGCTACGTAGATAAAATAAATTTACACACTAATATCTTAAAGTTAGCGTTACATGGATTCTAGTTTAATTCATCGCAATGCACGTGTTAAGCTGCAATAACATTAACAAACATAAACTTACCAGCTGAAACGCAGACATAGCTCCGCGGAGTCGGGCCGTGGAATGTTGATTCAGTCTGTTCAACACTCACAGGCTGACTTTAATGCTGAGAGGAGGAGGGGAGGCTGCTGTCCGTCTCTCTTCTTGCAGAAAAACACGGAGCAACTTTCTGCTCATAAGTATAAAGTTGCGTGTGTTGTCGAAGCCGTTCGACAACACACGCACTGCACACGTGAACCCCGTCTGGGCGTCACCAGCACCATTGACATACATTATACATAGATTATGTATAGCAGCTCTATACAGCTTTGGGTGTAAACACATAGTCTGTTTGTCATATGTCTGGTGTTTTACCTGCCTGCATGCTGAAACCACGTGACACGTTAAAGCCAATACCGAAACTTGACAATGAAAAAAGAGTGGCATTTCAATCCATACACTGACCAGTGCAGTTTGGTGGGTGCCATTTAAGAACCTCGGTTCGGTACTCAGCCCTAGCAAGGATACATAAAATGTCTCGAGTAAAGAGAGATTTGGGTAATGTAAGGAACAAAAAGTAGCTATTAAAGTTTTTCTTTTTTTTTTCATTTAGCCTTTATGTATCCAGGTTAGTCTCATTGAGCCACGAGAACTCATTTTCAAGAGAGACCTGTTTTTTTAGGGAGCACATGGTGGGGGTTAAGGGCCTTGCTCATGGGCCCAGAGTGGGGCGAATGAGGGTGGAGGATACATAAAATGTCTCGAGTAAAGAGAGATTTGGGTAATGTAAGGAACAAAAAGTAGCTATTGTTAAAGTTTTTCTTTTTTTTTTTTCATTTTTCAAGTAAGGCAGAAATCTAAACATTGACAAGACAGTGACTTTATAACATGTAATTTACTATTTCATAGGAAAACCAGAGACATTATATTAAGATAAACATGGAAAAACAAAGCAGTAGATAATTTTGCCACAATATGAAATTAGAATTGGAAGGTAAGGTTATCAAAATGAGAAATAAGTCCAGCTAAGATGATCTGGCACATTTCTAAGATCTGCAAATGTAAAGTAGAAATACTCCAAATAATTTTAGCATATAGTATATTTTCAAATTTGACGCTTTTCAATGAAATTCGCCAATTTCAAACTAAAATATGTAATTTACATGAATCAGCTAGCATGTCTGTATTGCGCACTGGTAGTTTAACGTTACATCAACGTTTGAACAGTGTAGCTGCCATGTACACTGAGATTTGAAAAGTCTAGCTGATGGTGTTATAGAGAATACCTTGAAAGAAGAAATATGTTAAGGAGAACGAACCCAAGTAGCGCAAGTTCTCTTTCTTAGCATTCATTTTGTGTCTCACATTGGGAACGCCCTCGGCGTGACCTCCTCAGAAGCTCCTATTACATTATACCAACCAGGATTAGCTGGAATAAGCCTGTGCCATTGAGGGAAAGGTCAGCCCCCTATATAAATAAATAATAAAGTTCTATGTGTTGTCATCATTGTGTGTTCCCATACAAATACAAAATTGGCTCTCTGCATTTAACCCATCACACCTGGGATGCACTCGGGTGGAGCAGTGGGCAGCTGTGTAGACGCCCGGGGAGCAATTGGGGTTTGGGTGTCTTGCTCAGAGACACCATGACATGTGGGAATGGTTGGGGATCGAGCCTGGGACTTTGGGGTCCTGAGTTGGCTGCCCTGCCTCTACCCCATCTCGGCCCCCATATACAGACACTTTCCAAAAAATTAGAATATCATGGAAAAGTTGTCTCTTCCATAATTCCATTCAAAAAGTTCATAATTAATAGATGATAGATTCAGAGCTCGCAATTTAAATGATTTAAAGTATTTATTTGTTTATTTTTACATAATATGGGCTTCCAGCTCATGAAACCCATGAAAACGGGATTTCAAAAAATTAGAATACTATAAAAATAACTGCCAAGACTTCGTGCGACTTGGTTCGCTGTGGCGACCCCTAATGCAGGGAGCAGCCGAACGAAGAAGAAGGAAAGAAGAAAAAAAAGAATACTGTGGAGAATTCACCCCAAATTTAGCAGAGCATGGATGTTTTAAACTGAGTGTGACATACTAATCATCTACTAAACTCAAAGCACCTGCACAGGTTTCCCCAGGTGTCATTAAATTGCTTCAATTTGGTTCAATTGTCTCAGTTTGTTTCAATATGGGGAAGGCTGCAGACATAACAACTGGCCAGAAGACCATCATTAATACCCTCCATAGGATGGGCAAGCCACAAAAGTTCGTAGCTAAGGAGACTGGCTGTTCACAAAGTTCTGTGTCCAAGCATATCGATGGAAAGTCTAGTGGAAGGGCAAAATGTGGCAGGAGAAGATGCACCAGCAAAAGAGTTGACCGTGGGCTTCAGCGGATTATCAAACAGAGAAGATTCCAGAATTTGGTAGAGATCCAGAAAGAGTAGAATGAGGTAGGAGTCACAGCTTCAAAACCCACCACGTTCAGACACATCCATGAGATGGGCAACAACTGTCAGGTTCCTTGGGTCAAGCCACTTCTGAACCTGAGCCAACATAGGAAACATCTCAACTGGGCCAAGGAGAAGAAGGGCTTGGCCAGTGGTCCAAGGTCCTCTTCAGATGAAAGTAAAGTGTGCCTTGTTTGGAGGAAGAATGATGAGGAACAGAACCCATATTGCTTGAGGTCCAGTGTGAAATATCCACAGTCAGTCATGATTTGGGGTGCAATGTCCAGTGCAGGTGTTGGTAAACTCTGCTTTCTTAATTCCAAGGTCACTGCAACAGTCTACCAGAATGTTTTAGAGGACTTCATGATTCCTTCTGCTGAGGATTTGTATGGAGATGTATATTTCATCTTCCAGCAGGACCTGGTCCCTGCCCATGCCACCAGAAGTACCAAAACCTGGTTTGATGCCCATGCCATCACAGTGCTTGACTGGCCAGCCAACTCACCGGACCTAAACCCCAATGAGAATCTATGGAGTATTTTCAAGAGGAAAATGAGGGAGGGGCACCAGACCCAACAACAAAGAAGAGCTGACAGCAAGCATCAAGGAAATCTGGCCTTCCATAACTCTCAGGCAATGCCACAGGCTGATTGCCTCAATGCCACGTCGCATCGAGGCAGTGATTAAGGCAAAGGGATTCCCAACCAAGTATTGAAGATTGACATATCGTTTTGAAAGTACCATATTTTGATTGATTTGTTGTGATCCTATTTTTTTTTTCTTCTGCAAAAACTGAGAAGTAATGTGGGCAGATTTCTTCACAGTATTCTAATTTTCTGAATTCCTGTTTTCGTGGGTTTCGTGAGCTGGAAGCCCAAATCATGTAAAAATAAACATAAAATATGTGAAATTGTTTTAATTGTGAGTCCTGAATCATCATCTATTACAGTTTAACTTTTTGAATGGAATTATGGCAGTTAAACAACTTTTCCATGATATTCTAATTTTTTGGAAAGGGTCTGTATATAGGGCTGATGCTACACTGACAGTTTTTTCAAAAACCTCTTCTCGCAACAAGCAGAAGTTCCCTGCAGCTCTCGCTAGGTACCTTTTCTCTCACAGAGCCTAACTAAGCTGTCCACAGACTGCGCACAAGCTTGGTTGCTGAGCGCTTTGCTCTGGGTCAGTACAGCACCATGCAGAGTAGCTGTTTATAGGTAGCCATACCGTTTAAGAGTAGAAATACCTCTTAAAATAAAAAATAAAAAACCATGAATAGCAATACTCCCACTGTTTTAGCTACACTTCGGGAAGCAGCAATGCTCCCCCTAGCCTAGCCACACCTGGTTAGCCTAGCTGTCATCAGCTACACATAGCTTTAAAGACAAATCTCCCTGGAGCATGGAGTCCATCAGCGCTCCCACAAAACCAGAGGAGAGCCCACAGGCATGAACCTGCCCATGTGGCAACAAAATTTCAGGCTGGGACACCCACCCATCGTGTGTGGTGTGCCTTGGCCTGAAACACGCCAAGGTAGCCCTTGAGTCTGCGGAGGAGTGCTCGCACTGCAGCCAGTTCTCCCTCAAGGTGCTCCGTCACCATCTGGCCCATCATTCGACATTGTCCAGCAGCATGATCCCTTCGACAGCTCGACGGCTACCAAGCAGAACCTAGCTGACCTGTCGAGTTTGTACGATACTGACCCAGAAGCTGGAACTAGTTGGGGTGACATAATCGAGGCTGTGGACCCGCTGCCATCTGAAATGATGGAGCAAGACCCCATCTGGCCCATCAGTCGACATTGTCCAGCAGCGTGATGCCTTTGACAGCTCGACAACTACCGAGCAGAACCTAGCTGACCTGTCGGGTTTGCAGGATACTGACTCGGAAGCTGGAACTAGTTGGGACGACATACAGGTCCTTCTCAAAAACTTAGCATATTGTAATAAAGGTCATTATTTTCCATAATGTAATGATAAAAATGAAACTTTCATATATTTCAGATTCATTGCACACCAACTGAAATATTTCAGGTCTTTAATTGTTTTAATACTGATGATTATGTCATACAGCTCATGAAAACCCAAAATGCCTGTCCCAAAAAATTAGCATATCATGAAAAGGTTCTCTAAACAAGCTATTAACCCAGGGGTGCCCAACCTTTTTTGAACCAAGAGCTACTTTTGAAGTCGGCAATTTGCCAAGAGCTACTCGTCCAGTCTCATTATCAACAAACATAATTTTTCATCAATCCCTACTCCTCACTTCTTTAAAGTAAATAAAACAGAACGTGATGTGTCTATAGGAGACAACTTTTTATGCAAGCTGTATAAAATAAATGTGTCTCTACCTTAGTGGGACTTCTGACACTGAGAGGAGGAGGCCAGGGTCTCATAAGATGGGCAGTATGAGGTGGTTGCCAGGCGCAGGCAGGTCTCCAGATGATCATCATTCATTGTGGATCTGTTTTTGGACTTGATGATTTTCATGTGTGAAAAAGCAGACTCACACAGGTAGGTAGATCCAAAAAGTGCTGTTAAGTTCAAAGCACATCTTCGGATGTTAGGATACTTTTCTTCTGACAGCAGACTCCAGAACTCTCCATCCACGCCAGGTGATGCTCTGGATTTGATCCCAATGTCATTTTGCAGACTCAACACCTCATTTTCAACACCAGAGCTGTCCAGCTGAAACACGGACACCAATTTGGACACAATGTCATCCACATCAACATTTCCAAAAGGATAACACATGTAGCTGGTAACAGGCTCGATGGAAGAAAAGTCAGTAAATCGTCTCTCAAATTCTGCTGAGATGCTCTGAACCTGCTTAGAATAGTGTGCACTGTCCAGTTGTGGGACTTCTTTCCCTTGGCGCTGTAGCTCTGCCTCCATGTGTGGGAAGTTTCGCAGGTCCCTGCGTTGCAGCCGACTTGTGAGCAGTTGCAGCCTGCTTTTGAAGGTGCTCACAGAACTGATCATGTGGATTATGTTTTTGCCCTTTCCCTGAAGCTCCAAATTCAGTTCATTGAGCAGGCTGGTGAGATCTGTGAGGAAGGCTAAATCCAAAAGCCACTGGGTGTCCTCTAGTTTTGAATGTTCACCATGATCTGACAGCTTCAGAAAATCCCTGATCTCAGGCAACAGCTCACTGAATCTGTCCAGAAATTTACCTCTGCTTAGCCACCTGACGTCCATGTGCAGCAGCAGGTCTGTGTGGTCTGCTCCTGCCTCCTCCAAGTGAGCCCGGAACAACCTCCTCTGCAGACTCCTGGCCCTTATAGAGCACACAGTTTTCATGGCAACATCCATCACTTCCTTCATGTTTAAAATCTTCCCACACAGGGCCTGTTGGTGGATGATGCAGTGATAGTGCAAAATGTCTGGGAAAGCATCATTCTGCTTGTAGAGTGCAACAAATCCACTGGTGTGACCAGTCATTGCTGGAGCGCCATCAGTTGTTATAGAAATTAGTTTAAAGAGGGGCAAGTTGCTTTTATTAACAAACTCCATAAACGCATTAAAAATATCTTCTCCTCTTGTGTGTCCCTTCAAAGGCAAGATGGTGAGCAGCTCCTCTTTTGCACTCATGTCTGCAAAGGCCATTCTGATAAAAACACACAGCTGGGCTACATCCACCATGTCTGTCGACTCATCAAACTGAAGAGAGAAACACTCGCATTGTTCCACGTCCTTTTTTAGCTGCTCCTCCACATCCACAGCCATTCCCTCACATCGCCGTGTCACTGTTTGTCTGGACAACTGCACATCTTTAATAGCAGCTACGATCTCACTTTTATTTTTAAAATCATGAAAAAGCGCATCTGCAGCCTCAATAAACGCTTCTTTCATAACTTGTCCATCGCTGAAAGACTTCTTATGTTGAGCCAGGATGCGGCTAACACGGTAGGAAGCTATCGTAGCAGCTTTACCTTTTGTGCTGGGGTGAGTGAAGACTGATTGCTGGGCTGCAAGCTTGTTTTTTAGCTCCCGCATTTTCTGAGTCCGTAAAGAACTTTTAAGAGGGAAATCTGTCTCAAACCGTTTGTGCATCGTCTTGAAATGCCGCTCCAAGTTACACTTTTTGGGTAAGGCAACGCTCGAATTACAGATGAGGCAAATGGACTTCGAATTAGAATAAACAAAAAAATACTCCTCCTCCCACTCTGTGTGAAAATAATAAGTTTTTGTTTGCTTGTTTGCTAGTTTTCCATCCAAGTTTTCTGCGCACCGACATTAACTACTGAGCCTAAAGTCTCGTGAGAGCACTGTGTCACCGCACCCAAAACTCGCGAGACTATGTCTGTGAGAATACAAGTCAAGGCTTCGCTTCGCGGGCGACTGGTTGGGCACACCTGTATTAACCTAACCATCTGAATCAACGACGTAACTCTAAACACCTGCAAAAGATTCCTGAGGCTTTTAAAAACTCCCAGCCTTGTTCATTACTCAAAACCACAATCATGGGTAAGACTGCTGACCTGACTGCTGTCCAGAAGGCCATCATTGACACCCTCAAGTAAGAGGGTAAAACACAGAAAGAAATTGCTGAATGAATAGGCTGTTCCCAGAGTGCTGTATCAAGGCACCTCAGTGGGAAGTCTGTGGGAAGGGAAAAGTGTGGCAGAAAACGCTGCACAACGAGAAGAGGTGACCGGACCCTGAGGAGGATTGTGGAGAAGGGCCGATTCCAGACCTTGGGGGACCTGCGGAAGCAGTGGACTGAGTCTGGAGTAGAAACATCCAGAGCCACCGTGCACAGGCGTGTGCAGGAAATGGGCTACAGGTGCCGCATTCCCCAGGTCAAGCCACTTTTGAACCAGAAACAGCGGCAGAAGCGCCTGACCTGGGCTACAGAGAAGCAGCACTGGACTGTTGCTCAGTGGTCCAAAGTACTTTTTTTGGATGAAAGCAAATTTTGCATGTCATTCGGAAATCAAGGTGCCAGAGTCTGGAGGAAGACTGGGGAGAAGGAAATGCCAAAATGCTAGAAGAAGTCCAGTGTGAAGCACCCACAGTCAGTGATGGTCTGGGGTGCCATGTCAGCTGCTGGTGTTGGTCCACTGTGTTTTATCAAGGGCAGGGTCAATGCAGCTAGCTATCAGGAGATTTTGGAGCACTTCATGCTTCCATCTGCTGAAAAGCTTTATGGAGATGAAGATTTCATTTTTCAGCACGACCTAGCACCTGCTCACAGTGCCAAAACCACTGGTAAATAGTTTACTGACCATGGTATTACTGTGCTCAATTGGCCTGCCAACTCTCCTGACCTGAACCCCATAGAGAACCTGTGGGATATTGTGAAGAGAAAGTTGAGAGACGCAAGACCCAACACTCTGGATGAGCTTAAGGCCGCTATCAAAGCATCCTGGGCCTCCATAACACCTCAGCAGTGCCACAGGCTGATTGCCTCCGTGCCACGCTGCAATGAAGCAGTCATTCATGCAAAAGGATTCCCGACCAAGTATTGAGTGCATAACTGAACATGATTATTTGAAGGTTGGCGTTTTTTGTATTAAAAACACTTATCTTTCATTGGTGGGATGAAATATGCTAATTTTTTGGGACAGGCATTTTGGGTTTTCATGAGCTGTATGTCACAATCATCAGTATTAAAACAATTGAAGACCTGAAATAGTTCAGTTGGTGTGCAATGAATCTGAAATATATGAAAGTTTCATTTTTATCATTACATTATGGAAAATAATGACCTTTATCACAATATGCTAATTTTTTTAGAAGGACCTGTACTGTTGGACCCGCTGCCATCTGAAATGATGGAGCAAGACCTCACTTCGAGCTCACTCGACTTCATGATGGCAGGAGTCGAGCTCTCAGATGTGGACTCGGAGCTACCTTTCTCAGATGTCGACGAGGATTATGACCCATCCTCTCAGGATGGGTTGCAAAACCCACTCCTCCGGGCGCAGGCCAGTCCAGTCACGAAAACCAAGCCTCGACCAGTCTACATGTGGACCTACAGGGCGTGTGTAAACGCACAACTGTAAAACTCAACATCCAGTGGCATGAAGTCCAAGCTGAGGCCGTTAGCCCACGTTTTGATGAGAAAAAACTGCCAAAAGCGAAGAAATCAGGAAAACTCCTGTTGTTTTTCCCTGAGCTGCTGGAAGAGCTGACTGTCTCCTGGTGCAGCAAGCCTTTTAAGAAGCACCCGGTGGTGGGGTCCTCTTTGCTGGATTATATGGACATGGAGATGTACAGTCTCCACCAAATGCCTCCAGTCGAACCAGCGGTGGCGGCACACCTGCATCCGAGGACCTCAATGACAGCAGGTGCCACCACTTTCCCCTCCGGAGCGAACCGTTTTCAGTCCAGCCTGACAGAAAAATTATATTAAGTGGCTGCGCTGTCAGTCCGCGCTCTGAACGCTTCATCCATGCTGATGGCTTACCAAGCAGAAATAGAGAAGCAGATGACAGCCTCCTGCCCTTTGATGGACTTGCGAACCGTTCAGGGTGTACCCCGCCCCTCGCACAGTGATTGCTGGACATGGGCACCAGTGACCCCCGTGACCCAAAATGGAATAAGCGGGTAAAGATAATGGATGGATGGATGGCAGCCTCCTCTGATTCCGCATTATGCGACGAGGTCTACATTATCACAGATCACTGTCTTCAGCTGCACAAAGCGGGGATCCAGGCTCTAGGCAGAACCATGAGACTGATGGTTCTGCAGGAGAAGGCCAGGTGACTGAATCTCACCACTCTTTCCTCCAAAGAAATGCAGGATCCCCTCAACACTCCCATCAACCCTCAGGGCCTTTTCGGCTCCGCTGTCACTTCGATGCAAAAGAGATGGGAGGAGAAGAAAAGAGATGACGAAGCGCTGAAATTGTGCCTCCCCAGACACATGTTTGCCTCCGCCACCACAGCTCTGCCGCTCTAACATCAAACCTTTGCTCAAGCAGCAGACCGCTTGCCCCCCACCTTAAAAATCCCAAAACTGCCAAAGGTGCAGGGAGTCTCACAGGCACCACAAAAACTCTGCAAAATGCCGTGGCAGAGAAAGCCAGAGGGGCCCTGTCGAACCAACCATCACCCAGCCCCATGCAGGTGGCAAGAAGGAGAAAAAGGCTGGCTTGACATCCTTCATAGATGGAGAGAAGGAGCTGGACTCTCTTCTCTCCACAATTGTGTTCCTGAGTTGGCTCGGAGAGTTCAGCCGAGATTCGTGCATGCTAGAGAGGATGTTCAAACCTGCTCCGCATGTCACGAAGTTGAGATGACGCACTGTTCAATGACGGGAATCCCACAGCGGCCCCCCTCTCCCAACAGTGTCACACAAGCGCACTTCCTTTCTTTTTCAAAAGAAAACAATATTCACAAGACTACTGCATCCAGGGTTTCGAACTGAGGGCGCAGTTTATATATATATAAAAAAATAAAAATACAAACATGAACACAAACTGGGATTTGGTCCTTCCTTTTTGTCAAAAGGAGTGAGACCGCTTTCCAAAATAAATCGTCTTGTCACAAAATTTTGGTCCATGTGCATGCACACTGGGGTCAGATGAACTTCCCACCAAGTGCAGCTAGAGGCAGCCTTTGCTCATGTTTGACAGACCGGCTGTCCAACAGTAAGAAGCAGAGGGAGACGCCACTCTTTTTCCTAAAAGAGGAGTTTTTCCTTGCTGTTGGAGAAGAAAAAGAGTGATAAGCTTGATTTCTCACAAACCAAGCCAGGTGGGACGTTATTCACATGCCAAAGAAAGGCGGCTGCAGATTGCGGACGAAGGCGGCTGTGGGTCCGCTCAGGAGGCGGGCCATACGAGCGATGATGTACTTTAGATGACTGGCTGATCACAGCATCCTCCCATCGAGAAGTTACATACCACATGGCTGTATTAACACAGCTCATAAGGGATCTAAGCTTCAAAATAAGCAAAACAATAATAATAAAATAAAGTTTTCTGCTTCCTCCTCAAAACATATCTTTCACAAGTCTCTCTCTCTCTGTGTACTCTGTTCAGGCCAGAGTAAGAACAGCAGAGTGAAGCTGTGATGGACTGCCTGTCCATGGCTCACAGGGAGTATCACTCTGCCACAGGTGTTCGTGGCTAAGGGCATCAGCTCAGCTGAGACTGAAACCACACACACACACACACATCTCACAGAGTGAGAGTTACAAAAGCCTGAGATCACTGAGGCTTCACATGCTGGCCCAAAAATCGGATTATTTGGAGCAACAAACATCTCCCGTCTCCGAGGCCCGCTCATGTTCCCGGAGTGCTTAACTATGGGACAGATCTTCTCTCCAAGGAGAATCCTTCTTGTTTTTCCTTTCATAGCTCTAATCCCACTGACACAGAACAGGGCATGATCAGAGAGCCTTGTCTATGATTCTCATCACATCACTGGCCATCAAGGTGCTGGTTTGTGGAGATAACACGGTTCCTCTGGGAGGTGTTGTAGCCTTGGCCTACATGCAGGACCTGCTGCTACAGGCTCAAGGACAAACCTTTCGCCCCCACACAGAAGGGCTGCCTCTGTGGGCTTGGCCTGTGAGTGCCTCAACCTTTTCAATTTGAAGACCTCCCTCAGAATGCGGTGGAGACCACACAGAGGGCAAAATGCACTTGTGACAAAGATCTATATTAAAGTTTATGTTGCCAGCTTTTCTTCAGCCTGCCACATAGGCTTTGCAGCATCTTCCAATAGGTTGTTTTATGAAAGGGACTTACAGAAAACTCCCTGGTTCAAATTTTTTAACTCCCTCAGGGGTTTGTACCCTTAGTGCCGAAGGCTCTCATTGCCTCAACTTTTGAGCCTCTGCATCAGATGAATTTTAAGTTAGTAACACCAAAACAGTGCTATTGTTGGCACTGGTGTTTACTAAGTTTGTAGGTGAAATTCATGCCTCATCAATACTCCCTTTTTGCACAACGTTCTCTCTAGACAAGACTAGGGTGACTTGGCTCCCAAACCATGTTTGTTGAGTCCAAGGGCTTGGATCCTACTCTCAAACTGAGTTAGTGGTTTTTTCATTCCCCTCCTTTTGCCTCCAAGGAGTAGGAGAGACTACACAAGCTCTGCACAGTACGTGTTTTTGCAGATCTACTTGGCCAAGACAAACCGTGTCAGGAAGAGTGACTGACTTTTTGTCTCCTGGGCTAAGAATTTTTTTTGGGAAAACTGATTAAAAAACAGTGCTTTTCCCATTGGACCACAGGTGCAATTGCCTTAAGCCCCCAGTATACTGCTGCGTACGTCCATACGCAGAGGTACGCACGTACGTACGCGGAGGTACGAGGGTACCCCCCAGGGCATGTCCGTGCAAAACTCAAATTTTTACATACGCGTACGCGGTGTTGCACAATAAATTGCCCAGCGACTGACTGTTTTGTATGCGACACCAATGTCTTAAATTCCCCTTCTTCATCCCTGATCTGGCCTTTTCTTTGTTTGTTTTTTTTGCCAAGAGGCAAGTGATCTCTTCCTCCTCCGTTGATGCCATGACTGAAATGGTGAGAAATGAAGGAATTTGTCACAAGTGAATTAAACTCAGGTCCAGCATGGCTGCGGGAGGGTCTGGAGGTTTCCTGGTGGGCTGGTCTGATGTGTGGGCTGTAGAGCCAGCGCTGTTTTTTTTTTTTTTAGATATTTTTATTAACAACATATAAACACAGAACACCGCTGAGGCTGAGGCTGCCAGCGCTCGCTTTTTTATTCTTTTTTCCGACCTGACAATCAATCCAGTAGGCATGTCGGCAAATGACCAATCGGCGACCTCTATTTGTCCCGAAGGTAAACGTCCCTTGCCTGTGAAGCTGCTCTGCAGCTGCTCGGGGTGTACGCTGGAGTACGAAATTTGAACCCTCTGCGTACAGTACACGGGTACATACGCGTGAACGGACGTACGCAGCAGTATACTGGGGGCTTTAACCTACAGTTCAAAGGGAATGCAGTCTCCAGAGGGCCTGCATGCCCATTATACCAGAGGCTTAAGTTCTCTGCCTCTGCTGAAAGGGGTATCCCTTCAGGAGATCCGTGCCGCAGCAAGCTTGGCTTCTTCTCACACGTTTGCTCGGTTTTATAAACTTGATGTCACATCATCATCTCTGGCTCATTCAGTACTCAATGTAGCACTAAGTGCACAGGAGGATTGAAATTAGCTGGCAGGTAATGTGAAATCTGCTGAGCAATATGGGAGTCAGTATATTTTTCATTCCCAATGTGAGACACAAAACAAATGCTAAGAAAGACAACTTTAGGTTACTGTCTTAACCCCTGTTCTCTGAGTAGCATGAGTGAGTGTCACATCATGTCACCCTCCTTTCTCTAATGTTGCACGAAGAGGTGAACTTTTGAATAAACTGTCAGTGCAGCATCAGCTCTACATATATGGGGGAGATATATGGGGGACATATATGGCACTTTCAGATTTCTTGGTGTCCATATCTCTGCTGACCTAAACTGGAAAGAGAACACCACAGCGGTCATCAAGAAGGCTCAGCAGAGACTACACTTCTTAAGAGTCCTTAAGAAGCACAACTTGAACACAAAACTGCTGCTGACCTTCTACCACTCGTCCATCGAGAGCCTGCTGACATACTGTATCTCAGTATGGTACGGCAGCTGCACCCTGGCTGACAGGGAGAGGCTTCAAAGAGTAGTCAAGACAGCACAAAAGATCATTGGCTGCCCTCTCCCCTCCCTGATGGACATTTACACATCACGCTGCCTCAACAGAGCAGAAAACATAATCATGGACTGTTCACACCCGGGTTTTGAACTGTTTGACTTGTTACCTTCAGGGAAACGCTACAGGTGCATCAGAACAAGAACAAACAGGTTCAAGAACAGTTTTTTCCCGAAAGCCATCACCACACTGAACTCACATGCACTGATTTAATAATCTAACCTCCCAAACCCCTGGACTTCTACTGTGCAATACTACTGACATTTCATACTCTCAATCACCTTAACTACCTCACTAATATCCATAATGTGCAATACAATTGTGTAATACTTGTATTTTTTTACTTTCATTATTATATCTATATTGCGTTACATTTTTTATATTTTTAGTGTGTGTTTAATGTGTGTTTTCTTAAGGCGTGTTTTTGCACTGGAAAAAGGAGTGGCTCTTAATTTCATTGTACTGCGTATAATGACAATAAAGGCATTCTGATTCTGATTCTGATTCTGAGGGCCTTGCCCTTCTTGGCACTGACAGGCTTATTCCAGCCAATCCTGGCTGGTGTAATGTAATAGGAGCTTCTGATGAGGTCTCGCCAAGGTCATTCCCAATATGAGACACTCACTTATGATACTCAGAGAACCGGGGTTACGACAGTAACCTAAAGTTTTCTGGAAAGTAAAATTGGTAAAATTAGTGATGGGGAAGGAAAACAATGGGAGAAGGGAGATTAATGTTATTCCAAGTGGATTGTGAAGGAAAAGGGAATAAAAGTTACGAAGTGGTAGAAATTGTGGTGGCACCAAGTTAGGAAGGAACCTGTAAACCTATTTTGTTTAAATAGTTACATGCTGGTTGACAAAACTGACAAGAAAGGTTTTTTTAGGTGTCACTTGCTTGGCACAGTGTCATTTGTGTTGTGAAGGCTGCATGATGCCAGGTCATTTTTTGTTATGAGTAGGTCTATCACTAAATCAGAAAACAGTAAAAAAGCCCCCCTAAATTCACTGTTGGTGGTTATTAAAATTGCACCTGTTCATTGGGTAAAGTTAATATTCTTTAAACATGCAGTTGTCACCATTGATTAGCACAATGGCATGTTGTGTTACAAATGAAACTAAATAAAAAAATAACAAAATAAAAGTGAAGTGCACCCCTAAAGTCATTGTTTGTGATTAATTGTGTTACATTAGTTTCATTATCTTAGCCATTCTTTTTTTTGGTGCTGAAACCTTTCATCTTCTATCCGGAAGGCTTCATCAGTCAAGGAAACACACAACACAAAACTTATTCTTCCCTCAACAGCTTACTCCAAAGTGGAACAAACCAGTTATGTTGGTGCTAAGATGGCCTCTTTGGCACGCCCCCTCCTCCATTGCCAGCCCTCTCCTCGTCGACAGTCCTGTCAAACTGGTTCAAAACTAACAAAGTCCATGCTCAATAATGCAGGTATACAATCCAACAATTTTCAGTCAGGCCATCTGGACAGTTTATTATTATTATTTTTTTATTCTGAAATGTTTCACCTTCCGTCCAGAAGACTTCATCAGTCAAGGAAACGCACAACACAAAACTGATTCTTCCCCCAACAGCTTACTCCAAAGTGGAACAAACCAGTTATGTTAGTTCTAAGATGGTCTCTTTGGCACGGCCCCTCCTCCGTTGCCGGCCCTCTTCCTCGTCGACAGTCATGTCAAACTGGTTCAAAACTAACAAAGTCCATGCTCAATAATCCAGGTATACAATCCAACAATTTTCAGTCAGGCCATCCGGACAGTAAGCTGGTGGGGGGATCTGGGGGTCCAGAAATTTTTGAATAAAGTAGATGCCATTTCCTACATTCTGGTGATTTTAATGGACTGTTTAACATTTAGTTTTTCCTACATAAGTAACACTTGATTCAATAACTATTATAGAGTTAATGGCACAACGAGAAGTAGCCTGAGGATGGGAAACTTCATCCTTGTGCTTATTTTTCTAAGGGTCTCACTCCTGCTGAACGTAACTACGATGTTGGAGAGTGTGAACTACTGGCTGTGAAGCTCATGTTGGAGGAGTGGAGGCACTGGTTGGAGGGCGCCAAGGTTCCATTTCAGGTTTGGACCGATCATAAACATCTTGACTATTTTAAATCGGCCAAACGACTCAACACCAGACAGGTCAGGTGGGCATTATTCTTTGCTCGTTTTGACTTTACTTTGTCTTACAGACCCGGCCACAAAAACACTAAATCAGATGCTCTGTCCAGAGTGATGGAGGACAATTTCCCGCCCAATAAACCAAGGCGAGGAATATATCCTTCCCAATTCTGCCCGCCTGGCCATCACCCAGCTAGAAAGGGATCTTCTCCAAGCCAAACAGTTGCGCCCTCCACCAGCTGCATGTCCCTCCAACCGGCTATTTGTTCCACCTGATCAGGTCAAAGATGTGTTAAAATTTTGTCACTCCTCTCGCCAGTTTTGCCATCCTGGCATTGCTAAGACTGTTGCTCTAGTTCGAGCCCAGTTTTGGTGGGCTACACTGTACCGAGATGTAAAGACTTACTCTCTACTTACTCTTCTTCGTACTCTCCTGCCATGTTTGTAATCAGACGGCGGGAGCAGTTTCGGTCATGGAAAAGCTTCTGAGTCAGTGTGAAGGTCTGGTCCACGCTGTGGGAACTTTAAATCGTCTGGTTTACGAGCTTAACCGTAAGGTGGAGGCGATTGAGAATCGCAGGCCACCTGCAGCTTCTGGGACTCGTCAGCGTGGTGGGTTCAACCTTGAAGGAGACTCATAGCATGGATCAGTGGAATGGAATCCCACAATTAGGCATTTTCGGAACCCGAACGCCCAGATGGACTCAAGGCTGAAGAAAAAAATAATCTGTCTGCCTGAAGAAAAAACAAGAATCAAGCTTACCTAAATCGGACTCCCCACAGCCTCGGAGACAGGCCGACTATCAATTTCTCCTGGGACATGAGTACCCAAGGACAAAAGCTTCATCTATCGCACCGCAACACCCCCCCCCCCCCCCCCCCCGAGAACTTTCTGTGCAAGCTTATCAGAACTGTCCGCTGAAACAACATCTTCAGAAACTGTGGCTGATCTGAAAAAATGCTCTTGGACAAATCTCAACACCTTGATGTCAAATGCAAATAAAATCATGTTTTAATTGTGCTTGCTGGTAGTTTTTTTGATGTCTCAAATCGTGTCCTGATAGACTAGATGTGAAAGATATTTTTTTGTAATACCACTATCTACCGTCATGTTTCTACCCCTTTTCCTATCTAAGATTTTTATCTGATAATGATGAAATGGCCGCGCTTTCTACAGTTGCATCTTTGTGCACTCCGCCCATCTTTCGGACGACTGTACGTACATATTCGCGTTGTACCTCGGTGCAATTCCAATAAAGTTTATTCTGATTCTTTTGATTCTGATTCAGACGAAGACCTCACGTCGCCCCCCTTCCGGTTTGCTTCACCCTCCCCATTCCCTCTCATCCATGGTCCCATATTATATTGTCTTCCCCCCTCAGCTGGCAATACTGTGATTTTGACAGTTATTGATCGTTTCTCCAAACAGGTTGACTTGGTCCCCCTTCCCAAACTCCCCACATCCAAAGAACTCACCTCTGTCTATATTGGTGGGCAGCCCGTGGAGTCGAAAGACTTCACAGGCTGCCCACCAATATAGTTTCTGACAGAGGTCCGCAGTTTGTTTCCAAGTTCTGGAAGGAGTTTTGCGACCTCTTGGGGATATCCATCAGTCTCTCATCTGGGTTCCATCTCCAAACGGATGGCCAGACGGAGAGGGCCAACCAGGAGGTTGAGACCAAGCTGAGGGGCCTCTGACAGAAAGACCCCAGTAAATGGTCCTCCAATCTCCCCTGGATGGAACATGCTTTGAACTCTGTTCCCTCCTCTGCCACTGGTCTGTCCCCATTTTTTGTTGTATCTTGTTTTCAACCCCCTCTGTTTTCTTTTCAGGAGCGCGAGACTCGAGTTCCCTCTGCCCTTAAGTCAGCCCTTCATTGTAAACGCACCTGGTGGAGAGCCAGGAAGGCCCTCCTGGAGACCTCCGCAGCCTACGCTAAAGAGGCCAATCGACGGAGATCTCAACAACCTCTTTATCAGGAGGGTCAGAAGGTTTGGCTTTCCACCAAGGACCTGCCTCTTAAGTAGGGATGCACCGATCCACTTTTTAAAATTCCGATCCCAATACCTAGGACTGAGTATCGGCCGATACCGATCCAGTTCCAATATCATGATCATCATTGATTTTATATGAGGCTGTAATAATCTCCTCTCAAGTACAATTTGTACAAATATATGCATGCATGTCCAAAAAGGCAACTTGAGGTAAGTTTTATTAATGTTGGATAAGTTTTAAAAGTTAGAATTAAATTCTGCTAACACAAAACATATTTCTTTTTATTCCTAGCTTTAAAGTGGATATTAAAGTGATCAATTTAAGTGATTTGTTAAAGTTGTTTTATATTTTATAAGGGGCAGATATAATAATTTTTTTCTTCTTTCTGCACTCTTTTCATTCAATGTTTTCTTTTTGATGATTTTTTTTTTCAAATTTTGTTTCATTTAAATGAATGAATAAATGAATTAAATTAAATGTTAAATGGCTTCAAACACCTGCTAAGTTCATGGCATAAACCAACAGACATGTTCCTGTTTTTAGTATTTTACATCACTTTATAATGTAGCTGTTATTGTTTTTAATATAATTTTCTAATCATGTTTTTTATGATTGTCTACTGTTGTACTGATAAATATCTCCTGGAGGGTAAACTATATCTTGACTGCAAGTATCAAGCTGCAAAATCCTTCATTTTCTACAACTGATAGTGGTTGGTCATTAATTATGATGAAGTTTAGCAACTTCTCGGTAAACATTTGAGCTCCATGGTTTCAGCGACGTCTACTTCTTGTTCAATCCGAAGCAGGCAGCCTGATTTGGGGCAGCCGCGCTCAAGTCTGTCCCTCCTCAGAGACGGGCAGACTGAGCGGGGCAGATTGGACGTGGCTGACCGGGGTCAAGTCGCCTTTTTCGGTTTGACCAAAGAGTAGTGCCCCACTGAAGCCACGGAGCTCGAATGTCCATCGTAAAACTAACTTTAACGTGGTTTAATGTGGCGCTATGGCTCTGCAGACATTGCACGTTGCTGTCTTGTTTTGTGGTGTTTCTAGTGTAAAATACTTCCACACAGCGGACATGTTTCGATGAAAAGTTTGTTAGCTGTTAGCCACAGTGCTGCTAACTCAGCCCTCACGTTGTAGCTGGCTGCAAACTATGAACTGGATTTCCTGAATGTGAGGTGGGTCTTATTACTCTGGGTTCATGAGACACGCCGCCGTTCAGGAAATCCATTCCATAGTTTGAAGCCAACATACATCATGGATTGGAAATATCGGCAGGAGGATTGGAAAATCCGATACGTAAATTATGCTGGTATCGGAGGCCGATACTGATACTGGATCGGATCTGCCCCATCCCTACTCTTAAGCTCGAGTCTCGCAAGCTTGCCCCCTGATTCATTGGCCCATTCCCCATATCTAAAGTTTTCAATCCAGTTTCTGTTCGCCTTCACCTCCCCAAGTCACTTCATATTCATTCATTCATTCAACCTTTATTTAAACAGATAAATCACATTGAGCCTCGAAGACTCATTTACAAGTGAGACCTGTTTGGACAAACAAAAACAGCGGTTAGAAAAGGAAGGAAAACATGAGGAGAGACGGTATTAAAAAAAAGATCTCTCACGCCGTGTCCTAGAAAGGGCACGATTTGAGGCATCAAAAAACCTACCACAGCAAAGCAACATAAACAGACATTATACATTTACATATAGGCCGGTGAAAACATTGAATTTTTAAGGGAAAGTCGTAGCATAGTCCAGAGGCCCCCCCCCCCCCCAGCCATTGTCCAGATAAGAGGTGACATTCATCTTCAGCTCAGTTGAGGTTCTGTCACATGTCCACGGCCATGGGGAAGGGAGGTGTGAGGAAACAGTCAAAGCATCATTGTTGTTTTCAAAACATTCCAGGAGGAGTTGAGATAAGTCCGGCGTCAAGGCCACAATTTGGGTCAGGCAGAGCTCGTGAATTGCTGTTTCTGCCTTTTTTAAAGTCTCGCTGGTATATATTCCTCTGATGGAAACTCCAAAACAGCCGAATTGATCATTTACGCCAAAAGCCGCGCTCACAGCTTCTCCAAGATTATTCCCACCATTCATGAGTGCTGCCAGTGAGTTCACAGTCCTGATAACAGCCTGCACTAGCTCCCTGCAGCAGCTCTCCAAATTCAGTCTGAGCACTGTTGAACTTCGACACATCCACATGAATTTGTAGACTGTCACGATCGGGCGGTGGTTGAGACCCAAATGCAAGTAGGACTCCAACAAGGTTACAAAAAAGGCGTTTTAATCACAAAAAGGCAACAATAACAAATAATGCTGTCGGGGCAGCGATACTACTTACATTCGTAGGAAAAACAGGAAATACCAAGGCACTAGGAGACGACCGTGAAGATGCAGCTTAAGCACCTAATGCTCCCCTGCCTGAGATGCAGGAGAGCACAGTATATAAAGGGGAGTCTCTAATTAAACACAATACGTGGCACCTGAGAGTCATTAACTATCTGCACAGAGCAGGGCAGGTGCAGATCGTTACAGTATCCCCCTCTCTAATAAACGGCACCTGACGTTCTAAAATACCCCAACCCAACTTGGGTGGCGGGGAAAAAACCAAAGGCCGGAGGGCACCAAAAACACACAAACAATCTAGGAGCAGAAGCGGAGTCCGTCTGGAACCCCACGGAGCAGGAGAGGTGAGGAGCGTCCGCCGGGACCACCTCGGAGCAGGGGAAGTAAGGAGCGTCCGCCGGAACCACCTCGAAGTAGGGGAAGTGAGGAGCGTCCGCTGGGACCCCTCGGAAACAGAGAGATGAGGAGCGTCTGCCGTGACCCCCTCGGAAACGGAGAGGTGAGGAGCATCTGCCAGGACCACCTCGGAGCAGGGGAAGTGAGGAGCGTCCGCTGGGACCACCTCGGAAACGGAGAGACGAGGAGCGTTCTCCGGGACCACCTCGGAGCAGGAAAAGTGAGGAGCGTCTGCCGGGACCCCCTCGGAAACGGGGAGGTGAGGAGCGTCCGCCGGGACCCCCTCGGAAACGGAGAAGTGAGGAGCGTCCGCCGGGACCCCCTCGGAGCAGGAGAAGTGAGGTCCACCTCGGGGGCTGCGCGCAGCAACAGGAACCAGAAGAGAGGCAGCAGCGGCTGACGCGGTGACCTCAGAGGCGACAGCAGCGGAGGAGGCAGGAACCAGCAGAGGAGCAGCAGCTGACGTGGTGACCTCAGGAGCAGCAGCAGTAGCGGCTGGCACAGGAGTCGCTGGAGGTGTAAAAGTAGCCGCCGACAGAGGAACAACTGAGGACGTGGGACCCACCGGGGGCGTGGACTCATCAGAGGCTGCAGGAGATTTAAAAACTACGGAGACTGCGGTAGGCCTGGAAGCAACCACAGGGGCTGCAGCAGTGAAGTCCACTGGTGGCGGAGCAGGAAACCTCGAGGGTGTGGAAGCCGTCATGGAGTGTGCCAGGTAAGAGCGAGGCGATCTCCTGTCCCACTCTCTTTTCTCTCGATGGACAGTTCTTCCTGTGTTACTTGAAAAATACTCAAAAAGTGGAGCTGCTTGCTGGGTCTCTTTGTTGAGGGGAGCATTCTGTCACGATCGGGCGGTGGTTGAGACCCAAATGCAAGCAGGACTCCAACAAGGTTACAAAAAAGGCGTTTTAATCACAAAAAGGCAACAATAACAAATAATGCTGTCGGGGCAGAGATACTACTTACATTCGTAGGAAAAACAGGAAATACCAAGGCACTAGGAGACGACCGTGAAGATGCAGCTTAAGCACCTAATGCTCCCCTGCCTGAGATGCAGGAGAGCACAGTATATAAAGGGGAGTCTCTAATTAAACACAATACGTGGCACCTGAGAGTCATTAACTATCTGCACAGAGCAGGGCAGGTGCAGATCGTTACATAGACAAGCCAAGATTTCACCAACCCAAACAGTAGAATCTAGTTGTCATCATGAATCCAACTTGTTTCCGTCAAGGCAAGAGGGTCCTCCTTACCCTGACTCCTGTCGGGAGAAGTTGATCGATTTTGTTGAGAAACCAGCTGATCCTTCCAATTAAGAGGTATGCAGAAAAAAATAGGCTTTTTAAGGGTTCACAGGACGAAATAATGCAAGCAGGGAAGCGGGGGAGGTATGGAGCACCGGGAAACACGTCTGTCTTCACCAGAGTACGGAGGGAAAAAAAAATTCACCCATCTTTCCATGTATCCTGTATCAAGCCCTTTATCCAGTACCAGTTCCACCCAGCACCTGATTCCCCCCTCCTGCCCGTCTGATTGATGGGGCCCCCACCTACTCAGTGCGACGCCTCCTCCGGTCCAGGAGATGGGGGCGCAGTCTTCACTACCTGGTAGATTGGGAGGGATACGGCCCGGAGGAGCGCTCTTGGGTTCCAGCCCGCAACATCCTGGACCGCAGCTTCATCCGAGACTTCCACAGAGAGCATCCGGTCCAACCAGGTGGCACGTCTGGAGCCGTGCCTTGAGGTGGGGATCTGTCACGTTGCACACTTTTGCTCTTTGCTAAAACATTATTTTCACTGCTTGGGTTCTAGTTTTCTCTACGTTCATTTGGTTTCTGTCAGCTCTGCTTCCTATCTGCAGCTTTCTGTCTGTCACACCTCCTCAGTGCAGGAAAGCCGAACGTAAATGGAAGAAGGACAAACTTCACGTTTCTTTTTTCATGCTAAAAACATGTTATAAAGAGTACCAAGCCACTGTTAAATCAGAAAAAAAAACAAATATTTCTCCCAAATCATCGCCTCAAACAGCCACAATCCCCACGTTCTTTTCAACACCATTAACTCCATTTTAACCGTGCCTCAGTCTGTCAACTGGGAGGCCTCTGCAGTTACATGTGACGACTTTGCCAGTTTCTTTGTTAAAAAGGTTGAGTCGATCAGGTCACTGATTCCTCACACCACAGCTGACCCCTCTGTCTTTGTCCCTCCACATCAGTCTTTAACCAGTTTGATCCCATTTCTCTCTCATTTCTAAATGACGTCATGGTCATATGAAACCCTCAGGTTCCCCTGCTGACCCCATCCCTGCATCGTTTTTTTAAACAAGTCCTACCCTCCATTGGACCCTCTTTTCTTGACATTATAAACAGCAGTATGGCTACAGGTGTGGTTCCTGATGCTTTTAAACATGCAGTGGTAACTCCTTTAATAAAAAAAAACCCCGGACTTGACCCTTCAACCTGCTCAAACTTCAGACCTATCTCAACACTTACCTTTCTTTCTAAGATCCTGGAAAAAACAGTTTTCACTCAATTAAACGAGTTCTTGAGTGGAAATTCTATTCTTGAGATCTTTCAGTCTGGCTTTAAGAAACTACACAGCACCGAAACAGCCTTAGTTAGGGTCTGCAACGACATTCTTCTGGTAAATTACTCTGGCCAGTCTGTAGTCCTGGTACTCCTTGGCCTTACCGCTGCATTTGATACTGTGGACCACAGTATCCTTTTATCCGTCTAGAACACTGGGTTGGGATTACTGGTGCAGCTTTAGAATGGTTCCATTCATACCTGAGCGACAGGAGTTTCTGTGTTCATTTTGCTAACAATCTATCTACTTCAGTGCCTCTTTCCTGCGGGGTCCCGCAAGGCTCCATTCTTGGACCCCTTCTGTTTTCATTGTATCTTCTCCCCTTAGGGTCTATCCTGAGGAACCATGGTCTTTCCTTTCATTGTTATTCTGATGACTCTCAGATTTATCTGCCGTTAACACCCAACAGTTCCTCCTCCATTCGCCCTTTGTTAAAATGTCTTGATGACATCAAGACTTGGATGGCTGCAAACTTCTTGAGTTTTAATGATCAGAAGACTGAGGTCATTGTGTTTAACCCTAGCTCTGCCACTGTCACTGATCCTGCAAACCTGGACTCCCTTCAGCCATATCCAAAACAGTCTGTTACCAATCTCGGGATAGTTTTAGACTCGGACTTTAAGTTTAATAAGCAGATAAACCCATCGCCCTGGGAGGAGTTCTGCCCAGCATTCAAGCGGTCCTACAGTCCAGGGGAACCAGGAGGCCAGCCGAGTCTGGGTGGACGGATCGGACGGCATCTGCAGCCAGTTTCTTAGGATCCACTGTGAGATGGACCTTTACAAGAGATCCTTCCTGTCTACAGCCATCAGCATCTATAACATCTCTTAATGAAATGAGGATAACAAGTTACAACAACAAAATAATTTTCCTCTGGGATTAATAAAGTATTTTTGAATTGAATTGAATTGAATTTTGAAATTCTGTTCTACAAAAAAGCTTCTTTCAGCTAAGGCAGATAGCTAAGCTCAAGTCCGTGCTGTCCAGATCCGACCTAGAAAAATTTGTCCATGCATTTATTACAACCTGGCTGGACTACTGTAACTCACTTTATGCTGGGGTCGGTCAGGTCTCTCTTTCACGTCTCCAGCTTGTCCAAATTGCTGCAGCTCGGCTACTAACAGGAACTCGCAGGTTTGAGCACATTACTCCAGTTCTGTCCTCCCTTCACTGGCTTTCTGTGCGTGTCAGAGCTGATTTTAAGATTGTTCTGCTGACATTTAAGTGTCTTAATGGCCCTGCACCCTCATACCTCTCCGACCTTCTTCATCCTTATACTCCTTCTCGGGCCTTGAGATCATCAGACCAACTGCTTTTGGCCGTACCAAAAACCAGGCTGAAGCTCAGAGGAGATCGGGCGTTTTCAGTCATGGGCCCTAAACTCTGGAACAATCTGCCCATCAACATTCGACAGGCCACCTCAGTCTCTGCTTTTAAATCTCTCCTCAAAACACATCTGTACTCATTGGCATTTAACACAGTGCGATCTCATTTGGTATTTCATCGTTGATGATTGTGTTCATCCATTTTGCTTTTACTCCCTGACATTTAACGCAGGGTGATTTGATTTGGTATTTCATTGTTTCTCATTATATTTCATGTTTTTATGCTTTTATTCATGTTGCTGTAATATCTTGCTATTAATATTTGATGCTGTGATATTTTTTGGTAAGCACTTTGATAACAGTTATGGTTGTAAATGTGCTATATAAATAAATGTGACTTGACTTGACTTAATAGATAAAGTAAACATTTAAATGTCACAGCACTGACAGGCAGCAGCAGTGTATAGTTTAGCTACCTGTTGCTGCTAGCTAACTTACTTTCCATTCGGAGGCTGTTTCCTTACACAGTAACAGCATGGTAAATTAATAATGATGGATAACATTACCACAGCTGTCTAACATGTAAATACTGTATTTATTAATGTTAAAAAAAGAAAGTAAGCCTTTAAACGTCACAGCACTGACAGGCTGTGTTGTATATTTTAGCTTCCTGTGGCTAAAGTTGCTGCAATGATGGATAACGTTACCACAGCTATCTAACATGTAAATACTGTATTTATTAACGTTTAAAAAAAGAAAGTAAGCCTTTAAACGTCACAGCACTGACAAGCTGCGTTGTATATTTTAGCTTCCTGTGGCTAAAGTTGCTGCAATGATGGATAACGTTACCATGGCTGTAAGAGACTGTGTGCATCTAGCATGTGCTAATTGCTCTTTGCTTGTCAACTGAATCTTCCTCGGTCAGAAGGAATAGGCCAGATCCAATGGTGCAGTTCAGATGGTTTATTGATGAGGAAATAGTAGCAGGCACATGGGAGATGAGGGTACAGATGCTGATGAGGATGAGCATCTATGTGAATATGTGTGTGCGTATGTGTGTGGTTATCTGAAACAGAAAGAAACAATAAAAAATGTATGTTAATAACCATCTAGTTAAAATAAAGTCTCACATGGATGCAGTATGAAATTGGCCTGCAGTACCAAAAAAGTCCTCTAGAATGCAGTATAACACTACAAATGAATGATCATTCATGCAATAATTGCACTTGAGAAGAAAATGTCAGAAAAGTGAAATGAACGGTAAATTTCACATTTACTATAATAATCATGACATATTTGCCAAAATATAATACAGAACTTGAGCTGTTATCTTAAGTAAGCCCTTGCGGTAACAGTAGTTGGATGAACATGAGGATAATTTACTACCTGGGCTAATAACTGATGTAAACACAAATTTCAGGTAGAAAAGAAATACTTGCATCATAAAAAACTCACACAGCACTCATACACACATAATTAGTAAAGGATTGGCAGTGGATGGCAGTTCTTTGCTTCGTGGAAGCTGTTCTCACGGCGCTGAGCACACCGAAGCACAGAAAGTAACTTCCTAAGTCACGAGCAAGAGGAACTACCAACAAACGAGTGCATTATGGGTAACGTAGTGTTAAAGGAGGGCACGGAATTTTAACAGCTAACGAACATGTAAATACTGTTTTTATTAACCTTACCTTGTGCTATATCTTGTAATTTAACCTCTATAAATAAAGGTTGAATGAATAAAATGCTGTTAAGTTTCTGGACAGATCTGTGGTTACCTGGAAGTACAGATATGCTGCGTCCAGTCAGCATGGAAGTTGTCTGACATCATGTGAAAAGGGCCTATGGATGTAACCTGTTTGAATAGGTTATTGTGATTGGCTTATAAGTAAATCCTCCCCCACGTGGGGGTAGTTCTTATGATTGGCTGAAACAAGGAAGACATCTGATTGGTTGCAGATCATTCTGGTTTAAAAAACACACGTGTGGGTTGAGCCACGTCAGGGGAGTCTCAAAACTCACACACAAATGCAGTGAGGTTCACAGAGCACCAGCACTTTGTAACTCTAGATATATTTGTGTGTGCATCAGAAATACATGTGTGAATCTGGTCCTGTGCATGTGTGAATCTGGTCCTGTGCAT
>NC_056505.1:35888509-35904887 GCF_014905685.2 Nematolebias whitei
ATGTGTGAATCTGGTCCTGTGCATGTGTGAATCTGGTCCTGTGCATGCATGAATCGTTTTGCGCACGTGTGAAACTGTCTGTGCATGCGCAAAACTGTCTGTACACGTGTGAGTCGTTTTGAGACCCTTTTAGCTCCATAAAAACAGGATTTCAAAAACTTAGAATACTGTGAAGAAAGCAGCCCAAATGTTGCAGGGCATGAATGTTTTAAACTGAGTGTGACACTAATCATCTACTAAACTCAAAGCACCTGCACAATTTTCCCCAGGTGTCATTAAATTGCTTCAGCTTGGTTCATTTGTCTCAGTTCTGTTCAATATGGGGAGGACTGCAGGCATAACTGGCCAGAAGACCATCATTGAGACCCTCCATAGGATGGGTAAGCCACAAAAGTTCATAGCTAAGGAGGCTGGCTGTTCACAGAGTGCTGTGTCCAAGCATATCAATGGAAAGTCTAGTGGAAGGGCAAAATGTGGCAGGAGAAGATGCACCAGCAAAAAAGAGATGACCGTGGGCTTCAGCGGATTATCAAACAGAGAAGATTCCAGAATCTGGCAGAGAACCAGAAAGAGTGGAATGAGGCGGGAGTCACAGTTTCAAAAACCACCACATTCAGACATATCTGGAAGATGGGCTACAACTGCTGGGTTCCTCTGTCCGCTTTTCCAATGAAAGTAAAGTGTGGCTTTAATTTGGAAATCAAGGTCCAAGGGTTTGGAGGAAAAAGGGTGAGGAATAGAGCCCATACTGCTTGAGGTCCAGTGTGAAATATCTACAGTCAGTCATGATTTGGGGTGCAATGTCCGGTGCAGGTGTTGGTAAACTCTGCTTTCTTAAATCCAAGGTCATTGCAACAATCTACCAGAATGTTTTAGAGGACTTCATGATTCCTTCTGCTGAGGATCTGTATGGAGATGCAGATTTTATCTTCCAGCAGGACCTGGCCCCTGCCCATGCTGCCAGAAGCACCAAAACCTGGTTTGATGTCCATGCCACTGTGCTTGACTGGCCAGCCAACTCGCTGGACCTAAACCCCACTGAGAAGCTATGGAGTATTCTCAAGAGGAAAATGAGGGAGTGGCAGCAGACCCAACAACAAAGAAGAGCTGACAGCATCAAGGAAATCTGGGCTTCCATAACTCCCAGTCAATGTCACAGGCTGATTGCCTCAATGCCACGTCGCATCGAGGCAGTGATTAAGGCAAAGGGATTTCCAACGAAGTATTGAAGATTGACATATTGTTGTGAAAATACCATATTTTGATTGATTTGTTGTGATCCTACAGACCCTTTCCAAAAAATTAGAATATTGTGGAAAAGTTGTTTAACTTCCATAATTCCATTCAAAAAGTTGAACTGTAATAGAAGATAGATTCAGGACTCGCAATTCAAACGATTTCAAGTATTTATTTGTTTATTTTTACGTAATTTGGGCTTCCAGCTCAAGAAACCCATGAAAACAAGAATTCAAAAAATTTGAATACTGTGAAGAAATCAGCCCGCACTACTTCTTAGTTTTTACAGGAAAAAAGAAAGAAATTAGGATCACAACAAATCCATCAAAATATGGTACTTTCAAAACGATATGTCAATCTTCAATACTTGGTTGGGAATCCCTTTGCCTTAATCACTGCCTCGATGCAACGTGGCATTGAGGCTGTATTGAGTACTGTATGTGCAGATGTCTTTTTGTGCAACACAGATTATAAAATGTTGAATGTTGTCTCTTTTTCTGTTTGCGTGCACAACATCAGCATCTCATCCGAAGCCTAACCTGACTGATGGGTTTCCAATAAGAGACGATGAAGATCTCGTTTTGATCGGGCTGTCTGTCTGCTGGGGATCAAGAGGTGCATGCTACATCTGTCTGCAGCAGGAGCAGAGCAAAGGTCCTGACAAACAACGGATACTAATACATGTAGGGTCACACTTTTCAAAGGGTTTCTGTTGTGAAATTTGTCTGGTACCCATCAGGTCTGAGCTCCAGCCTGGCTCCTCCTCCACTGGATGATGAGCTGCCAGTAAGTCAAAGGCTGGAGCAGGTCAAGGTCTGTCTCAGCCACCAATCAGCTGGTGACAAAGGAAGAGTGGTTGTCACATATGACATCATCAAGGTGTACAAGACGTTCTGAGCTGTGGTATCAGCTTGGAGGGAACCTGTGAAGACCTGAAGGTGAGAAAACAAAGAATTAGATTACATGTGCACTCCATCCTTCCATCTAATACTTATAGTAGGTAATCCTTTATATATTTCTTACAGCTTTAGATATATTCAGCAACTTTCTTTTAAATTAGAAAATTTATTCAAAGAAATAATGGAACTAAAATTTAGTTTTTGCCAGCAGCGTGATGACCAACAAAAAACTCCATAAAATAGTTGTCTTCATGGGAATGTCTTCAATAGCTTCCTATCACCTGTAGAAAAATAAGGTTGTGAGCACCTAAGGATCCTACAAGAAATTAATAAAATCCAAAGGTTTTCTTGAAACAGAGGGAGCTGAAAGTTGAAATTTACAAAATGTTGGTTAAAAAAACGAAGCTCAGATCAGAACTACAGTTTGAAACGTTGGTTACGTACTGTAACCCCAGATTCTATGAGTATAGGCGTAGCCCTTTAAGAGCTGTCGCTTAGTGGGTTTATCCCGATATGCGGAGCATTGCACTGAAAATTTTAGTCCACGCCCACCTGCTGTGTGGGCCCCACCCGATCCGTATAAATTACGTTAAGAGCGGGTAATCGGCTCCCAAAAATAGCTTTTTCTTCAGCCATTTAGGAGCCAGTGAGGCCCGACGCTTAAAGAGCTATGCCCTATATACTCATAGAATCTGGGGTTACAGTACGTAACCAACGTTCTATTTCGTATAGGCTTCGCCCTTTAAGAGCTGTCGCTTAGTGGGTTAAGGGCGAAGCAGATGTTGTCCTCGCCTCACTGGGTCCATTTGAACACCGTATGAAGCAGAAGCTTGCCCAAAAAAAACGTCTTGTCACTCAGCTCCCCATGTGCGTAATTACGCATTGCGTAATTATGTGTGCCATGCACAGACGCATGCTGTGTAACTATGCGTTCTGAATGCATGAACGCCCCGGATAACTTCAACGGGGAGGGAAAAAGGCTGAAAAGAGCCATGAACCAACCGGTTTACAGCTGAACCGTATGAACAGATTAATAATAACAGGAGAGCTGATTATTAATCAAATGAACTGATTAGTGACAATAGAACCAAAATAACAATCACAACTTGTGACAGATAACATCTCACACTGTAATGCATGCAGACAGACGCGAGTAAGACAGAGTTCCATGAAACAACAATATTCATTCTGTAAAACACTAAAGACAGAATGTGTCATGGAACGAGCCGTCACATTACGTAGATAAAAGCGAATAAATGAGCAGGGTGTTGACCACGCAGCCACAGTGCAAAATGTCCTGCATTGACATACCATTATGCAAAGCAGTCGAAGATGCGATACCTCTGGTCGAGTGTGCTCTGACGTTGACAGGAGGCTCTAAATCTGATGCTCTGTAGGCTTCAGAAATGGCCTCACACAGCCAGTGTGACAAGCGCTGGGTGGATAACGGGCGACCCGCAGATGCATCTCTATAATGCACAAACAAGTGTTGACGCATTGCAGCTGTGCGTGTTATGTAACACGTCAACGCCCGCACAGGACAGAGGAGATGAAAAGACGCTACTTCTTCTGATCTGTGTGTGTGTGTGTGTGTGTGTGGGGGGGGGGGGGGTTTGAGGAAAAACCCCTCCAACGATATCACTCTTGATTTAAAAGAGCTCGTGATGTTTCAGGCATAAAAGCTGGATTGGTCTTAAATCAGCTGGGCTGTCGTCAGCCTGAATTCTGAGACATGACGGAACGACAGAGAGGGCAGATAAATCACTCACTCTCTTAGCGGATGTTAAAGCCAGCAGCAGGACTGTTTAAAGAGACAAGAATTTAAGTGGAAACTGATCCAAAGACTCAAATGGAGCTTTGATCAGGACCTGCAGGACCAGCGTTAAATCCCACTGTGGAACAAGTGGGTGTGAAAACAGGCCTGCGTCTCTGTACACCTTTTAGAAAACGCTTCATCAGCGGATGATTAAAACCTGTTCTGTCTCCGAAACCTTCGTGGCAGGAAGAGATGGCTGCAGCGTACGTTTTAATCGTGCTGGACGCCAAATCTCTGTCCATCAGCTGCTGCAGAAAGGACAGCATGCCACCTAATGGACATGAGGAGGCCTCTAACCCTTCCCTGTACACCAGCGCTGAAAAGCTGTCCGCTTTGATGTGTACATCGCTGTCGTAGATGCAGCTTGTGAAAACAGAATTGTGCGCACGACATCCTGTGGGAGACCCATCCTCTCTAAGCGGATCCGTTCAGTGGCCAGACCCACAGGTGCTGGCCTATTTCTGGGTAACTCCTGGTCGCTCCTCCTGCCTGGAGGAGAGCGTCCTCCCTCCACGGCAGTTTCCACGGGCACCCCGACAGCAGGCGTTGCAGGACTGGGAACCATGGTGCGCTCACGCGTTCGGGGGCCACCAGGAGAGCTGTCAATCTCTCCTCCTGAACTTGGTTCAAGAACCGTAAAATCAGAGGAGGTGGAGAAAAACACGTACAGAAGCATTTTGGGCCATGGGCTGTGGGCAAACGCATCCACCTCCAGCGGTGGTTCGTCTCGTGGGCTCAGAGAAAACCATAATTGACACTGAGCGTTTTCCGTGTCACAAACAGGCCCACAGCTGCTATATCAATCTGAGTCAAAATGCTCCGTCAGAGGATGATTAAAGGTTGTTCTGTCTCCGACAACTTTGAGACAAGAAGAAAACATGGCTGCAGCATATGATAATCATGCTGGACACCAGATTTTTGTCCATCGACTGCTGCAGAAAAGGACAGCATGTCGTCCAGTGGACATGAAAAAGGCCTCTACGCCTTTCTCTGTACAGCAGCGTTGAAAAAACGGACCACTTGATGTGAACAGCGCTGTAGTGGTTGCAGCACGTGAATCCTGAATCGTACACACTACATCTTGAGAGAGATTCATCTCCTCAAAAAGATCCGCACAGCGGCCAGACCACAGGTGCTGGCCTATTCTGATTAACTCCTGATCGTTCCTTCCGCCTGGAGGAGAACGTCCTCCCTCCACGGCAGGTTCCACGAGCGCCCTGATAACAAATGTCGTAGGTCTGGGAACCATGATGCGTTCACGCACTTGGGGCAGAAGAGCTGCCAGTCCCTCCTCCTGAGCTCGGTTCAGAAAACCGTGATATCAGAGGGAGAGAGGAAGGTGAAAAAGCATTACGACCACAGGCTGTGAGCAGGCACGTCCACCCAGCGGTGGGTCGTGCCGTGGCTCCACGATAATTATAATTGACCTTGAGCGTTCTCTCATGTTGCAACACGTCCACAGCCGCTCGTAGGATTTCTGCCGTGTCTGAGCCATAGCTCTGGGTGGAAGGTCCCAGGTCCCCATGCCGCAAAGGACCGTCTTTGGACATCACATCCGCCCCCTGTTGGGATACATGAGATGTACCCTACTCCAATGGAGATCAGATTGTGTGTGCCCCACACAGCATCTGTCTCACAATGTGGCACATGGGTTGAGCGCATACATCACCTGCCAGTATGTATGCAACAGTCACTTGCTGTCTGTGTGAATCAAAAAACCCTGATGATACTGCAGCTCAAGGTCAGTGTTGAGTCACATTCAAAGAGCCCATGCGACACTCCAAAAACATTTAAATGAGCTGCTGTGTGGAGAACCACAGCGCCCCCACAGCTTGTTAAATGTGTGTGCCTCTGTGAGAAACTGACATGTGTGACGTAGGTCTGCTGACGGAAAACAGCTGATATCACTCAACCGGTTCACGTGAGTTACAATGCTGCCACCTGTCTGTACAAGCTGCTCAGCAGTAGCAGGTGTCCAGATAAAGCAGAATTAGAGCGGCTCGGCGCATTACTGGAGTGTTGTTTCTCACAGTTCAGAAATTGACAATCTAGAATAAATCTCATCTTCCAGTTCGTTGGGACCAGGAAGTGATGAGAGAGGGACCTTTCATTTTCCTCTCCTTCTGAGACTCTAGAAATTACATTTAAAACAGAATTTCCTGAACTTCTGCAAGAGGGGACGAGATCTGTTCAGAAATGACAGAAAACGTCACAGAGTTCCCCCACACCGGGGTTGAGCTGTACTGCAGCGTGAATCCCCGGATGAAAACGGTTCGCCCATCCGTCTGGAGCGCGTGCTCATTGCCACCCGTTTATAAGTTATAAAGTGGGCACGCATTTATGCTGTGAACTCACATGCATGCTGATGTGAGCTGGTGCGCGCTGAGTGAGAAAGAAAAAACACGCGCATCCCCGAGCATGCAAATCGTTGTGTGTCTCCTGATGCTGCGGGATGCAGCTCATCTGTGTTGTGCTCACGTTGTGTGCAGCTGCTCCGTGTAAACGCTCGGGAAGCGGGTGCACGTATGAGCCGACGTGCCCTGAAGAGTCGTGTGTGCGCGCCCTCATTCATGCGACGCCTTAAGCCAGGATTGCAGCGGGAACGCGCGTTGACACTGGTGCGGTCAGGAAGCAGCGCGCAGCATCGGGGGAGCGAGGTTACCACTGGCTCGGTCTGCAGAAACACGTTCATTCTTGGCTGCGAGTCACGTGAACTTTTGAGTGATTCCACGAGCTGCAGTATTAATTCAGAAAACCTTCTTCGAGGATGCAGGAGCAGAGCAGTTGTGAGGCTTGTGAAACTGCTGACGCCACGGGAGCGCGCGTTGGCACTGGTGCGGTCAGGAAGCAGCGCGCGGCATCGGTGGAGCAAGGTTACCACTGGCTCGGTCTGCAGAAACACATTCATTCTTGGCTGTGAGTCACGTGAACTTTTGAGTGATTCCACGAGCTGCAGTATTAATTCAGAAAACCTTCTTCGAGGATGCAGGAGCAGAGCCGCTGAAACTGCTGACGCCGCGGGAGCGCGCGTTTGACACCACTGCGATGAAAAAAACGTGTGTCGCTCCTGCCGAGAGTGAGATACGTTGCTGGGCTCGTACCGCGGTCTCACGTTAACGTTGACGTGAACGGAGGGCGCTGAGAGCTGCGTGCGCGCTTTCATGCCGCGGGAGCGCGTATCGGCACCGCTGACAGTGAATGAAAACAACCTTAAAAAGGCTCATTCGTGATGAATGTGTGTGATGGGGCCGCTTGTCAGATAATCCATGCCGACAGCCTGGCTAAAGGACACTTCATCATAAAATGATGTTAATTTCACATCGTGTCATCAACACACCTCCAGCAACCCGACACCTGGTTACCTTCCCTTGAGCTCTGTTTGTTGTCCTGGAGGGCCCCCTGTTGGCAAAGTCCAGGAAAAAAAATGAACTTCCGGATGCCGGGGACGTCTGACGGGAGGGGCTGGCGTAGCAGAGCTGGGGAGGCGTTGTGCAGCCGTGGAGTATCTTGAAATGATCTCTCGCTGATGAAAAGAGGACCTCCAACAAAGCTCCTGCAGCTCTCCTGAGAGGAAGGTGGAGTGACGAGCCAGGAGAACCTCTGGGACCTCGTTCTCTGGCTGCGATGCGGGGCGGCAGACAGCAAAAGAGGTGCACCGATTGAGGATGACATCAGCTGCCCTGTAGATGGAGCGTACTGCAGGGGCCGATAGCGTCGTTAGCAAGCAGCCGCTACGAAAGCGGAGCGAGCCGAAGGACAGAGGGCCACCGTCTCTTCCCGCCTCTGAATGTGTACGCCAACAGCGTAACGTGTTGTTCGCTGCGGCCGTGTGGAACACATGCTGGTGAGCTCAGTTGGAGAGCGGTGTCACCGTCTCGGTTATGCTAACTGGAGGCACGGGATGCTGGTCCACCTCGACATCTTGCTCCAATGAAGCCTCCATCAGGCTCGGCTCCAGGGGGCACGGAGGGACTTTCCACTCAGTGAACCCCTGCTCTGGAGATGGGTGCGGACTGTGGAGACTGGCCCCCCAATCTACCAGGAAAGAACCGTCTGTGGCCTCGCCCGTAGGACGTCCTGTTGGGAACACGAGGCCAGATGGATCAAGACGGTGAGCTGGAATGGAACCCAGTAAACAACCTTCCCGCCGGATCATCCGAACTGGCGGGAAAGGCGTGGGACGTAAAAAAGGGTCCCTTCATGTCAGCCGCCTCCTGGGTTACGCCGGGCAACCCCTGAGGGCGCCGTCGGCCGGGAGCGGTGTGATCGCCGATGCGAAACGAGGTGGGATGGGGTGAGTATTCACTCAGCCCCCCTCCACCGACACTACGCTCTCCAGGAGGGAATGAGCAGCGGGGGGCTGCAGCTGAGCGCCGCCTGTCCCGGAAGAACCATCCGATTCGCTCCGAGGGTCGGCGATAAGAGGAAAATTACAAGATGGCGTTGTCCAGCGTGTAGTGACCTGTCACTGAGAAATATTCCTCGGCGCTTACCTTGAAATAAGACTGCTCGTCAGCTTCTCCTCGGGGAGGAGAACTCACCGGGACGGCAAGAGGTTGGCGTGGCAGGACCACAGGCAACCTTAACAAAGGTTGAGCTGGTCAAGCTGGACAACTTCCCTTCTTCTTTCTTCTGACAGTGCTATTAGCTTGCTGAAGAAAAATGAGAGCCGATTACATGCTCTTAACGTAATTTATACGGACCGGGTGGGGCCCACACAACAGGTGGGCGGGGACTAAATTTTTTCAGTGCGATGCTTTGCATGACGGGATAAAACCCACTAAGCGACAGCTCTTAAAGGGCGAAGCCTATACGAAATGGAACAGGATTTGAACGGCCCACCTCAAAACACAGCAGTTCGAAGCTCAAAAAATTAGCTAGTATCTGTATCAGTTTGCAGTTCCAACGTTTTTTGAAAATAGTTAATAATCCACCACCTTTGCCTGATATTCTCGGAGCATTAAAAGAAGAACAGTCCTGTGGTAAAATTTCCGACAGGGCCATGAACTCACTACTTGAGAGCCACGTCTCAGTCACGCAGAAGAAGTCCAGACCGATGAAGGAGTAAAGTAGCCGACTTTTACTAACAATATCTGTAAATAAACACCACATAAAATGAATTATGACTAACACCATTTGTTTAATTTATTTGTAGAACTTTTAACTTAAACATTTAAATAATAGAACATAATAAATTTACCAGACATTCAAATTAGACATTATCTGACTGAACTATTCTGTTTTAACTTGTTGGGGAAAGCCAGCGGGAGTTTGAAAGCATCCTGCCTGGACAGGTGTTCTCTCTCCCGGCAGAGCGAGCCTGCTCCACCGCCTGGGTCAGCTGACAGAGCCGGCGAGCAGGTGGATGTCTCCGAACACATCCGAGCAGAATCAGAATAAACTTTATTGGCATTGCACCGAGATACAACGCGAATATGTACGTACAGTCGTCCGAAGATGGGCGGAGTGCACGAAGCTGCGGCTAAAATAATTAGCGCGGCTTTCTTATTCTTATTCAGAATAATATTTTGCTTAGATAAGAAAAGGAAAGAAAACATGAGGAGAGACGGTATAAAAAAAGATCTCTCAAACCGTGTCCTAGACAGGGCACAATTTGAGGCATCAAAAAAACCTACCATAGCAAAGCAACATAAACAGACGTTATACATTTACATATAGGCGGTGAAAACATTAAATTTTTAAGGGAAAGTCGTAGCATAGTCCAGAGCCCCCCCTCAGCCATTGTCCAGATAAGAGGTGACGTTCATCTTCAACTCAGTTGAAGTTCTGTTACATGTCCACAGCCTTGGGGAAGAGAGGGGTGAGGAAACAGTCAAAGCATCTTTGTTGTTTTCAAAACATTCCAGGAGGAGTTGAGATAAGTCCGGCATCAAGGCCACAGTTTGGGTCAGGCAGAACTCGTAATTGTTGTTTCTGCCTTTAAAGTCTCGCTGGTACATATTCTCTGATGGAAACTCCAAAACAGCCGAATTGATCCTTTACTCCAAAAGTCGAGCTCACAGCTTCTCCAGATTATTCCACCATTCATGAGTGCTGCCAGGGAGATCACAGTCCTGATAACAGCTGCTCCAATTCCCAGTCACAGCTCCACATTCAATCCGAGCACTGTCAAGCTTCAACACCTCCACACGAATTTGTAGACAACCAGATTCCACCAACCCAAACAGTAGATTCTAGTCATCATCATGAATCCAATTTGTCCTTCAGAGTTCAGAGGGTCCTCCTTACCCTGACTCCTGTCGGGAGAAGTTGATCGATTTTGTTGAGAGACCAGCTGATCCTTCCAATTAAGAGGTTATGCAGGAAAAAAAAAAAAAAAGCACTTTTCAAATTAAGCGATATGTTAATAAACTGAGCAGATATTTCATCGCTACATAGCTAAATCTTCGCGAGACAACTTTGTAAAAGTTACTTTTATTTGACAGGAAGTGTATATATCCCACTTTATTCATAGCTCTTTTTTTCCCTCCTCCGCTGCTTCAGTTTGAACAATCAGCCAGGTTAACCCTTAGCCTGTGTGTTGAATTAAGAACTAAAAGGCTTAATGCAAACAACATTTAACAGTTAAATTATTGATTTCTTATATGTTCTACATAAAAGCTTTTTCTTGGCTTCTTTAAAATTAAAAATTAAAAAACTGCAAAAAACAATGAAAAGGAGAAAAAAAACCGTTAAAACATTTAAAGAAAACAGTATAAAAATAACTTAAAATATTCAGCTGCAACAATTTAGGGAAAACGTTAAAAACTCTTCCCATCCTAGATGCAAGGTTCCTTCAAAATGTCAAAATCTGGGCCATCAAAATTATGACGTGCAAAACAAAAAGAGAAAAGGCGCCAGGGATGAAAAACGCAGGAGATACAGAAAAAACGGTCCACAGCAAAAATACAAAAAACAAAAGAAAAGGGATTGTTCTCCTGCGCGTTCTGATAAAAAAAGTCAACAAGAAGATTGACCAGAGATAAAAGAAAGATGTTCAAAAACAGAAACGCAGATGGCCGAGAAACAGAAACAACACACACAAGAAAAGTGAGAAACTCACTGAAGGCCTCGTCCATTCTTTTTCCAGCTTCTCCTCCTTTAAATGACTCCAAAAAAAAAAAGAACTGGGCCTTGTGTAAAAAACTAGCCTTGAGCACTACTTCCATGTTACTGGGCCATTTGCAGTCATCACCCAATTCCATCTTAAATTTGAGTCAATAAAAAAAAAAAAATTATAAGCTTTGCACTTTCTTAGCCTATACATGAGATGCATGATTGAACATACTGAACAGATTCTCTGCAGAGCTCAGGTTCAGACTGAAGGCAAAGAAGGTGCCCCATCAGCACGTTTTACTACATTGAAAGAGCTGATGGTGGAGTGCTGAGGAAAAATGGACAGGGACACCACACAAGTGGATACTGCTTCTTATCCATCATGAACATGTAAAATAAATGAATGAATAAATAGACAAATAAATAAAGATTGTGAAGTAGGAAACACAATCTCAACTATATTCTTTCTCATTCTGATAATGTTCTCTTAAAATTAAAACTTTAACAACATTTGTGAATGGCTGCTAACTTCATTGTGTATTTGTTTACCCACAAAAACGGCCAAAATGACTGAAAATGGGTCAAAAATGCAGGGTCCATGGGTAAACTGTTAGGCATTGAGAAATCTCATAATTGTGATATATCTATGCTTACATTTTGTTGAATAAAGTCAGAAGCTAAAAGTGCTCTGTTTATACATTCCTGCATTTCAAAATCGCATTTCAGTACATTTGGAAAATTACTGGACTTTAAAATTGCACCACATATGTTAGTTCTTTTGTACAAACCAAAAAAACATTGATTCCTCCAACACTTAACAAATTATTGTTGTTACCCCATATATTGAGTTTATAAAGAACAGCTATACACAATAATGTTGTTATTTTTTAATGTACTTTGCAAACTATAAGGGCCAAAGACTGTTAAATGACAATAACCAGCCTAACTTGACAAAAATCCGAGTGTCCACCAGATGGCGCCATAGTAAAACAAATAAAGTAACAGGCAGTCTTCTTTTATTTGTCCTATTTATTTAATTAATTTTAGCAACTGAAAAATAAAGGTTTAATCTAAAGGATATGTGAATTAAATACCATCATTTCATTCATTAGGCACATTTGTGCACAACAACAAATATCTCGATGGGACTTATTTACGACGCCATGTTGAAGTTGAGCAAATTTGCGCATGCGCACATGCAGCCTCACTCCTTGTTAGTTTACACCAGAGCCTTATAAAAAGTGTTGTGTGAATGTGTGTGTAGTAGAGTGCTGTGTGAATGTGTGTGTAGTAGAGTGCTGTGTGAATGTGTGTGTAGTAGAGTCCTGTGTGAATGTGTGTAGTAGAGTCCTGTGTGAATGTGTGTAGTAGAGTGCTGTGTGAATGTGTGTGTAGTAGACTTCCTGGAAGATGGCTCCAATGCTGGTGGCTTCCCATTCACCTCTGTCTGTTTTGATCGTTTTTTTTTCTGTTTTTGTCATTTTTCTTCGGTGACATCAACTCACTGCTTGTTTAAGATAGCCAACAACTTTTAAATATACAGTTATCTACTGAAAACCCCGCCTTGTTCGACCACTTTGATCGGGGCTCTGGACCCCCACCCCTCTGCTTGTTGATGTGCCGGTTTACCTGAAGCGTGCAGCGTTTCTGCCTGCCGAAAACATCGATCCAGGCGCCATGGAAGACATGCCGGCCATCTCGTGAGGATTAAAGCCAGCATCAAGCTCTCTGCTGCTTCGTCATCTGCTGCTGACCATCAGACGTTAAACTGTCCATCCGGATGCTTCGCTGACCCACTCAACTCCAGCTCGCTTCAGGTGGCGGAGCCTGGTACGCGCAGCGGGCCGCGCGCGTCCGCGGCTGTTTTGGTCGTCTCCAGTGGAACTTAACCAACTCCGGACTGTCTGTTGCATCATCTCCTGCCGACCATCTGCTGGATATTCGCCTGTCCGGGTGCTTCGCTGATCCTGCTGGGTCCTGCCTGATCCCCGTAGTCGAGCCTGGCTTGCGCCATGGGCGTGCACACAGCTGCGACGTCTCTGGTCCTTGGAGGCATGGTTCAAACTCCAAATATCTGAAACAGCTGATCTGTGCTCCGAGCTCAGCTTTTCCTTCAGCTACTGGTCCTACTAAGATTGCTCTGCTGAATGTGAGGTCGCTGGCAAATAAAACATTCATCTTAAATGACTTTTTCTGCTCCAATGAACTGGACTTTGTTTTTGTTACAGAGACCTGGCTCGTCCCTGGTGATTTAAGTGTTTTTCTGAGCTTTTGCTGGTGGATTGTGCCTTTTTTAATGCTCCAAGGACTTCTGGTAGGGGTGGTGGATTATTAACAGTTTTTAAAAAGCTCTGGAACTGCAGACAGCTACAGGCTGTAGCTTTTCAGAGTTTTGAACTGCTGTATTTTGAGCTGGGCCGCTCCAACCCAACACTGTGCAGCCTGATCTACAGACCACCCTTGTACAACAAAAACTTCATAAGTGAATTTTCTGACTTTCTGACTCGAATACTGCTAAATTACGACAGGGTCTTGATTCTGGGAGACTTTAATGTACATGTTTGCTGTCCTGACAAGCCTTTGGTGCAGGAGTTTCAAAATCTGTTACAATCTTTCAACCTTGTCCAAAATGTTGTTGGTCCAACTCATCAACAGGGCCATACACTTGATTTAGTTCTGTCTCACAGATTGTCTGTGGTTAATCTGTAAATTGGAGATGCTATTGTTTCAGATCACAAACCCATTTCATTCGAAACCTCTGTTATTCATGAGTCTAAATCTCCCGCTCCAGCCAAGAGTTGTCGGATATTTAACTCTTCAACCGCTGCTCTTTTTTCCTCTGCATTCCTTACTGATGCTGCTTCAGTCCCTGAAACCTCTGCCTGTATTAGTACGCAGGAGCTGCTCAGTAGGCATGATGCGACCTGCTCTAAGATGTTAGACCTCATGGCCCTACTAAAAATCAGGTGACCGAAGCGGGCACCACACCCCTGGTTGAACGCGACCACTCAAGCACCCAAACGTCTATGCAGAAGAGCTGAACGCAAGTGGAAAAAGGACAAATTACAGGTTTCTTTTATTATGTTAAAAACGTGTTTGAAAGTTTATCAGAGCATCGTTAAATCTGAAAAGAACAAATACTTCTCCCAAATCATTGCTTCAAACAGTCATAATCCCCGTGTTCTTTTTCATACCGTAAATTCCATTTTAAACGTGCCTCGGTCTGCCAGCATGGAGGCCTCTGTTGACATCTGCAACAACTTTACCAGATACTTTGCTGATAAGGTAGAGTTGATTAGGTCATCCATCCCCCAGTCCACAACTGACCCCTCTGTCTTTGTCCCTTGCTCAGCTGTCTTCCAACAGTTTGAACCCATTTCACTCCCATTTCTAAACAAAGTTGTCAGTCAGATGAAACCCTCCGGTTCCCCTGCTGACCCCATTCCTGTGTTGTTTTTCAAACAAGTTCTACCCACGATTGGACCCTCTGTTCTTACTATTGTAAATAGTAGTATTGTGACAAGTGTGGTTCCCGATGTTTTCAAACATGCAGTAGTTCATCCATTCATTAAGAAACCTGGACTTGACCCTTCGACTTGCTCAAGTTTCAGACCAATCTCAAAACTTCCCTTCCTGTCCAAAATCCTGGAGAAAATAGTTTTCATTCAATTAAACAAGTTTTTGAATGAGAACAGAATCTTGAGATTTTTCAATCTGGTTTTAAGCAACTCCACAGCACTGAAACAGCATTAGTAAGGGTTTGTAACGATATTATGATATCAAACGATTCTGGTCAATTTGTGGTACTTGTGCTCCTGGACCTTACTGCTGCTTTTGATACTGTTGACCACAGTATCCTTATATCACGGCTGGAACAGTGGGTTGGGATCACAGGTGCTACATTAGAATGGTTCCGCTTATACCTGAGTGGCAGGAGCTTCTGTGTCAAGGTTGGTAATAATGTATCCGCCTCATTACCTCTTTCTTGCGGGGTCCCACAGGGTTCGATTCTTGGACCCCTTCTGTTCTCACTTTATTTGCTCCCACTGAAGTCCATCCTGAGGAAACATGGTCTTTCATTCCATTGCTATGCTGATGACTGCCAGATCTACCTGCATGTGAAACCAGCAAGTGTTTGCTCTATTCACCCTCTGTTAAAATGTCTGGATGACATTAAGGCCTGGATGGCTTCAGATTTCTTAAGTTTTAACAGTGAGAAGACTGAAGTCATTGTCTTTAGCTATAGCTCTCAACTGCTGCCACTGATCCTGTCAACCTGGACTCTCTTCAGCCATATCTGAAGCAGTCTGGTAAAAATCTCGGGATGGTTTTAGACTCTGACTTCAAGTTTGACAAACAAATCTACTCTGTTCTGCAGAAAAGCTTCTTCCAACTCAGACAGGTAGCTAAGCTCAAGCCAGTATTGTCCAGACCTGACCTTGACAAACTAGTCCACGCCTTTGTCATGACCCGATTGGACTATTGCAATGCACTCTATGCTGGGATCAGCCAGGCCTCCATCTCACGTCTTCAGCTCGTCCAGAATGCTGCTGCTCGGCTTTTAACCGGAACTCGTAGGTCTGAACATATTACTCCAGTTCTGTCCTCCCTTCATTGGCTCCCTGTTCGTACAAGGATATTCTTTAAAATTCTTCTGTTCACCGTCAAATGTTTAAATGGCCTTGCACCCCTTTACCTCTCTGAGCTTCTGGAACCTTACGTTCCCTCTCGGGCCGTGAGATCATCCGATCATCTGCTTTTGCCTGTTCCAAAAACAAGACTGAAGCTCAGAGGAGATCGGGCTTTTTCAGTCATGGGCCCCAAACTCTGGAACAACCTGCCCCCCAACATCAGGCAGGCCACCTCCCTTCCCCACTTCAAATCTCTGCTAAAAACACATCTGTTCTCGCAGGCATTTCACACAGTGTAAATTGATCTAGTGTTTTTTTTTTATCTGTGACCCTATGTTTTAAATGCTTTTTATTAATTCTTCAGTTATTATTATTTGTGTATTGTATATAATGTATATATTTTTCTCTTTAATTTTACTCTCATTGATTGATTGTTGTTGTTGTTTTTGTTGTTGTTAAGCACTTTGATAACAGGTTCTGTTTTAAATGTGCTCTATAAATAAAGTTGACTTGACTTGACTAGTAGAGTGCTGTGTGAATGTGTGTGTAGTAGAGTGCTGTGTGAATGTGTGTGTAGTAGAGTGCTGTATGAATGTGTGTGTAGTAGAGTGCTGTATGAATGTGTGTGTAATAGAGTGCTGTATGAATGTGTGTGTAGTAGAGTGCTGTGTGAATGTGTGTGTAGTAGAGTGCTGTATGAATGTGTGTGTAGTAGAGTGCTGTATGAATGTGTGTGTAGT
>NC_056505.1:35904987-35905505 GCF_014905685.2 Nematolebias whitei
TGAATGTGTGTGTAGTAGAGTGCTGTATGAATGTGTGTGTAGTAGAGTGCTGTATGAATGCGTGTGTAGTAGAGTGCTGAATGAATGTGTGTGTTGGAGGTAAATGAGGGACATGTGTTGTAAAGAGATTTGAGTACCTTGATTAGATTGAAAGCTGCTATATAAGTACAGTCAATTTACATTTACAAACCGGATTCCAAAAAAATTGGGACACTAAACAAATTGTGAATAAAAACTGAATGCAATGATGTGGAGATGGCAAATGTCAATATTTTATTTGTAATATAACATAGATGACAGATCAAAAGTTTAATCTGAGTAAATGTAACATTTTAAAGGAAAAATATGTTGATTCAAAATTTCACAGTGTCAACAAATCCCAAAAAAGTTGTGGCAAGTAGCAGTAAGTGGCTGGAAAAAGGAAATTGAGCATATAACGAACAGCTGGAAGACCAATTAACACTAATTAGGTCAATTGACAACATGATTGGGTATAAAAAGAGCTTCTCAGAGTGTCA
>NC_056505.1:35905605-35906752 GCF_014905685.2 Nematolebias whitei
CTTTTCTTGTGGGCGTTGTTTCTGTTTCTCAGCCGTTTGCGTTTCTGTTTGTGAACGTCTTTCTTCTTTCTCTGGTCAATCTTCTTGTTGACTTTTTTATCAGAACGCGCAGGAGAACAATCCATTTTCTTTTGTTTTTTGTATTTTTGCTGTGGATTGTTTTTTCTGGATCTCCTGCGTTTTTCATCCCTGGCGTCTTTTCTCTTTTTGTTTTGCACGTCATAATTTTGATGGCCCAGATTTTGACGTTTTGAAGGAACCTTGCATCTAGGATGGGAAGAGTTTTTAACGTTTTCCCTAAATTGTTGCAGCTGAATATTTTAAGTTATTTTTATACTGTTCTCTTTAAATGATTTAGCGTTTGTTTCTCCTTTTCAATATTTTTTGCAGTTTTTTTATTTTTTATTTTAAAGAAGCCAAGAAAAAGCTGTTATGTAGAACATATAAGAAATCAGTAATTTAACTGTTAAATGTTGTTTGCATTAAGCCTTTTAGTTCTTAATTCAACACACAGGCTAAGGGTTAACCTGGCTGATTGTTCAAACTGAAGCAGCGGAGGACGGAAAAAAAATGCTGTGAATAAAGTGGGATATATATACACTTCCTGTCAAATAAAAGTAACTTTTACAAAGTTGTCTCGCGAAGATTTCGCTATGTAGCGATGAAATATCTGCTCAGTTTATTAACATATCGCTTAATTTGAAAAGTGCTCGGACGTGTTCAAAGACATCCACCTGCTCGCCGGCTCTGTCAGCTGACCCGGGCGGTGGAGCAGGCTCGCTCTGCCGGGAGAGAGAACACCTGTCCAGGCAGGATGCTTTCAAACTCCTGCTGGCTCTCCCCAACGAGTTAAAACAGAATAGTTCAGTCAGATAATGCCTAATTTGGATGTCTGGTAAATTTATTATGTTCTATTATTTAAATGTTTAAGTTAAAAGTTCAACAAATAAATTAAACAAATGGTGTTAGTCATAATTCATTTTATGTGGTGTTTATTTACAGATATCGTTAGTAAAAGTCGGCTACTTTACTCCATCGGTCTGGACTTCTTCTGCGTGACTGAGACATGGCTCTCCTGTGGTGAGTTCATGGCCCTGTCAGAAATTTTACCACCGGACTGTTCTTATTTTAATGCTCCGAGAATATC
>NC_056505.1:35906852-35908559 GCF_014905685.2 Nematolebias whitei
GAACTGCTGTGTTTTGAGGTGGACCGTTCAAATCCTGTTCTATTTCGTATAGGCTTCGCCCTTTAAGAGCTGTCGCTTAGTGGGTTTTATCCCGTCATGCAAAGCATCGCATGGAAAAAATTTAGTCCACGCCCACCTGTTTTGTGGGCCCCACCCCATCCATATAAATTATGTTAAGAGCGGGTAATCGGCTCCCATTTTTCTTCAGCAAGCTAATAGCACTGTCAGAAGAACGAAGAAGGGAAGTTGTCCAGCTTGACCAGCTCAACCTTTGTTAACGCTGCCTGTGGCCCCGCCACGCCAACCTCCTGCCGTCCCGGTGAGTTCTCCTCCCTGAGGAGAAGCAGACGAGCAGTCTTGTTTCAAGGTAAGCGCCGAGGAATATTTCTCAGTGGGGGGTCGCTACACGCTGGAAGACACCATCGACCCCGTTTTTCCTTTTATCACCGACTCTCGGAGCGAATCGGATGGTTCCTCCGGGACAGGCGACGTCAACAGCAGCCCCCGCTGCTCACTCCCTCATTGAGAACGTAGTGTCGGAACTCCTCTGGAGCTGCCCGGCATAATCCAGGAGGCGGCTGACATGAAGGGACTTTTTTCCGTCCCTCTCCTTCCCCCGCCCAGAACGGATGATCTAGCAGGAAGGTTTCTTGGCTCCAGCCCAGCTCACCGTCCTGATCCCATCTGGCCTCGTTTTCCCAGCAGTGACGTCCTACTGGAACGAGGCTGCAGCCGGACCTGGTAGACTGAGAGCACCAGTTTCCATATCCACTCCCATCACCAGAGTGGAGGGGTTTTACCGAGCGGAAATTCCCTCGGTACCCCCCCACCGGGAGCCAAGCTTGGCGGAGGCTCTCAGAGCAAAGATGTCCAGGTTGGATCAGCGTCCTGCGCCTCCGGGGAGGCATGACCAGATGGTGACGTCGCTCTCCAATTGAGCTCACCAGTATGCGTTCCAGGCGGCCGCAGCGAACAATACGTTGCACCGCTGGTTTACAGCTTCTCAGAGGCCAGAGGGACAGACCTGCCTGAGGAGACAAGAGCTCCCTCTGCAGGGCGTCTGACGTCACCCTCAACCCGTGTGCCTCGTCTGCTGTCCCCCCTCCCTGGCGGAGAAGCGGACATGCTGTTGGGAGCCAATTTTCAAGCACATGCTCGAGAAATCGAAAAAGCTGGAGGAGGTGTTGGAGACCGCCCAATTTGATCAACCGCACGCCTCATCCTGCCCCCCGGCCCGCTGGAAGGATCGTCGTGGCTAAAGGCAGCAAACAGAGACGTTCCACAGCTGCAGCAGCGTCCTCCCGCTCCGCTGCCAGCCCCGCCCGTCAGAGAACAGCCCTTCTCATCCCGGCAACCGGCGGTTCAGCATTTTCCAGAGATCGCCAACAGGCGGCGCCCTGGGACAACAAACCGCAGGGCTCACAGGGGAGAAGATTCAGGAATGACTCCTTGCGGGGGATGTGTGTGTGCAATGATGACAGGAGTTTTGAAATAAAACACGAACATCAGTCAAAGGTTATAGTGTCTGATTCAGCCTGTCTGTCAGTTCAAATGATCTCACAGCGGCTTCTCCTCACACATCCTCCACACAAACGAGGAGGGAGTGAGCAGCGGGGGCTGCTGCTGACGTCGCCTGTCCCGGAGGAACCATCCGATTCGCTCCAAGAGTCAGCCATAAAAGGAAAAAGGGGGTCGATGGCGTCGTCC
>NC_056505.1:35908659-35914401 GCF_014905685.2 Nematolebias whitei
TGTATGAATGTGTGTGTAGTAGAGTGCTGTATGAATGTGTGTGTAGTAGAGTGCTGTATGAATGTGTGTGTAGTAGAGTGCTGTATGAATGCGTGTGTAGTAGAGTGCTGAATGAATGTGTGTGTTGGAGGTAAATGAGGGACATGTGTTGTAAAGAGATTTGAGTACCTTGATTAGATTGAAAGCTGCTATATAAGTACAGTCAATTTACATTTACAAACCGGATTCCAAAAAAATTGGGACACTAAACAAATTGTGAATAAAAACTGAATGCAATGATGTGGAGATGGCAAATGTCAATATTTTATTTGTAATATAACATAGATGACAGATCAAAAGTTTAATCTGAGTAAATGTAACATTTTAAAGGAAAAATATGTTGATTCAAAATTTCACAGTGTCAACAAATCCCAAAAAAGTTGTGGCAAGTAGCAGTAAGTGGCTGGAAAAAGGAAATTGAGCATATAACGAACAGCTGGAAGACCAATTAACACTAATTAGGTCAATTGACAACATGATTGGGTATAAAAAGAGCTTCTCAGAGTGTCAATGTCTCTCAGAAGCCAAGATGGTAAGAGGATCACCAATTCCACCATTGTTGCACAGAAAGATAGTGCAGCAATACCAGAATGGTGTTACCCAGCGTAAAATAGCAAAGACTTTTAAGTTATCATCATCAACCGTGCATAACATCATCAAAAGATTCAGAGAATCTGGAACAATCGCTGTGCGTAAGGGTCAAGGCCGTAAAACGCTACTGGATGCTTGTGATCTCCGGATCCTTAAACATCACTGCACCTCAAACAGGAATGCCACTGTCAAGCAAATAACAGAATGGGCTCAGGAATACTTCCAGAAAGCATTGTCAGTGAACACAATCCACCGTGCCATCCGCCGTTGCCAGCTGAAACTCTACAGTGCAAAGAGGAAGCCATTTCTAAGCAAGCTCCACAAGCTCAGACGTTTGCACTGGGCCAGGAGTCATTTAAAATGGAGTGTGGCAAAATGGAAGACTGTTCTGTGGTCAGATGAGTCACGATTTTAAGTTCTTTATGGAACACGGGGACGCCATGTCATCCGGACCAGAGAGGACAAGGATAGCCCAAGTTGTTATCACCGCTCTGTTCAGAAGCCTACATCACTAACAGTATGGGTTGCATGAGCGCTTGTGGCATGGGCAGCTTGCATGTCTGGAAAGGCACCATTAATGCAGAGAACTATGTTCAGGTTCTAGAACAACATATGCTCCCATCTAGACGTCATCTCTTTCAGGGAAGACCCTGCATTTTTCAACACGATAATGCCAGACCACATTCTGCAGCAATCACAACATCATGGCTATGTAGGAGAAGGATCCGGGTACTGAAATGGCCAGCCTGCAGTCCAGATCTTTCACCTATAGAGAACATTTGGCGCATCATAAAGAGGAAGGTGCGACAAAGAAGGCCCAAGACGATTGAACAATTAGAGGCCTGTATTGGACATGAAAGGGAGAGCATTCCTATTTCTAAACTTGAGAAACTGATCTCCTCTGTCCCCAGACATCTGTTGAGTGTTATAAGAAGAAGGGGGGATGCCACACAGTGGTAAAAATGGACTTGTCCCAAATTTTTTGGGATTTGTTGATGCCATGAAATTTAGAAACAACAGATTTGTCCCTTAAAATGATACATTCTCTCAGTTTAAACTTTTGATCTGTGATTTGTGTTCTATTCTGAATAAAATATTAGATGTTGGCACTTCCACATCATTGCATTCAGTTTTTATTCACAATTTGTTTAGTGTCCCAACTTTTTTGGAATCCGGTTTGTACAGTCAATTTACATTTATACTCTTCTAATGTGTTACTCTGTCACAAAAAATCCAGAACATTGAAACTTCAAACTGAAGGTTGAACAAATCTCTTTGTGCAGGAAAAGGGAACGTGACACTTGGTGCAGAGTTCAACTTTTTCATGGATCCAGAGTCGGCCTACATCGTTCTGGAAGAATTCCTCTGTCCCACATACTTTGCATCGTGGGAATACTTGTGCAGAAACGCTCTGTCATGGGTAAGCTGTGAAGAACAATACCACACCACCCCGAGTTGTGCCTCTCCTACATCACGCTGATTCCATTTGTGCAGGAGTTCTTTGAAGAGCTGGTCAGTCAGGATGCTCCGGCGGCTCGCTTCATGAGGAAGATAACGTCTAAGTGCTGGGCTTACTCCAAAGAGGCGATGAAGAGCAAAAGAGATGTTTACTTTGGGCCGGGCTTCGTCTCTTACGATGCCTATGCGATGGCAGCCTGCATTGATGGCAGCGTGGTGCTGGAGAGCATCGAGTGTCCGGTCCGCGTGGAGCTGCAGGGCTCCATCGCTCGTGACATGATGGTGCTGGATGGCACAAACGAGCTGAAGAAGAGCCACATCATGTTTGTTCAGACTAAGGGTGCATTAACACTAGCCCTGTTTAGTCCGCTTTAATCGAACTCTAGCTCGTTGTCCTAGAAAGTCCCGTTCGTTTAGGGAGGTGTGAACGCGCCATCGAACTCTGTCACGGAACAAAAAGGCGAACTCTGGCCCGGGCTAAAACCTAGGTCTCGGTCCGGTAGAAGCGAACTCCAGCGCGGTTCGAGTGCAGTGTGAATGTAAACAGACCGGCCCCTCTCCACAGGACAAACAAACACCATTTCTCTGACTTATATGGAGCCGTCAGCTGCCTTGTGTGTAAAAACAATATTCTCCATGGTCTTCTGTCTCATCTTCTGCTCATGCTAAGTCCATTTTTGAAAAATGACAAAATATAACTCCTAAAACTGCTAAAACCTGATGCCACTTCGTTTTTATTTTTATTTACAGAAGAAGAAGAAGACGTGTCTTCAGAGGTTTTTGTGTCATTTCTTTCAGTAGTTCTTGGTGCAGCGCCCCCTCAGGCGAGCGGGGGAATAGGTTGGTTCAACAGGTTGACTCGACTGCACAGTGCAGTGTGAATGCAAACTCACCAGCTCAAATGTAAACAAAAGGTCATGAATATTGGTCCCGAACCAAACCGAGTCTACCGGACTATCTGGTGTGAAAACGACCTCAGAATGCAGATTACCAGTAAGTATGAGCACCTGAGAATGACATTATCCTTGACAAAGTGCACTTTAAAATTCTTAAGTACATTCTAAATGTTAAAATATTAAAAGTATGGTGTACAAAGAGCCTGGAAAAATCCTTTTATGTATTGCTCTTAAAATGACAATAATGGTTTGGAGCTCTGCAGGGTGAGCAGAAAAGCTAAACTATTTATTATAATTATATAATAATGGAGTTTATGTGGCCTTATCTGTTATTTATTTGTGTTCAAATGTTCTTCCTTATGTCTGGAACAGAAACGTAATGATTCAAAAATGAAGAAGTAAACGACATGTGATGTCTGCTGGTGATGTTTAGTTTTAAATAATTTAAGCTTGAAAAACTGAAACATCACTGGTAAGAACGGGATTGAAGGGAAAGAAAATTTGATTTTGTGGGATGATACGCCTCGACGTGGTCGAATGCCTTCTCCAAGTCCACAAAGCACATGTATACTGGTTGGGCAAACTCCCACGCACCCTCCAGGACCCTGCTGAGGGTGTAGAGCTGGTCCAGTGTTCCAGGACCAGGACGAAAACCGCACTTCTCCTCCTGAATCCGAGGTTCAACTATCCAACGGACCCTCCTCTCCAGCACCCCTGAATAGACCTTACCAGGGAGGCTTAAGAGCGTGATTCCCCTGTAGTTGGAACACACTCTACCACCCCAGTCTGCCAATCCAGGGGAACTGCCCCTGATGTCCACGCAATATTGCAGAGTCGTGTAAGCCGACACAACCCCACAACATCCACCGGAGCCTTAAGGAACTCCGGGTGAATCTCATCCACCCCTGGGGCCCTGCCACCAAGGAGCTTTTTAACCACCTCGGTGACCTCAGCAGCAGAGATTGGAGGGCCTGACCCAAAGTCCCCAGACTTCGCTTCCTCAGTGGAAGACGTGCCGGTGGGATTGAGGAGGTCTTCGAAGTACTCTGTCCACCGACCCACGACATCCCGAGTTGAGGTCAGCAGCACACCACCTCCACTATAAACAGTGTTGGTGGTGTACCGCTCCCCCCCCACCACCACCACCCCGAGGCGCTGGATGATGGACCAGAATCGCTTCGAACCCGCATGGATGTCATTCTCCATGGCCCCTCCCACGCCTGAGTTTTTGCCTCAGCGACCACCCAAGCCACATGCCGCTTGGACTGCCGGTACCCTAGTAAAGCTACTAGTGACAGAAAACATTTACAAGACAATATCGTCAAATGTACAGGTCCTTCTCAAAAAATTAGCATATTGTGATAAAGGTCATTATTTTCCATAATGTAATGATAAAAATGAAACTTTCATATATTTCAGATTCATTGCACACCAACTGAAATATTTCAGGTCTTTAATTGTTTTAATACTGATGATTATGGCATACAGCTCATGAAAACCCAAAATGCCTGTCCCAAAAAATTAGCATATCATGAAAAGGTTCTCTAAACAAGCTATTAACCTAACCATCTGAATCAACGACGTAACTCTAAACACCTACAAAAGATTCCTGAGGCTTTTAAAAACTCCCAGCCTTGTTCATTACTCAAAACCGCAATCATGGGTAAGACTGCCGACCTGACTGCTGTCCAGAAGGCCATCATTGACACCCTCAAGCAAGAGGGTAAGACACAGAAAGAAATTGCTGAACGAATAGGCTGTTCCCAGAGTGCTGTATCAAGGCACCTCAGTGAGAAGTCTGGGGGAAGGGAAAAGTGTGGCAGAAAACGCTGCACAACGAGAAGAGGTGACCGGACCCTGAGGAGGATTGTGGAGAAGGGCCAATTCCAGACCTTGGGGGACCTGCGGAAGCAGTGGACTGAGTCTGGAGTAGAAACATCCAGAGCCACCGTGCACAGGCGTGTGCAGGAAATGGGCTACAGGTGCCACATTCACCAGGTCAAGCCACTCTTGAACAAGAGACTGCGTCAGAAGCATCTCGCCTGGGACTGCTGCTGAGTGGTCCAAAGTTATGTTCTCTGATTACAGTAAATTTTGCATTTCCTTTGGAAATCAAGGTCCCAGAGTCTGGAGGAAGAGAGGAGACACAGAGTTCACATTGCTTGAGGTCCAGTGTCAAGTTTCCACAGTCACTGGTGTGTCATGTCAGCTGCTGGTGTTGGTCCACTGTGTTTTATCAAGGGCAGGGTCATTGCAGCTAGCTATCAGGAGATTTTGGAGCACTTCATGCTTCCATCTGCTGAAAAGCTTTATGGAGATGAAGATTTCATTTTTCAGCACGACCTGGCACCTGCTCACAGTGCCAAAACCACTGGTAAATGGTTTACTGACCATGGTATTACTGTGCTCAATTGGCCTGCCAACTCTCCTGACCTGAACCCCATAGAGAACCTGTGGGATATTGTGAAGAGAAAGTTGAGAGACACAAGACCCAACACTCTGGATGAGCTTAAGGCCGCTATCAAAGCATCCTGGACCTCCATAACACCTCAGCAGTGCCACAGGCTGATTGCCTCCATGCCACGCCGCATTGAAGCAGTCATTCATGCAAAAGGATTCCCGACCAAGTATTGAGTGCATAACTGAACATGATTATTTGAAGGTTGGCATTTTTTGTATTAAAAACACTTGTCTTTCATTGGTGGGATGAAATATGCTAATTTTTTGGGACAGGCATTTTGGGTTTTCATGAGCTGTA
>NC_056505.1:35914501-35915357 GCF_014905685.2 Nematolebias whitei
GAGTAGCTGACCCAACTTGACAACATCACATTTAGTCAGAACAAACACGCTGTGGCTCTTCTTCAGCTCGTTTGTGCCATCCAGCACCATCATGCCACGAGCGATGGAGCCCTGCAGCTCCACGCAGAGCGGACACTCGATGCTCTCCAGCACCACGCTGCCATCAATGCAGGCTGCCATCGCATAGGCATCGTAAGAGACGAAGCCCGGCCCAAAGTAAACATCTCTTTTGCTCTTCATCGCCTCTTTGGAGTAGGCCCAGCACTTAGACGTTATCTTCCTCATGAAGCGAGCCGCCGGAGCATCCTGACTGACCAGCTCTTCAAAGAACTCCTGCACATATGGAATCAGCGTGATGTAGGAGAGGCACCACTCGGGGTGGTGTGGTGTTGTTCTTCACAGCTTAACCATGACAGAGCGTTTCTGCACCAGTATTCCCACGATGCAATGTATGTGGGACAGAGGAATTCTTCCAGAACGATGTAGGCCAACTCTGGATCCATGAAAAAGTTGAACTCTGCACCAAGAGTCACATTCCCTTTTCCTGCAAAAATAGATTTGTTCAACCTTCAGTTTGAAGTTTCAATGTTCTGGATTTTTTGTGACATAGAAACACATTAGTAGAGTATATATGGTAACTGGACTGTACTTATATAGCAGCTTTCAATCTAATCAAGGTACTCAAATCTCTTTACAACACAATCTGTGCCTCATTTACCTCCGACACACACATTCATACAGCACTCTACTACACACACATTCATACAGCACTCTACTACACACACATTCATACAGCACTCTACTACACACACATTCATACAGCACTCTACTACACACGCATTCATACAGCACTCTA
>NC_056505.1:35915457-35916411 GCF_014905685.2 Nematolebias whitei
ACAGCACTCTACTACACACATATTCATACAGCACTCTACTACACACACATTCATACAGCACTCTACTACACACACATTCATACAGCACTCTACTACACACACATTCATACAGCACTCTACTACACACACATTCATACAGCGCTCTACTACACACACATTCATACAGCACTCTACTACACACACATATTCATACAGCACTCTACTACACATACATTCATACAGCACTTTACTACATACACATTCAAACAGCGCTCTACTACACACACATTCATACAGCACTCTACTACACACACATTCATACAGCACTCTACTACACACACATTCATACAGCACTCTACTACACACATTCATACAACTCTACTTCACCTCTACAGTCCTGCAAAACACCTGAGACTGGGCCTGAGATTCATGTTCCAACAAGACAACAACCCGCTACATCCTGCCTAAGCTACACTGGAACAGTTTAGATCAAAACATGTTCTTGTGTTAGAATGGACCAAAGTCCAGACATAACTCAAACAGAATCTTTGGTGAGTCTTAAAAACACATCAGTCTCTAGATGTGCTGTCAGAAACAAACCCAAAAAGACTTGCAGCAGGAATTACAGGGGAAGACGGTTCTACAAGTGTGGACTCAGATGTGCACGCCACATGTTTTGGTCTGCGTGTTCCTTCTGCTTCTCGTTCATACACGACTTTTTATTGGTCTGTCACATAAAATTCCAGTAAAATACTTTGAAGGTTGTGTTTGTAACGTGAGAAAATCTTTAAAAAATTTTAAAGTATGTACTGTACACGTTTTCAATGCTTTATGCATACACACCTTCCATGTTGCCATTGTAGTGTGCTAAGGGCTAGGTTAGCTTCACGCTCTCTTTACTAATTATTTAAATAAACGGGTTCTCTCTTTTTCTCCGGGTACTCCGGTTTCCTCCCACAGTCCAAAAACATGCAT
>NC_056505.1:35916511-35917031 GCF_014905685.2 Nematolebias whitei
GTGTACATAATTTCGCTCCACCACATGTACCACATGAGGTGCGAATGACAATAAAGAAACTCTGACTCTGACTTTAGTTTAAAACTCTGAATGCATTCCTTCAAGGAATGTTGACATGATGAAACGCTGGAAACAAAACCACAGCACAGTTTTACAGCTTGTAGTTGGACCTGGAGCAGGAATAACTTCACATTCTCTGTCACCTTGTGGTTGTGAGAGAAATAATAAGGGTGACTAGAAAAGTCATTTAAAGCAGCTGTTATCAGAGCTGCAGGACTGTAAGAAATGTGATGAGAAATATAATTGACTTCATTCTGCTGCACCTTGTGAAGACGCTTCAATACATTTGATCTTTCCCTCACCCTTACTGGTCCAGCTTCTTATATTTTGTGGAAGAATTTTTCTTTCCAGTGCCACAGCTCATCAAGTCTTTATGCATTGTATTACATTTTAAATTGTCATTTTATCGGCTTATTTAAAGTACCTGTTAAAGAACTATAGAATGCAGCAACGTAAGCTC
>NC_056505.1:35917131-35917867 GCF_014905685.2 Nematolebias whitei
CTGGAGCTGTTTCACCTGCTGGCTCCACCTGCTACCTGTACAGTATTTTTCAGAGTTCACCAAGGCTGTTTTATCACCGTTGCTCTGCACAATTTGATGACACCTGGTCTATGTAATCAAATGATCATTGAAACCGTACCTGAATAAATCTATCCTTTTTTTGTCCATGTGAGCTCAGTGATACACATAAATATGACTCCAAACTGAACTCGTGCAACTATTTGTTGAAGCATGAATTGATTTTGTTATTTCATAACCACATGTATTAATTTGAACAACTCCAGCTGCAGCAGTTCTTAGCACAGCTTAAAGCTCCACATTTGCTCCCTCTGTATGTGGAAGTCCTGCAGCCCTGAGGGACTCCTCCAGAGCAGCAGCACCTGACTCTTTGCTCTCGTCCTCTGTCTGCCTCATCACTGCCTCATATTCTGTGTTGTGATTTAACAGGAAGTGTTTGACAAGGTTTGTTGTGTTGCCACAGCTCTTCACAGATTTTCCACAAAGCGCTTCAGTTTGTGGAGATGAACTAGCTCCACATGACTCTAGTCAGCTCCGCCGCTGCGTCTACAGACTGACACTGACGAGCAGTGTGCTGCTCCGCTTAAACGCATTACGCACTTACTCAGGTGGAAGAAAAAAGTAGTTCCCTCCAACCTGTGTCATTTAGACAAGATGTCAATAGTTTAGTAACTTTCCATCATGTTCCCATGTATTAGGTGAAATGAGTGAAATATCA
>NC_056505.1:35917967-35935317 GCF_014905685.2 Nematolebias whitei
GAGTCAGAGAGTCAGAGTTTCTTTATTGTCATTCGCACCTCATGTGGTACATGTGGTGGAGCGAAATTATGTACACAGGGTCCCAGTTACATCCAACAATAAAATGTATAAGAAAAACAGTAATAACATCTAAGATATGAACTAAGAAAAACATCAACTAAATATACACTAAGCACTCATAACATAAAACATTGAACATCACCACAAACATGAACATGAGTCTGTGAGCAGATGTGCACGCATGAACACATCAACATTGAAACAGATCAGCAGCAACATGAAACAGATCAGCAGCAACATGATATGGTTTTTCACAGTGATTATTCTAGTTAGAGATTCATGAGTCTAACAGCCTCAGGGTAGAAGCTGTTCCTCAGTCTAGTGGTTCTACACTTAATGCTCCTTAACCTCCTTCCTGAGGGGAGTGGGGCAAAAAGTGTGTGTGCTGGGTGGGTGGGGTCCTTCATGATGCAGGTGGCCCTCTTCCTGCATCTGGAGGTGTAGATGTCTGTGATGGTGGGGAGACTGATTCCAACAGATTTCTGTGCAGCCTTCACCACTCTCTGCAAAGCTTTTCTTTCTGCAGCTGTGCAGCCTCCATGCCACACATTGTTGCTGGAGCACAGGATGCTCTCCACTGCACACCTGTAGAAGGAGGTGAGGACTGAGCTTCCCAGACCAGCTCGCCTCAGCCGTCTGAGGAAGTAGAGTCTCTGATGAGCTTTCTTGATCAGGCTGGTGGTGTTGTTGCTCCAGCTGAGGTTGTCATTCATGTGTACACCCAAGTACTTGTAGCTGGAGACCACTTCCACCGCAGATCCTCTTATGTTCAGGGGGGTGTAGGTGTTTTTGTTCCTTCTGAAGTCCACAATCATCTCCTTTGTCTTCTTCACATTGATGTGAAGGTTATTCTCTCTGCACCAGCTCTCCAGGTGTTCCACCTCCTGCCTGTAGCTGGACTCATCATTGTTTGTGATGCATCCCACCACCGCTGTATCATCTGCAAACTTTACAATGTGACAGCCTGGATGGGTAGCTGCACAATCATATGTGAGCAGAGTAAACAGGAGGGGGCTCAACACACATCCCTGAGGAGAGCCAGTGCTGAGGGTTATGGTGGAGGAGGAGAGGTTGTGGATCCTCACTAACTGTGGTCTGTTTGTTAAAAAGTCTAGTACCCAGTTGCAGATGGAGGGGCTTAGTCCTAGTGTGGATAGTTTGTCCATCAGGGTTTGGGGGATCATGGTGTTGAAGGCGGATGTGAAGTCCACAAAGAGCATACGGACGTAAGAGTTTTTCTGCTCCAGGTGGTTGAACGCAGTGTGGACCACAGAGGAGATGGCATCCTCTGTTGATCGCTTCTCACGGTATGCGTACTGATGAGGGTCCTCGTTGATGTTGATGGTTGTTTTGATGTGAGTCATGACCAGTTTTTCGAAGCATTTAGCGACTATCGGGGTGAGGGCCACTGGCCGATAGTCATTCAGACCAGTCACTGTAGAGCTTTTTGGGACTGGGATGATGGTGGCAGTCTTCAGGCAGGTGGGAACTGTCTCCAGGGTAAGTGAGGTGTTAAAGATGTCTGCCAGCACCTCACAAAGCTGATCAGCACATTCCTTCAACACTTTTCCGGGATGTTGTCTGGGCCAGTTGCTTTGTGCGGATTAATCCTCCTGAAGGTACTCCTTACTTCTGCTGAGGTCACGCTGAGATGCTCTTCATCCGGTGGTGAGGTGAGTCTGGTACTGGGTGGTCTGTTCGGGTCTTCAAAGCGTGCATAGAACTTGTTGAGGGCATCAGGCAGAGATGGGTCTTTGGGGCATTGTTCACTCCTTCCTTTATAATCTGTTATGCACTTAATGCCCCTCCACATGCTCCGAGGGTCTTGTGAGATGAATTGACCCTCGATCCTCTTTGCATATGTGGCCTTGGCCCTCTTAATACCAGCAACCAGCTCTTTTCTTGTCCTACTCAGCTCCTCTGAGTTTCCAGACCTGAAGGCAGTGTTCCTGGCTTCCAGCAGGGTACGCACCTCTGCATTCAGCCAAGGTTTTCTGTTTGGGTAGCTTTTAACATTTCTGATAGTGGAGACTGTGTCAGTACATGTACTAATGTAACCCAGGACTGAGGATGTGTATTGGTCAAGATCACGCGAACCTCCATTTTCAGCAGCTTCTCTGAAAACCTGCCAGTCTGTTCGGTCAAAACAATAGAGAGGGCAAGGGGTGATAGCACTCTGCTTTGGAAATGCTTGAACAATTTAATACAAAGAGTCAAAATAAAGGTATTAAAGAACTTCTTATAGATGGTACAATTATTACTAACCATGGCAAATTAATTTAACTCTTACTTTGTACGATCAGTGGAAGAGTTAACTCAGCATTTTTTACCACATATTTCAACACAGGTTGATAATCACTACGCTCAGGAGGTGTCACAAGATTATTTTTATATTAGACAAATTGATGAAAGAAATACTGCGCAAATCATTGCAAAACTGTCTTAACTCAAATTCAAATGATGCCTATAATACTAATTGTGGCTTTTTAAAGAAATATACAAATACTCTAATTAAGACATTGACCCATTTAGTTAACCTATCAATTAGTACCTCCATATTTCCTTGAGGGTGGAAAAAGGCAGTTGTTGTACCTATACATAAAGAGGGGAGACAGGATTCTACGAATAATTATTGACCTATATCGATCTTACCTGTGTTATCAAAAGTGATTGAAAAAACAGTAGTAACACAACTGACTGATTACTTGGAAGCTAATCAGCTCCTCCACCCATTACAGTTGGGTTTTAGATTCATTTTAATTCAGCTTATTTATATAGCGCCAAATCACAACAAAGTTGTCTCAGGGCACTTTACAGAAACATTCACATACATAAAAGCCAATTAGTAAAGTTCTCTATCTAAGTAATCCCGCAGAACCAGGCTCAGGACAAGCGGCCATCTGCTTTGACCGGCTGGTTGAGAGGACAGGAAGGAGAGACAGACGAACACAGAATGGTAGGTCCAAGTGTATCTGAAAGACAAAAAAACACATTTTAAGGATAGAAAAAATAATTACAAATACAAAACAGGTTGAGCAGAGTAAGTAAAGACAGTAGTAGAGTGAAAATTGTGGTCAGTTTGTCCTCCAGCAGTCTAAGCCTATAGCAGCATAACTAAGGGACAGCTCAGGAAACCCAAGCTGACCCTAACTATAGGATTTAGCAAAAAGGAAAGTCTTAAGCCTAGTTTTAAAACTGGATAATGTGTCAGCCTCACGGACAGAGATTGGAAGTTGGTTCCACAAGAGAGGAGCCTGAGAACTGAAAGATCTGACTCCCATTCTGTTTTTGTAAATTCTAGGAATCACAAGTAAACCTGCAGTCTGAGAGCAAAGTGCTCTGTTAGGAAAATATGGAACAATAAGATCTGTAATATAAGATGGAGCCAGGTTGTTGAGAGCTTTGTAGGTTAGAAGTAAGATTTTGAATTCTATTCTGGATTTGACAGGGAGCCAATGGAGAGAAGCTAAAACTGGAGAAACATGATCTCTCCTGCTAACTCCATTTAAGACTCTGGCAGCAGCATTTTGGATCAACTGAAGACGTTTTAAAGACGTATTTTGACATCCAGATAATAAACCATTGCAATAGTCCAGTCTAGATGTGACAAATGCATGGACCAGTTTTTCCTGCATCATTTTTAGATAAGATGTTTCTAATTTTAGTGATATTACGCAGGTGGAAGAAGGCAGTTCTAGTAATGTTTTTAATGTGGGGGATAAAAGACATGTCCTGATCAAAAATAACACCAAGACTTTTAACATTAGAGCTGGAGGACAGATTAATGCCATCCAAGGAGGGAGAAAGACTGAAAAAAATCATTCCTAAGGTGCTCAGGGCCAAAAACCAAAACCTCAGTCTTGGCTGTGTTCAACAGGAGAAAATTAAGGGTCATCTAGGTTTTTATGTCTTTATATGTCTTTATATTTGTAGTCTAAGTAGCTGATTGGATTCATTGGGTTTAATGGACAAATATAATTGTGTGTCATCAGCATAACAATGGAAATTTATCCCATGCTGTTTAATAACTTTACCTAATGGAAGCACATATAAAGTAAAGAGTATTGGCCCAAGCACTGAACAAGCACTGGAACTCCATGACTAACTTTGGTGTATGAAGAAGATTTATTATTTACATTTACAAACTAAAATCTATCAGATAGATATGATTTAAACCATTTTAGAGCTGTTCCTGTAATCCCAATATCATATACAAGCCTCTGTAGTAAAATATTGTGATCAACTGTATCAAGTGCAGCACTGAGGTCTAACAGGACCAGTATAAACACAAGTCCATTGTCTGAGGCCATGAGAATATCATTAGTTACTTTTACTAGTGCTGTTTCTGTGATATGATGAGCTCTAAACCCTGACTGAAACACTTCAAACAGATTATTTCTTTGTAGATGTTCACGCAACTGACCTGCAACTATCTTCTCTAGAATTTTTGAGAGGTATGTGATTGAAAATTGTATTGAACAGATTCTAGATTAGTTTAAATAAAGATGGTTTCTTATATGTATACAGTGTTATGGTCCCGACAAGTGTAGGAGAGGGCAGGACCCACAACATATGAAGCTCCGACGATTTTCCAGTTTAGACAAAGCTTTAATTGTCAATAAATCTTCTGAACTAAAATGCAGACTGGGAGGCCTGGTTAAAACAAACAAAAAGAGGGAGAAGCCCTGAACCAACCAGCAGCTGGTCGGCAGATTCTGGCTGCTCCCCTCGCCCTATAACCCGGGGACTAACCCTACAACCAATGGTAAAAACCTAGGCTACACAGGTGACCCCCAGTCCCCCAAAACAATCAGCTCAACAACAACAACAACAACAACAACAACAACAACAACAACAACAACAACAACAACAACAACAACAACAACAAACAACAACTGTGACAAGGTGCAACAATCAGTGGCCGGAGCTGGAGCGAGGCTGGAGAACAAGAACCATGAACCATCAGACCAACATCTCATCTGGCCTCCCTCGCTGGTCCAGCAGGCGGAGCTTGGTCCTTTTAAGCCCCCCTCAGCCAATCAGCTGTGCAGAGAAAAGGAGCATTAATTACAAACACACATGGACATAATTGACGCAGGGGCACGTCACATGCAGTAAATGATTTAGTAACATTTCACCCAGCTACTGCTTGTTGTCTCATTGAGAGAGTTTGTGAGCATGTTCTGTGTTGTTGAAACTGTTTTATGTGAAGAAGATTTACTTTGGCTCAGAACATCAAATAAACCAGTCCTGCTCTGAGGAAATGTCCACTGAAGAACCATCGTTTAAATCTCTCCACAGCTTTTTCACCACTCTTGAACTACAAGATCTGGTCAACGAGGTTCCTTTGGGAGCTGCTGCATCTAAATACAACTGCAGCCGTGGGCAGCTACAGTCTCTCCAGCAGTCTGCTTCCACATATGCAGCTACTTACTTCTGAGTGTTGTCTTGTGTGGTTGCACAAAGCACATGTTTCAGAAATCAGCAGCATTACACTGTTTAATATTCTGGGTTTAAACTCTGAACATGAATACAGTAAATGAGGAGAACAGTAACTCCAGAATTAGGAATGATTGTGTCATGTATTCTAGATGTCAAGTTGCTGTGAGATGGTTCATTATGTCTTAGTGTCAGAAGCAGCTTGGATATCAACCTGTGGCTCACATGCAGTTTCTCTGGATCAACATCTTATCAACACGGTCTTATTTGTCTCAGTACCAGACTAGGCTGAGCTTTGGAGTCCAGAGGGAACTCGTCGATCTCGTCAGGGTTTCTCTTCTGAACTCGACTCGAGCCAGAGCGCTCTACGCCCAAGGCCTCTGCACTGTGGCTGAACTAGCCCGGGCCTCTGTAGCTGATGTGGAGAAAGCTTTGCTGAATGCGGTCCCATTCAAGATGTCGGTGTGCACGCATTTGTGTTTATTCCAGTAAAATTTACTATCATAATATAGAGAACCAGAACGTCAATCCATAAAAGAACCGTCAGTACAAACACACCTTAGCAAACAGAAAAGTAGAGATTTGACTGTCAAACCCAAACTGATTTATCTCCTGGAGCTTAGTACTATTATTATAAATAATCATGTGTCACCCTCTGAAAGTGCCTCTTGTCCAATAACAAGATAAAAAGAATAAACTGGGATTTAGTGTTTATATACTTCTGGGAAATAAGGTGCATAATGGATGAGAGTGAGCACAGTTCAGTTTGATTTGATCCAGTTTAAAACTTCAACAATTACAGCTGTTTACAGTCTCATTTTAGTTCTGTGTTTTTAAACTGTGCAAAGAGGAGATATTGAACTTTCAACACTCCCAAAGTCAGTCGCATCAGTTTCCAAGCATGTATTGACTTCTGCTGTCAACAGGAGACCATGAGGTTTTTATTGACGCGTTGCCATTATTGAAATATTACGGTATATAGAAAGAACATTATTCTTAGTTTGAAGATTGTTTCAGATGGTATTTTTGTGCTGACTTCACTTAAACATCTGCTATTAGTGTTTTCATGACTATATTTAGTAGGGGTGTAACGGTACATGTGAGTGTATTGAACCGTTTCGGTACGGCATGTTCGGTTCGGTCCACGTGCGTACCATTTTGGTTATTTTTTCATTAATTAAATTTTATTAACGAGAGAATACGCGCAGCGGAACTAAAGTTCCTAAGCGTGTTTCAGCACGGTGCTATAATTTTGCAGCACGTGCAGTGTTAGATATTCTCCCGTACCTATAAAAATAAAGAACCACACAGGAAAAACAGAGTTAAGATTTTCAGTGAAGCTTTTTGCAAAAAGGGAAAATTCACAGTTCCAACACTAGGGCTGGTTTCTGTGGACTCCGAAGGTTTTCCACATCTGTTCGCCTTTTTATTGTTCACACAGGAAGGAGAAAAAGACTGGACGTCTTGATTAGGCAGATTACGAGGGCAAAGTGATCTTAGAACATTTTGATTAAATGCTTAAAAGAAACAATGACAGTGTAAGATTGATGGGATGTGTATAACCTTGACATTTCTGGTTTTACAAAAGAACAAACACTTAAAAGAAAAAACAGCTTGTGTAAGGACAAAGACTTCCTATCAGCTCGGACGTGGACTGATGGTTCTTTATTCTCCAGAGACTTCTTTGCTTCGTATGCACAAAGTGCAGAAATCATGAAACAGTTTCAAATGATAACATATTAAAAACTCTTACATGCAGCATTAGCATTCTAGCATGTCGTTGCGGTCTCCTGTTGGGGAACATTATGTCTTTCTTGTTAAAAGACAAGTGAACAAATCCAAAGCTGTGTGTCGACGTTGTTTCACGGAGAGTGGATCTGCAGCAGCAACACGTCGAACTTGTTAAGGTGCTTGAAACAACATCGTCCGAATGTCATGTCAGTGAATGTCGGTCATCCTCTCCTTAATACAGTGCAGTCATCCTGTCCCATGAGCAGAAAAACACCCCCAAAGCATGATGCGTCCACCCCCATGCTTCACAGTAGGGATGGTGTTTTGGGATGGTACTCATCATTCTTCGTCCTCCAAACACGTCGAGTGGAATTAAGACCAAAAAGTTCTATTTTGGTCTCATCTGACCACATAACTTTCTGCCATGACTCCTCTGGATCATCCATATGGTCATGGGAAAACTGAAGACGGGCCTGGACGTGTGCTGATTTAAGCAGGGGAACCTTCCGTGCCATGCATGATTTTAAACTATGACGTCTTAGTGTATTACCCACAGTAACCTTGGAAACAGTGGTGCCAGCTCTCTTCAGGTCATTGACCAGCTCCTCCCGTGTAGTTCTGGGCTGATTCCTCACCTTTCTTAGGATCATTGATACGCCACGAGGTGAGATCTTGCATGGAGCCCCAGTCCAAGGGAGATTGACAGTCATGTTTAGCTTCTTCCATTTTCTAATAATTGCTTCAACAGTTGATCTTTTTTCACCAAGCTGCTTGGCAGTTGCCCCGTAGCTCTTTTCAGCCTTGTGGAGGTCTACAGTTTTGTCTCTGGTGTCTTTGGACAGCTATTTGGTCTTAGCCATGTTAGTAGTTGGAGTCTTACTGATTGTGTGGGGTGGACCGGTGTCTTTATGCAGCTACCAACCTCAAACAGGTGCTTCTAATTTAGAATAATCAGTGGCGTGGAGGCTGACTTTTTAGAGGCGGACTAACAGGTCTTTGAGGGCCAGAACTGATTGGCAGGTGTTCAAATACTTATTTGCAGCAGTAACACACAAATAAATTATTTAAAAAATCTTACATTGTCATTTCCGGATATTTTTTTTAGATTATGTCTCTCACAGTGGACATGCACCTAACATGAAAATTTCAGACCCCTCCATGATTTCTAAGTGGGAGAACTTGCAAAGTTGCAGGGTGTTCAAATACTTATTTTCCTCACTGTGTATATGTATGCGCGTGCGTGCGTGCGTATACACACACACAGGAGGGCACTTCTTAATTGTCTGGATTTCCATTTCTAGAGACAAAACTTGTCTCTGCAACTCGAATTCTCCGTGCAGCATCATCCAGTTGACATAAGAGAAAAAGCAAAAACCTTAATAGACATCACTTATCCACCCATCAATTTCCTGTTCAATTATTAATTATCTTTTGTATTACAGCATTTCTTCTATTACTTACTCATTACTGCCTTGACAGCTCTGAGGTGAAGATATTATGTGTTTTTTCAAAGGGGAAAACACAAAATATGCAACATTTTCCATAAAGTATAAAGCTGCTTCTCCTCACTCAAATCATTTCATGTATTTACTGACTATCTCCCCACCATTAGCAAGTCCAAAATGTTCTGAATACAACCACGAAATGCTTACACTGTTATTCACTGCCATATATGTTTTTCTACAAATTTTCTGCAATACTAACCCGGAGAAGAATGGCAGGCAGAGTCATGATCTTTTGTCACTGCACCTGCAGGCAATGCCTCCTCTGTGCAGTTCCCGGGGTCAGGCACCTCCTGGGAGTCATCCTGGAAACTCAAATACTGTGTTTTTTGTTTATTATCAGAACAACATGGCACTCTGCAGTAACAGCTTCTTGATGACTGTGCCATGCTGGTTAGGTGGGCTGCTGCTGAGAAAGATGGACAGAAGAAGAAAGTAAAAAGAGAAATTATTAATCACATCAGAACATGGAACTGGTTTGACATATAGTTTTTAATTCAATATTTAAAATGTTATTCTAAACAATAGTGTTGGAAGATGTCAGAGATTTTACATTAATAATTAATTAATTAGTTTTCTGGGAAGATGGTGCTGCTGTGCATGGCCTGCCCTCCACCTCTGTCTGCAGTGATTGTGTTTTTTTCTGTTTTTGTCATATTTCACCTACAACATCGACTCACTGCTGGTTTATGAACGTCATCAACTTCTAAATCTCCGACTATCTGCCACCAGTCTCGCTTTTTTTGATCATAATGATCGTAACTCTGGACGGGGCCCCCTTGGACCCCCCACCTCTGTTTGAAGACGTTCCCGTTTACCTCCGCCATGGTATCCTGCCCGCTCGAAGACATCGCTCCAGGCGCCGTGGAAAATGGGCCGGCCGTCTTGTGAGGATCAAAGCCTGCCGGGCTGCTGCTGTGGCTTCCTCTTCAACCGAGGACCACATCTTAAATCACCTGTCCTGGTGCTGCGCCGATCCACCTGAGTCCTTCCCAGTCCCACGGGTCGGGTCGCGCTTCCACAGCGGACCTGTTTGCCGTGGCTGGGCTTCCGGTCGTTGGAGTCGCGGGTCGAACTTCACAAATCTTAGACCACTGGTCTTAACTTCATGGGCAACTTTTGCTGTGATTCCTACAAGGATTGCACTGATAAACACCAGATCTCTGGCTAATAAAATGTTCATCTTGAATTACTTTTTCTCCTTCATCGGTCTGGACTTCTGCGTGACTGAGACCACTCTCCTGTGGTGAGTTCATGGCCCTCTCAGAAATTTTACCACCGGACTGTTCTATTTCATCCCTCCTGACTGCCAGAGGGTGGTGCTGAAAGCACTGAATGTTCCCTTCGCGCATGCGCTGTTCAAGTAATAATACCAACGGAGTCACAGGTGTGACACGGATGACCAATCAGAGGGTATATAGCCCGACGTCATCCGCAGCTCTGCTCCTTTTTTCTTCTCGCACGCGGTTCAATTCAGGGCTTCAGCCCTTTGGACCTTTTCTGAACTTTTTACCATCGTCGGAAGCCCGACTCCCCGTCTGCGAGAGTAGCGTGTTCACCCTCCTAGGGCTGCGACGGTTTAACCCTGTTGAAAGGTATTTTCTGCTGATTCGTTGGGGACTACGACGGTTTCCGCCTCTCCCAACTTACAGCGTCTGACTACTATGTGTTTGATTCAACACCGGTGAGTAGTGTTTTTCCTTATATTTTGCCGTTGGTTAGCGGTAGCGTTCGCTCCGCTCCCGCTTGTTGGGAGGCCTCCAACCGCGTGGTCGGCTGGACTGTGCTCCGACGCTGGACTGAGGCCGCAGCCTCTGTGGCCCCTCCTGGGAAGAAGCAAGCCAGGTCTGATAGGGGCCTCTCCACGAGGCTGGAGCAGCTCTCCGCTGAATTAGCGGAGATGAAGTCCCTTTTTCAGGTATGCCAACTGGGAACTGAACCAGTGGCAGTGACTGGACTCTCCTCCCCACCCATGCCTGAACTGGCTGCGGAGGAAGATGTGCTATCCTTGGCTGCCTCTGCCTCTCACTTTTTAGGTGAGGAGGAAGGGCATTCATCTCAAGTCTCAGAGACAGCTTCACTTTCTTCTTCTCGAAGCGCAGTTAGTGGGTCTGGTGACGGCTCGATGCAGGACATCATGCGTATGGCCATGAGACAACTGCAGCTGGACGTCCCACAACCAGAGGCGTCCACTTCTGGAAGTGCCTTCTTCAGACGCGGACTGACCCCTCCTTCCTTTTCTGTCCCTCCATCAGAGGAGTTCCTGAGGGAGTTGCATGGTTGCTGGCAGGACCCCAAAGCCTTTGCGTGCCTCTCCGCAGATGGCCGAGTGTTGGCGGCTACCTTTTGCGTGCCTCTCCGCAGATGGCTGAGTGTTGGCAGCTACCTTTGCGCGCCTCTCTGCAAATGGCCGAGTGTTGGCAGCTATGCATGAGCCGGCTGCAGCAGGCTTGGATCGCATGCTGGCGATAGAACCTGCTGTTGCCTCTCTCATCGTGTCACCAGAGGAAGCTCTGCACAGTCATGTTCGGTGCCTTGGCATCCAAGGTGCATGTCTGCTGACTCTAGCATACAGCCACCGCCTGGGAGTCATAACCGGCCGGGTGGTCTTTACCCTCATGCGGTTCAGCAAAGGCCCAGCAGGAGCTTTCGTGGGTCGGTCCTCCGAACAGCTGGGCAGGCTCAGACCAGGGACTCTGGGCGGGTTTCTTCCCATTTTAGACCTGAGGGGACTCAACCAGTACCTAATGGAGCTGCCCTTCCACATGCTCACAAGAGCAGAAGTCCTTCAAGCTGTCATGAGGGAAGAATGGTTCACATCTGTAGACCTGAAGGATGCATATTTTCTTGTGCCTATTGTGGCAGAATATCGCCGCTTTCTCAGGTTTGCCTATCGGGGTCACCACTGGCAGTTCCGGGTACTCCCATTCAGGCTCTCTCTCTCCCCGAGGGTGTTCACTCGGTGCATGAAGGCAGCCCTCTCTCCTCTGCAGGGCTGTGGAATGAAGGTTCTGCCGTACTTAGACGATTGGCTTCTCTGCACCCCATTTCAGGCCTGTGCCTTTCACGACACAAACCGCCTGCTCGCTCATGTGTCCCAGATGAGCCTCAATGTCAACCTGGAGAAGAGCTGCCTGATCCCTTCCCAGACAATCACCTTTCTTGGGGTGGTTCTGGATTCATCTTCCATGAGAGCTCGCCCATCCGCTCAAAGGGTGCCCGGCATACTCCAGCTGGTCAGTCAGTTCAGACTGGCTGGGCAGCTCCCCTATGTTGCCTTCCTGCAACTACTCGGCAAGCTGATATCAGTCACTCGGATGGTGCCCTTAGGCCTGCTGTCACTTCGCCCCTTGCAGAGGTGGCTCAACAGCTTTCGCCTGGATGCCAGGCTGCACAGGCGTCACAAGCTCGCAGTGACGTGGTCATGTCTTCATGCCTTGACTCCATGGAGGGATGAAGATTATTTGTCCAGGGGTGTCCCCATGGGAGTGGTAGTGTGTCGCAGGGAAGTGGTCACGACGGATGCCAACTCCATGGGATGGGGGGCTGTATGGCAACGCAGAGCGGTTCAGGGCCGCTGGGGTCAAAGGGACCGCTCCAAGCATATAAATGTGCTGGAGCTGCATGCAGTGGACTTGGCACTCAGGTACTTCCTGCCTCACCTAGAAGGGAGGCATGTTCTTGTTCGGTCAGACAACACTTCTGTTGTCTACATCAACCATCGGGGGGGCCAGGTGAGCAAAAGTTCTGAGAGTGTCCAGAGAGCTCCTGGAATGGGCCTCTCCTCGCCTGTCCACCCTGCGGGCAGCGTACTTACCAGGGCGACACAATCAGGTCGCAGATTTTCTCTCCCGCCAAGGGTCCCCTCCGGGAGAGTGGTCCCTCCACAACGAAATAGTGCTGATGATCTTGGACCGTTTTGGTCAGGCAGAGATAGACCTGTTTGCGATGGAAGAGTCGACTCGGTATCCCCTATGGTACTCTCTTACGGGGGCGTTGGATGCACTGGGCAAGGACACATTGGCTTATCCTTGGCCAAGGGTCCTTCTATATGCCCTTCCACCCCTTTCTCTAATTTGGCCAACCCTTCAGAGAGTCCTTGAGGAGGGCCACAGGATGCTACTGGTGGCTCCGTATTGGCCAGCGCGACCATGGTTCCCACTGCTACGAAGTCTATGTCAGGGCATCCCATGGTGTCTTCCGAGCAGGAGGGACTTGCTGTCTTGCTGTTGGGGGGACTGATATGGCACCCCAATCCTCAACGTCTTGGACTGTGGGTGTGGCCACTGCAAGGCTAGGACAGCAGCTGACTGGAGTTTCGAGCCCTGTCAGACGCACCATCCTGGGTGCCAGAGCACCCTCTACTCGTCAGCAGTATGAAAACAGGTGGCGTCTGTTTTCCCAATGGTGTTCTGATCACAACAAGGATCCAGTCTCCTGTACAGTACCCATCATTCTGGAATTTCTCCAGTCTCTCCTTGGTAAGGGTCGCTCTCCTTCGACGCTTAAAGTTTATGTAGCGGCAATATCATCTAATCACGCTGGCATTGATGGCTGTACGGTAGGGAGCCATAATCTAGTCTCTCTTTTTCTGTGTAGTGCCCGTAGGTCACACCTGCCGACAGCTCCACGAGCACCAGGTTGGGACCTGCCCTTGGTTCTCGAAGCTCTGTGTCGCCCTCCTTTCGAGCCTCTGACGCAGGTGGACCTCAAGTGGCTTTCATGCAAGACGGCTTTTTTGTTGGCTATTGTCTCAGCAAAGAGGGTCAGCAAGCTACATGCTCTCTCAGTCAGCCCCTCATGTCTCAGGTGGGGCCCTGAGGGCTCTTGTGTTACCTTGTGGCCAAACACTGCATTTGTACCAAAGGTGTTCTCTCACTCTCACTGTAACCAACCGTTGAGGCTGGCATGTTTTCAGCGTACGCCTGGTGAGGGGTCTGGATTATTGTGCCCGGTGAGGACACTGGAGGCATACGTTGCAGCTACTGCTGTGATAAGACATTCAGACCAACTGTTTGTGTGTTATGGAGGCCCTAGGTTAGGCTGTCCTCTTTCCAAACCGCGCCTCTCCCACTGGATCGTGGACGTCATCTGCCATGCCTATGCTGCATGGCCTGGCCCTCTGCCGGTCGGCTTGAAGGCTCACTCTACCAGGAGCCCCTCCGCTTCCTGGGCTGCCCTGAGAGGGGTTCCGCTGGAAGCAATATGTGCTGCTGCATCATGGGCTTCCCCAAGCATGTTCACCAGATTTTATAGAGTTAACGTGGCCTTCCCTCATCCCCTGGGCCAGGTTCTTCTACAAGGGTCCTCTGTGCCTCCTCAGTGAGGTGGGTGTTTAGGATTCCTTGTGACATCGTTGGTATTAGTCATTCAGTGCTTTCAGCACCGCCCTCTGGCGGTCAGGAGGGATGAAATAGAACGAAAGTTACGTATGTAACTACGGTTCTATGAATCCCAGATGACCGCCAGAGCTTCTCTGTCACTCAGAATCCTTGCATTCCGCGAGAAGATTCTGTAGGAGCAGAGCTGCGGATGATGTCGGGCTATATAGCCTCTGATTGGTCATCTGTGTCACACCTGTGACTCCGTTGGTATTATTACTCGAACATCTCATGCGCGAAGGGAACATTCAGTGCTCTCAGCACCGCCCTCTGGCGGTCATCCGGGATTCATAGAACAGTAGTTACATACGTAACTTTTGTTCTTATTTTAATGCTCCAAGAATATCAGACAAAGGCGGTGGATTATTAACTATTTTCAAAAAACGTTGGAACTACAAACTGGTACAGATACCAGCTAATTTTTTGAGCTTCAAACTGCTGTGTTTTGAGGTGGGCCGTTCAAATCCTGTTTTTTCTGCTGTGTTATACAGGCCACCCAAATATAATAAGGACTTCATGCCTGAACTCTCTGACTTTTTAACTTTGATCTTACTCAGATATGATCGGGTTTTGATTCTGGGAGATTTCAATATACATGTCTGTTGCCCTGAATAGCCGCTGACTCAGGACTTTCTAGATCTGATCCAGTCTCTGAACTTTGTACAGATTGTTGCAGGACCAACTCACCAGCATGGCCACACACTGCATTTAGTGTTAACCTATGGTTTATCTGTTTCTGAGTTAGAAATTGGGGATATTTTTTCTCCAACCACAAACCCATTTCTTTCAACATTTCTTTTGTCAACAAGTCCACCCCCCCAGGCAAGGCCTTGGCGAATATTTAACCCTTCCACTGCTGCGCTCTTTTCCTTTGCTTTTACTAAAAACTCTCTCAGTCTCTGAATCCTCTCCCATCAACACCCATGAGCTAGTCACTGTACATCAAGAGACCTGTGCTAAGGTGCTTGACCTAGTTGCCCCATTAAAAATTAGGCATCCAAAGCACACTCCACACCCTTGGATGACTGAGATCACTTGAGCAGCCAACTTCTCTCCCTCACAGTCTGGTGCCAGAATATTGAAAGCCCTTGGTGAGTAGTCTTCCAGCATTTCTCTTTAGTATCCTGATCTTGTTCACAGTGTCCTGCCTGCCCCTCGACCTCTGATTTTTGTTTTGCCCTTTTGTACCTCTGCTCATCTGCCTTTTTTGCTGCCTTTACCTGCTTGTTTTTGGACTCAGAGTTTTGCCTTGCTCTTTGGTACTGTCACCTTTATCAGATCCTGTTGCCAACCTTGTTTCTGCCCATGACTCTGCCTCTGGATCGCCCACTCAAGACCATCTTCGCACACCTCCCCTCGGTGACGTTTCCACGCTGTTCAGCGCTCTGCCTCCGGCCTATTGAGCCTTTCAAGACCCAGCTCCAGCTCCTTGACCACCAACACCAGCCGAGAGTGGCAGCTCTTTGTTTGCTAATAAAACCTTTTAAACCTCTTCTGGATTCTTGTGGTTCTGATCCAACCTCAATCATTAAAAGCCCTCCTCCTGATCTGACCTGGTTCACTCAGTTGTTGCCCTGTGTCTGACCACAGAGAGTGGATCATCTTCCTCTTCCCATGTTTCCTCTCCAAGCTGAAGAAAAAGCTAGAAGGAGCATCCATCTCTGTGATGTGTTCCGGGACCTGACCCACACGCCTTGGACTTTAGTTTCTAGCAGGTTTGCTAAAACTAGCTTTTTGGATTTGAGGGCTTCAATATGCTCTTTGTTTCCTGTGGATTCACTCAGTTGTTCCAATTTCACTACATTAATCTCCAGATCTCTGATAGATCTGGTAATGTCACGAGTAACATTGAGAGTGTGCTGTTGACACGGTTGTTTTGATTTGAACTTTTCCATAGTCCCACCATTGCGTCAGACAGGTAAAATAACTCTTCCTCTGTATAAAACCAGTCCAAAAATAACTTAGTCTCTTTAAAACTTTTGTCGTAAATTAAAACCGAATTAAAATGCCAGTAAGCGCTTCTTGGTAAAATGTTTCTGATAAAAACACTACCTAAAAGCAACAGTCTGTAAAAGCCACAGGTAAAATCTGGCATGTTTTAAACACGTTAAAATGGTGCTTAAAACAATAAAAACGGTCAAGATAGCTAAAGAGATATGGTTTTCTTTAAAGTGGGACCATGTGTACTGCCTGGAGCCTGCGTGCATCCTCCTCCATACATCCACCAGGCCATGAGACGAGACCAGCTGCCGCAGAGCGTGCTGGGCTGCTGGATGAGGCTCTGCATGATTACGGTCTAAAAGTTCATTTTCTGTACAGTTAAAATCCCCTCCTATAAAAACATAATCCTCAGACCCACAATCCCCCAACCTTTCACCAATTTTTTCTAATATATGTTGTTTCTCTGCATTGGCAGTGGGAACATAAATATTAATAAAAACCATGTTAAAATTATTAAAACCTGCTCTGACTAAAAGACACCTTCCCTGAATGACATGTTGAACGTTTAAAGAGTTTGGAGTGAAAGCTTTAGAAAAGAGGAAGCCCACCTCTGCACTCTGGGAGGTGCTGTGGCTCAAAATGGCCTCCCCTTTCCACTCTCTGTACCAGTCTGCTTCATTAGAAGGATCACTGTGGGTTTCTTGTAAATAAATCACATCAATTCTCTTCTGGTTCACTGGTTGATACTCTAAAGCACGTTTTATAGCCTCTTGAGCCCCATTAAGATTTAAGGATGCTATGTTAAAAATATCCATGTTGGGTGAGAAGTTAAAAATAATACACCATTAAACTATAAAAAATATTGAAGTGCTATTGTGCATCATGTTAATCAGAGTTATTTTCTAACTTTACACATTGTTTTTTTTTATCTGTAAACTTCTTGATGAGTGAAACCTGGTGCCTCTTTGTTCCTGACATGATATATTGCTGAGAAGTAAAACAGTCTTAAGTTTGGAAAATAACTTTCCACTTTTATGCCTCTCAGCCCTTTGGTTTCTTGGAGGAACGTGATAAAAGATTCCACCGGGTATCGGGGCTCTTTGTTGTTTGTCTGTGAAACAGACACCTCACTGGTGTCAGAGAACCAGCTCTCACAGTCGCTGCGTCCGACTCCTCCTTCCTCTCTGAAGCCAGCTTTCTCACTTGTCTGCTGGCCTGAGCAGCATCCACCACATTCTTCCTTTTGCTTCGCCTCTTACTGGGGGCTGAGGCCCCCTGCTCTGTCATCTCTTCGAC
>NC_056505.1:35935417-35943347 GCF_014905685.2 Nematolebias whitei
GTGTTAGTGGATTGCAGACGGTAATGCTTCAGATTTGAAACAATGCCGTTTCAAAAAGGGGGGAGGTGTGTAGGCAGCTCTGAGCAGGGAACAGTTCATAGATCATTACAAATTATACAAAAATAACTTCTTCTGAGGCTTTGAAAATGAGCAACATCCTATCAGAACCGAATTTATTGTTCCTGCATGAAGGCATAAACATGGCAGATGGTTGCTGCTTCAGGTTTGAGGATGGGTTTTTGAGATCAGGATTTGCTGTGGTACAGCAGAATGGTGATGAGTACGAGGTACTGAGCTCAGGGCAGCTAGAAGGTCATCAGTCAGCTCAAAAAGCTGAAATTCAGGCAGTCGGTGTAGGCTTATGGTGTAGTTCATGTACAGTTATAACTCATTAAGGATTTAGCTGACAGTTTGATGTGGCCAGCAAAAGTGGCAGTTGTGAGGTGTAAAGGTCATGATGTTACACAATCAGACACAGCGGAAGGAAACAGGCAAGCTGACAGGGCAGCCAAGAGTACAGATGGTGACAGTGGAAGAGGAATGTCAGAAAGTGAATCGATGGGATGAGAAAACTGTAGCAGAGGCTCAGACTACAGCCTCCCCAGAGGAAAAGACATTATGGTTTAACAGAGGAGGTCAGAAAAAAGGGGAGTTTAAAGTATGGATAGGACCGAATCAGAAGTGGATCTTGCCTATGACTTTAAAACAGGCAGTATTTCAGGAAGCACATGGATTAGCACACGTGGGATGCAGACGATGCTAAGAAATCTTTAACAATGGTGACACCCTCATCTAAAAAATATGGTAACAGCATATGTTGACACCTGTACTGTTTGTTTAAAGTACAACATTCGGCCTACAGTAAAACCTGAACGAGGTTCTTTTCCTCTCCTGCACCGACCGGGACAGGAGGTGATTCTAGATTACACTGATATGTTGGAACCTGTTAAAGGGTTCAGATATGTATTGATGTGTGTTGACGCATTTACAGGGTGGCCAGAAGCCATACCTGCAAGAAGAGAAGACAGCAAAACAGTGGTGAAGTTTCTGATTAACCATTACATCCCCAGACACGGTTTCCCAACAAAAATCAGATCAGACAATGGCACACATTTTAAAAACACAGATCTGCAGGCTGTGGAAAAAATGTTAGGCCTAAAACATGCTTTTGGAACCGTGTACCATCCCCAGTCTCAAGGGTAGGTCGAAAGGATGAACCAGAACATAAAACAAAAATTGGGCAAAATCTGTGCACAGACTAAATTGAACTGGGTGGAAGCATAACATATCGTATTAATGACCGTGAGAACTTCTGTTAATAATGGAACTGGCTTTTCTCCCTATGAGTTAAATACAGGTAAACCCTTTCCTGGATCAACCGTATGCTCACTGACCAGTGAGGAGGACCGTACGATGGAACATAAGGTATACTTTGATGAGTTAAAAGCATTAGTGTCTAACTTTACTCAGCAGGTCCACCACAAACAGAGCCTAACAGAAAGACCAGAGGAACCTGGTCTCCCCACCGCGGAGTGGGTCTTGCTGAGGGTCATTAAAAGGAAGTGGCAGGAGTCCAGGTGGACGGGCCCTTATCAGGTTACAGAGAGAACGTCCCACGCAGTCCGCCTCAGAGGAAAGGGGGACGTTTGGTACCACTGGAGCCAGTGTGTGCCTGCCTCAGAGCCAGGAAGAGCGAGAGAGCTGGCAGAAACCATCTAAAGTCGTAAAACTGGACATTCATGTCTTGTAGACCGAAGCAGCCTGGTGAAAGTTGCGTGCGGGCCCTGAAGGACTTTGTTTGAGTGGGTCACCGGGTGCTGGAATAACCACATTTAGTACAGACACCTAGATATGACAAAAACACGACATCTTAGAGTCTCACACTTCATGAAGAAAACTCAGAGACATAGGAGGAACGGTCTCTGAGCACCCCAGGGTATGCCCTGAGTACTTGTGATTGTAACAATATTGTATGACATGTGTACTAACCATTTTTCTCTTATCTTTTAATTGCAGTCTTGATTTAGAGCGCATCCGTTTATTTACTTAGCTTGAAAGTGATAAGTATATTCAGTTTGTAACGTTGAAAAGAAATATCTATGATCAATTATGAGCAGTATATTAACAGAGTGTTATTTTGTATTATTATTGTGGTGGTAGACGTTTATTAACACATATCCCTCAGGATACTGTGGGATTGTGTGTATTAGTACGCTTAGCTGCATCGTTAACCTTGATTGGCCCTCGTTTGGAAGTTTTAAATGACACCTACATCTCTCCCAGTAGGAAGAGACGTTCAACGCATAATTTTGACCCCACTGTGGGCTCTACTACATATATTGATGCCATAGGAATCCCTAGAGGAGTTCCTGTGAGCACATATTAGCAGATCAGATTGCGACAGGTTTTGAAAATTTACCTGTTGTTTCAGCATATTCTTCCGTTTGATGTCGACCTCTTTTAGATGAGGTCGAAAGGGGGAATTGTTGTGAAATAAAGATTGTGTTCTTTGTTGAATTTAACATTCCTATTCTTATTTTATTTTGAAATTGACCCACTTCCTGTTTTACTTTGAAAAGGCTCCCACAGATTGAAGTCGGTTCCTGTTTACATAATGTAACACGATGTAAACCACTTCTGATTGGATTGAAAACTGGCCAATCATGACAGCAGACTCAGAACGCGCTGAAAAGTTAGTTTTGCTGTGTAAGGAATGCCCTTTTTCACAGAACAAAGGATGTGCAGAGTTTTATCCCTGGAGGGAGTTTACAGACGGAGGGGTGAGCAGAGAGATGAAGCAGCAGCCAGCAGCAAAATGGAGCAGTATGACGGTCGTTTTCAGATTCCTCCTTAAACAAGGTTGTATTGTAGAGTTTAAAGGGATGCATCCAATTAATAATATGATAAAATAATGACTGCATTTAACTAATCCACTGTTTATGCTTGTGAATTTGTGACTACTTTATGACTTCTGAATTTCTTTGCTTATTAAATATTCAAAACTAGAAGGTGCGTGTCTCTTGTATTTAAGTGCGTGTCTTTGACTGACTCCTGCAGGATATAAAAGGTAACAGACTCGGGTGGAGAAGTGAGATCAAAAACACAACAATTTGGAGGTTCCACCGAGATGTGAGAAATAAGTTACCGAGTCTTTCACACTGATAACGGCGCGCCATTCACAGAAGGTAAGCAGAGCCTGTTTATTATTACGAAATCTGTAAATTGGGCTTAAAATAGGCAAATTTTTGCTCAGTGTGTTTGACTCCAAAATAAATAGTTTTAAATAGAGAAGTTTATGTCGACTGTAAGAATAAAGATAAAGTAAATAAAACCAGTCCCAGGGAAAACACGCAATTGTCGAGCCAACCAGAGTCTGACGAGATTCTGGATCAGAGGGGGTGGGGTTGTAGGATAAAATCATTTATCCGCCGCTACCTCTGTAACTCTGAGACAAAGTTGAACTGTAAACTTGTTAGGGTGGTGTCTAACTTAAAACAGTGTTAATTTAAGCTTACTTAAAAATTGGAAGTTCATTAAGTGAGTACGGGACTTGGGTGAGACATTAATTAATTAAATACGACGCACGCACTGAATAGATTAAAATAAAATTAGAACTAATAATTAGATTTGTTGAATAAAATAACTTATGATCTGTGATGAGTAGAGAAGTCACGGGTTCACAAATATTGCTGTCTTCTAGGATATTAAAAGGGAAGTCAACACATTTTGTTTTAAAACAACAACAACAACATTTTTAAGGGTGACCATTGTGAATATTTCTGGCGTCTGTGACTTGCGTGAATGTTGAAATAAGTGGTCAGTATCTTGTTTGTTTATTTTGTGTTTGTGTCTTTGTCAAATATAAGACCACAGTATGAATGTGTAGAAAAAAAAAAGAAAGAAGAAAAGAAGAAAAAAAAAAGTTCCAGAATTTTCCAGTGACAATAAAAAAGAGGTGTGTGCTGTGTGTTTGGATTTCCTGAGAGAATGGGCACTGAGGGGCAGCAGCGTCTCAGGTTACAAAAGTGTGAGCAGGAAAGTTTTAAACCAGTAAAGGAGCAAGTTGAAATTGTGGGAAAAGATTAAAGAATGCTCGAGAGATGAGAATAAGTTTGACAAGAGAGAGAGGCAAACACCTTGAATGGAAAGTAGATACAGAAAGTTAATGAGGGAGGTTATAAATGAAAGAAAAGAGTGAAGAAGTGGGTAGTTCAGTTCCCCATCCTTATAACCCAAGCGACAATCAGTCAGCACATCCCCCTACAGGAATGTACCCCATATATCACATAACAGATGTGATGTTACAGGTGGGGGAGGTTACTGACACCCCTTCGCAGCTGAGGGGGGGAGTCACCCATCCCAGTTAAAACAAAACCCCTTGTGAATTTTTTCTTCTCTGCAGTGGGAAGATGAGTTTAATTAGGCCCGCAAAATAATAGAAGGTAGCATTTAACTGCATACAGCATCCATCTGAGTTTTTGATCAGGACTCTTGGGTGCCGGGGGCCGGATCAGATACAAATGTGTTCAGGTGGGCGCTGACGTTGGGTCTGTGAAACTGACCAATGGGACGGTTCGAATAAGTTGTCAGTCGAACACAACTGACACAACAACAAAGAACTTTTCAGCCAAGTAACGTGACTTTTCAAAGATCTAACAGTCCAAGAGCAAACTGAACTAACTGTCCAGAGGGGGTCCTGGAGTTATATGAACTGCTGCACAAAGCTGAACTGGTCTCCAGACAGACGGTGCTGAGTCTGAAAGGCTGAAAGAAGAACTGGTGGTCACTCTGTCCAGGGTCACTAACATCAATTGCAGCCTGATGGAGGTGTCAACCCCACATTTGGTCTGTGAGGGTCATCTAGGCACTTTGGGGGTTGTGATCAAAAACTGCAGCTGGCTTTGATAATAATCATTCACATAGACTCATTTTAAAACAGGTGACACAACATGACACAGACGTACGGAGGTGGGAGTGCTGGACGATTCGCCTGCTCCAACTGCTCTGAGATGGAAATTGTTTTATTACCTCAAATGCTCCACACCCCTGAACAAAATATTGATTTTAACTTTCCGTTTATACAGGTCAGGAAGTCTCATTCAGGAGAAACCTGAGACCTGATTTGGATGAAGTTCACTAATGTTTTCTAAAATAACACTGGATGATTGTCTTTGCCTTGAAGGGGCTAATTTTGGTGGGTCTGGTTTGATACAAGAGATTAAATTTATTTAATTAACTTTTTGCTAATTTAAAGGAGAGCTTGGGTTGTAGTTGGGTAATTGTTTGCAAAACCGGGGTTGAATAACAGTAGTGGGAAGTTTAAAACTACACCATATTTTTAGTTCTGTAACTAATACTCAATCTGAGTGTTAGTGGATTGCAGACGGTAATGCTTCAGATTTGAAACAATGCCGTTTCAAAAAGGGGGGAGGTGTGTAGGCAGCTCTGAGCAGGGAACAGTTCATAGATCATTACAAATTATACAAAAATAACTTCTTCTGAGGCTTTGAAAATGAGCAACATCCTATCAGAACCGAATTTATTGTTCCTGCATGAAGGCATAAACATGGCAGATGGTTGCTGCTTCAGGTTTGAGGATGGGTTTTTGAGATCAGGATTTGCTGTGGTACAGCAGAATGGTGATGAGTACGAGGTACTGAGCTCAGGGCAGCTAGAAGGTCATCAGTCAGCTCAAAAAGCTGAAATTCAGGCAGTCGGTGTAGGCTTATGGTGTAGTTCATGTACAGTTATAACTCATTAAGGATTTAGCTGACAGTTTGATGTGGCCAGCAAAAGTGGCAGTTGTGAGGTGTAAAGGTCATGATGTTACACAATCAGACACAGCGGAAGGAAACAGGCAAGCTGACAGGGCAGCCAAGAGTACAGATGGTGACAGTGGAAGAGGAATGTCAGAAAGTGAATCGATGGGATGAGAAAACTGTAGCAGAGGCTCAGACTACAGCCTCCCCAGAGGAAAAGACATTATGGTTTAACAGAGGAGGTCAGAAAAAAGGGGAGTTTAAAGTATGGATAGGACCGAATCAGAAGTGGATCTTGCCTATGACTTTAAAACAGGCAGTATTTCAGGAAGCACATGGATTAGCACACGTGGGATGCAGACGATGCTAAGAAATCTTTAACAATGGTGACACCCTCATCTAAAAAATATGGTAACAGCATATGTTGACACCTGTACTGTTTGTTTAAAGTACAACATTCGGCCTACAGTAAAACCTGAACGAGGTTCTTTTCCTCTCCTGCACCGACCGGGACAGGAGGTGATTCTAGATTACACTGATATGTTGGAACCTGTTAAAGGGTTCAGATATGTATTGATGTGTGTTGACGCATTTACAGGGTGGCCAGAAGCCATACCTGCAAGAAGAGAAGACAGCAAAACAGTGGTGAAGTTTCTGATTAACCATTACATCCCCAGACACGGTTTCCCAACAAAAATCAGATCAGACAATGGCACACATTTTAAAAACACAGATCTGCAGGCTGTGGAAAAAATGTTAGGCCTAAAACATGCTTTTGGAACCGTGTACCATCCCCAGTCTCAAGGGTAGGTCGAAAGGATGAACCAGAACATAAAACAAAAATTGGGCAAAATCTGTGCACAGACTAAATTGAACTGGGTGGAAGCATAACATATCGTATTAATGACCGTGAGAACTTCTGTTAATAATGGAACTGGCTTTTCTCCCTATGAGTTAAATACAGGTAAACCCTTTCCTGGATCAACCGTATGCTCACTGACCAGTGAGGAGGACCGTACGATGGAACATAAGGTATACTTTGATGAGTTAAAAGCATTAGTGTCTAACTTTACTCAGCAGGTCCACCACAAACAGAGCCTAACAGAAAGACCAGAGGAACCTGGTCTCCCCACCGCGGAGTGGGTCTTGCTGAGGGTCATTAAAAGGAAGTGGCAGGAGTCCAGGTGGACGGGCCCTTATCAGGTTACAGAGAGAACGTCCCACGCAGTCCGCCTCAGAGGAAAGGGGGACGTTTGGTACCACTGGAGCCAGTGTGTGCCTGCCTCAGAGCCAGGAAGAGCGAGAGAGCTGGCAGAAACCATCTAAAGTCGTAAAACTGGACATTCATGTCTTGTAGACCGAAGCAGCCTGGTGAAAGTTGCGTGCGGGCCCTGAAGGACTTTGTTTGAGTGGGTCACCGGGTGCTGGAATAACCACATTTAGTACAGACACCTAGATATGACAAAAACACGACATCTTAGAGTCTCACACTTCATGAAGAAAACTCAGAGACATAGGAGGAACGGTCTCTGAGCACCCCAGGGTATGCCCTGAGTACTTGTGATTGTAACAATATTGTATGACATGTGTACTAACCATTTTTCTCTTATCTTTTAATTGCAGTCTTGATTTAGAGCGCATCCGTTTATTTACTTAGCTTGAAAGTGATAAGTATATTCAGTTTGTAACGTTGAAAAGAAATATCTATGATCAATTATGAGCAGTATATTAACAGAGTGTTATTTTGTATTATTATTGTGGTGGTAGACGTTTATTAACACATATCCCTCAGGATACTGTGGGATTGTGTGTATTAGTACGCTTAGCTGCATCGTTAACCTTGATTGGCCCTCGTTTGGAAGTTTTAAATGACACCTACATCTCTCCCAGTAGGAAGAGACGTTCAACGCATAATTTTGACCCCACTGTGGGCTCTACTACATATATTGATGCCATAGGAATCCCTAGAGGAGTTCCTGTGAGCACATATTAGCAGATCAGATTGCGACAGGTTTTGAAAATTTACCTGTTGTTTCAGCATATTCTTCCGTTTGATGTCGACCTCTTTTAGATGAGGTCGAAAGGGGGAATTGTTGTGAAATAAAGATTGTGTTCTTTGTTGAATTTAACATTCCTATTCTTATTTTATTTTGAAATTGACCCACTTCCTG
>NC_056505.1:35943447-35948594 GCF_014905685.2 Nematolebias whitei
GTCATTAAGAACCTTCAGTGAAGCAGTGGTTGTGCTGTGTTGTTTCCTGAAACCAGATTGATGTGGAGGTAAGATGTTAAATGAGTCCAGGTAATTTTTGATTTGAGAGTTTATCAGTTTTTCTAGAACCTTGGCTGAAATGCAGAGTTTAGAGATTGGTCGATAGTTGTTCAGTGAGGTGGGGTCACCTCCCTTCAGCAAAGGAAGAACAAAGGCTGTTTTCCAAGTGCCTGGGATGGAGTTTTGTCTTATGGAGTGATTGAAGATGTGGATCACAGGGACTGTGATGATGTGAGCGGCCAGCATTAAGAAATAAGGTGGAAGTTCATCTGGACCTGCAGATTTTTTAGGATCAAGATCTTTTAACAGTTTATTGACCTCACTGACTGAGAATGGAGAAAAAGAGAAGCTGTGATTAACTGAGGAGTGACTTGTAGGAGGGATTTTATTTGTAGAAGTTTGGTTATTATGTAAAGTGGCTGATTTTCCATTAGTAACTGTGTCACATAAAGAACCAGAAGCAACAAAATGTTTGTTGAAACAGTTCAGGATCTCGTGCTTATTTGACACAGGAACAGAGTTAATGAGAAGTTGTGATGGGAAATCAGCTGATTGGGTGGTGCCTGAGAGAGATTTGATGGTTTTCCAGAATCTGTTAGGGTCATTTAGATTTTTGGAGGTCTGAGATAAAAGATAGTTGTGTTTTGCTGCTTTGATGGCAGTTGTGCATTTATTCCTCATCTGTCGAAAACTCAACCAATCAGTGTCTCAGTCAGATTTTCTCGCTGCAGCCCAAAGATGATCTCTCCTGTGCAGGAGGTCAGCTAGCTCTGGAGTAAACCAGGGGCTGTCTCATCCCTTTATTCTGAACTGACGAAAAGGAGCATGTTTGTTCACAAAATAAATGAAACTATTATGAAAATAGTTCCAAGCGGAGTTCACGTCATCAGTTAACAGAATACGATGCCAGTCAAAGTGAGACAGATCCCAGAGGAATGACTGTTCACAAAAATGTTTCAGATCCCTTTTTTGAATTAATATGGGCTTAGAAGGTGGAAGTTTAATATCTCTCAAAGCCGCTGTCACACAATGATCACTCAAGATACTGGCAAATACACCTGTACCAGGGAATTTGTGAGGCATATTAGCTAGAAATAGGTCTAAGATGGAAGATTTTTCAGGACGTTTTTTGTTTAATCTAGTGGGAGAGTTGATCAGTTGGGTAAGATTGAGAGACAGGCAACATTCCTTGAATTTATCACAGGGGGGGTCGACTTACACCAATCAATGTTGAGGTCTCCAGCCAAAAAGGTCTCTTTGAATTTTAAATTACCAAGAAATTCCATCAGGGAGGAAAGAGCCTCAGGTGTTGCTGAGGGTGGACGGTAACAGCAGACTACAGATAATATCTGGCCACCATTCAAAGTGATGTTTACAGCTAAGGCTTCAAACTGATTTGGAATTGTTTTAGAAGACACAAGACTAGCAACCAAAGAATCTCTGATGTAAACAGCGAACCCCCCCCCCCCCCCCCACACACACACACACACACTTTTTTGACGATCACAGTGGTAGATGTTAAATCCATAGATTGCCAGGTCATTATTGAGTACAGATTTGTTGAGCCAGGTTTCAGAGATGAAGATAACATCTGCCCCAGAAGAACTGACCAGAATTTTCAAGGCATCAAGTTTTCTCAGAAGGCTACATGCGTTTACATGCAGAAAATGAAGACCAGACACGTTCTTAAAGTTATTTGGTGTCATATAAATAGTGGGGGGTCCAGGGTTGGGTTGAATCCCTGAGAGCAGTAACAACATTATTATCAGACATTTTCTTGAGTTTTTTGTGACTGATGTGTAATTATAGGAGTTAACAGTGTGACAATTAGCCCCCATAATCGAACCATGAGAAACATTAATGAAGACGTGATCATTCAGATGAGGATCTGGATAAATTAAAACGAAACATGGTGCTCAGGTGAAAGACATAAAGAGATTAACAAAAAAATCTAAATAGAGAACGAGTTGGAAGTATGGCAGTATTGATTGAGTTTTCTGAGAATATTCTGCCGCAAAGAATCAAAGTAGGTTCCCTGAGTTTCCCAGTGAGGCCTTTCATCCCACCACTGCTCTGTTGTTTCAAGTGTCAGAGATCTGAACATATAGCTGCTGTATGTAAAGGAAAGCAAAGGTGTTCAAAGTGTGGAGGAGATCATAGAATCGAAGAGTGTAAGGATGATGTACAGAAAAAATGCTGTAACTGTGGTGGACAACACAGGGTAACATATGGGGGTTGTGAGGTAAAGAAGAAGGTAAAGGACATCCAGCAGATAAAAATGACTAAAAACATAAGTTATGCTGAGGCAGTCAGGAGTGTTCAAGGACAAAGGACAAAAGATAAAGGTGAAAGGGAAAGACAAAATCAACAGCAAAATGATAGATTCAGAGTAAAACATTACTGTGGCTGTGGAAAAACTAATATTATTTATAGCATATGTTATTAATTGCACAGATCAAGCCAAACACAAAACAGAAAAGATTAAAATAATAGTAAGAGGAGCTGAAAAGTTTCTGGGGTTTAAAGAAGGATCTTGGGAAGACATAAATAAAAGGTTGGAATCAGATGGGAAACCAGGAACCCCAGCTGATAAAAACATATGATAATAATAGAGTGGAATGCAAGAAGCCTAATTGCAAATGGACAGGAATTTAAAGGATACATAGACGGACTTGAAAAAACAGATATTATTGTAAGGATGGTACCATTTACTGGTTCTGTTTGTGTCTGTGTTTCCCTAGTGTTTCCTCATCAGCTTAATTGGTGTCACCCTTGTCTCATCACAGCTGTTTGTAATCACGTCTTGTTTTGTCCTTGTATAAAAGCTGTCTGTTCTGTCTTGTTCTTCGTCGCGTCGTATTCGTTGGGGTCTTCAGTGTTCTCCTATGTCTCGTGAGTTTTCCTGAGCTTCCTGAGTCTTGTCTGAGTATCCCTCCTGAGTCGTCTAGTTTAAAGTAAGTGTGCTGCCACGTCAGTTTATTGTTTTGTTACTTTTTTTTCATCATTAAAATACTTATTTTTGTAATCTGCCGAGTTGAGTCCTGTCTGCGCTACTGGGTTCGTTCTTGTCCACCAAACCCTGACATTACGACGCGACCACCGTTAGAACCCAGCGGGCAGGGCTCTCTCGGCAACTCACCTTTTTTCTTTTTTTTTCTTCCCTCCGAGCCTCCAGTGATGAGTAAATCCACAATCCGGTGCGGCGGGTTTTGGACCAAGCCCGTCCGCCCTCATGGATGTTATGACCAGGAGGTGGAAATCCTGTCCTCTCCACTCCTGGTCCTCGAGGAGGACAGAGCTCGGTACCGGGGAAGCCACCGCACCGCAGTTTTGGAGTCCGCTTCGCCCGGCTACTCGGGATGGACGTCGGGGGAGGACGAAGAGATCGAGGAGGAGTTCGGTTTGGTTCCGGTCCCTCGACGCACCCGTCGTCGCCGGGGAGGTAGGAAGCGGTCCCGTGGGCAGCCCGCGGCGACCGGGCCGGTTTCGCCGGCTGAGCAGAATTTTAGAGTTGGTTCCGGTGTTTCTGTGGGAGCAGGATCCGCCGCCTCACCTCTCAGGTCTTCGGTGGGGGCGAGGTCCGACGTCCCGCGGGGGCTCCGGTCCACTTCTGCTCGGTTCGGCGGGTCCGGTCCGGTTGACGTTACAGGGGCGGATTCCGTGGCCTCACCCTCCAGGTTCTTGGTGGGGGCGGAGTCCGGCCTCTCGCCGTCACATCGCGCCGCGGCTGTCCAACCCGGCCAGTCTGTTCCTATGGGGCCTGCTACAAGTGACTCGGTGGGGGCGTGTTCCGCCGCCCCGCCTCTCAGGTTTTCGGTGGGGGCGACACATGACTCTACACCCTCACTTAAAGACACAGGCCCATCAGTCACATATTCACCCCAGGACCTTGCATTCATTAACCAGTCACTATTAGATTCATTCACTACTGCTAAAAATAACCCGGACAGCTCAGAAATTATATTTTCATACATGGAGAAGTTTTTGCTTTCATGGCCCGGACTCGTTCAGCTTCCAGAGTACAATAATTTATTAATTGAAACTAGGAAACTCAGCACACCCAAGGTCACCATTACTCGTCCAGCACCCATCAACTTCACCGCACCCAAGGTCTCTTCGCCGTCTGCTGCAGAGCTACAAGTCTCTTCGCCGTCTGCTGCAGAGCCACAGGTTTCTACGTCGTCTGCTGCAGAGCTTCAAGTCTCTTCGCTGTCTGCTGCAGAGCTACAAGTCTCTTCAGAGCTACAGATCTCTTCGCCGTCTGCTGCAGAGCTTCAAGTCTCTTCGCCGTCTGCTGCAGAGCTACAAGTCTCTTCGCCGTCTGCTGCAGAGCTACAAGTCTCTTCAGAGCTACAGGTCTCTTCGCCGTCTGCTGCAGAGCTACAGGTCTCTTCAGAGCTACAGGTCTCTTCGCCGTCTGCTGCAGAGCTACAGGTCTCTTCGCCGTCTGCTGCAGAGCTACAGGTCTCTTCGCCGTCTGCTGCAGAGCTACAGGTCTCTACGTCGTCTGCTGCAGAGCTACAGGTCTCTACGTCGTCTGCTGCAGAGCCACAGGTCTCTACGTCGTCTGCTGCAGAGCCACAGGTTTCTACGTCATCTGCTGCAGAGCCACAGGTCTCCAACTCTCCAGAGAGGTCGACGCTCTCCAACTCTCCAGAGGGGTCGACGCTCTCCAACTCTCCAGAGGGGTCGACGCTCTCCAACTCTCCAGAGGGGTCGACGCTCTCCAACTCTCCAGAGGGGTCGACGCTCTCCAACTCTCCAGAGGGGTCGACGCTCTCAGCATCTCCAGAGGGGTTGACGCTCTCCGCTTCTCCAGAGGGGTCGACGCTCTCCGCTTCTCCAGAGGGGTCGACGCTCTCCGCTTCTCCAGAGGGGTCGCCTCCATGGTCGTCACACGCTGCAGTCCTCCAGAGGCCCAAGTCCTCTACGCCGTCTTCGCCGCCAGACTTGGCCTCTATGCTCTCCTCGCCACCAGACGCTACCTCCGGGGTCTCTTTGCCGCCAGCTGTTGACTCTAAGTCCTCTTCGCCGCCAGACGCGGCTTCCAAGGCCTCTTCGCCGCCAGACGCGGCCTCTTCGTCGTC
>NC_056505.1:35948604-35949380 GCF_014905685.2 Nematolebias whitei
TCGCCGCCGGACGCGGCCTCTTCGTCGTCTTCGCCGCCGGACGCGGCCTCTTCGTCGTCTTCGCCGCCGGACGCGGCCTCTTCGTCGTCTACGCCGCCTGCCGCGGCCTCCAAGTTGTCTACGCCACCTGCCGCGGCCTCCAAGTCGTCTACGCCGCCAGAGTCGGCCTCCAGGTCGTCTACGCCGCTTGCCGCGGCCTCCAAGTCGTCTACGCCGTCTGCCGCGGCCTCCAAGTTATCTACGCCGCCTGCCGCGGCCTCCAAGTCGTCTACGCCGTCTGCCGCGGCCTCCAAGTCATCTACGCCGCCTGCCGCGGCCTCCAAGTTGTCTACGCTGCCTGCCGCGGCCTCCAAGTTGTCTACGCCGCCTGCCGCGGCCTCCAAGTTGTCTACGCCGCCTGCCGCGGCCTCCAAGGTTTCTACGCCGCCTGCCGCGGCCTCCAAGTTGGCTACGCCGCCTGCCGCGGCCTCCAAGTTGTCTACGCCGCCTGCCGCGGCCTCCAAGTTGTCTAAGCCGCCTGACGCGGCCTCCTCGTCGCCTAAGCCGCCTGGCGCGGCCTCCTCGTCGCCTAAGCCGCCTGACGCGGCCTCTTCGTCACCTAAGCCGCCTGACGCGGCCTCCAAGGTTTCTACGCCGCTTGACGCAGCCTCCAAGGTTTCTACGCCGCCTGAGTCGGCCTCCAAGGTTTCTACGCCGCCTGAGTCGGCCTCCAAGGTTTCTACGCCGCCAGAGTCGGCCTCCAAGGTTTCTACGCCGCCAGAGTCGGCCTCCAAGGT
>NC_056505.1:35949390-35990256 GCF_014905685.2 Nematolebias whitei
TGAACGATGGTCCCGTGTTGGACGGCCTCCCGGCCGCCCCCCTGAACAATGACTTTAGGGACGGTCCCTTGACCGTCCATATTCCTCGTGATCCCTCGTGTCTCTTTGTTTTTCTCTGGCTCCTAGTGTTTTGTTGTTCCTCTAGCTCCTCGTGTTTTGTGTTCTCTGGCTCCTCGTGTCTTGTTTTTCTCCTTGGCTCCTTGTGTCCTTTTGCTCCTCGTGTCTTGTTTTTCTTCTCGTGTCCTTTTTGCTCCTCGTGTCCTCGTTTTCTGGTTCCTCATGTCCTCGCTCTCTGTGGCTCCTCGTGTCCCTTTTCTGGTTCCTCGTGTCCTTTTTCTCCTTGGTTCCTCGTGTCTCGTTCTTTGTGATCTCTCGTGTATTTTCTCTGGTCCCTCGTGTCTTTTCTCTGGTCCTTGTGCTTCCTCTGGCCCTCCACCCTTGCAGTGCCGCCCTCCACCCGCCCAAGTCCTTCGGGAGGGGGGTTTTCTGGGGGACGCCTGGAGGCGTCCTTGAGGGGGGGTACTGTAAGGATGGTACCATTTACTGGTTCTGTTTGTGTCTGTGTTTCCCTAGTGTTTCCTCATCAGCTTAATTGGTGTCACCCTTGTCTCGTCACAGCTGTTTGTAATCACGTCTCGTTTTGTCCTTGTATAAAAGCTGTCTGTTCTGTCTTGTTCTTCGTTGCGTCGTATTCGTTGGGGTCTTCAGTGTTCTCCTGTGTCTCGTGAGTTTTCCTGAGCTTCCTGAGTCTTGTCTGAGTATCCCTCCTGAGTCGTCTAGTTTAAAGTAAGTGTGCTGCCACGTCAGTTTATTGTTTTGTTACTTTTTTTCATCATTAAAATACTTATTTTTGTAATCTGCCGAGTTGAGTCCTGTCTGCGCTACTGGGTTCGTTCTTGTCCACCAAACCCTGACAATTATATGCATACAGGAAACATGGTTAAAACCTAACCTGGATTTTGTTATAAAAGGGTATGATGGTATAAGAAGAGACAGGGAAAAGGAGGAGGGTGTGGGGTTTGTATAAAACAGGGAATACATTATTAGATTGTAGGGAAAGGTATAGAATTGGAATATATTGTAGTTTAAATATGGGGGTTAGAAGGAAAATGTAGAATAATTAATTTTTATATTCTGTGTAAACTACTGACAATTGAAATGATGGGATATATGGAAGGGAAAGTTATATGTGTGGAAATTTTAATGCAAATAGTACATTATGGGGTAAAAGTAACAATAAAAATGGACAAGTTATTGAAGAGTTAATAGAAATGAAAAACCTTGTATGTCTTAATGATGGGAGGGGAACAAGGATTAATGTGAGAACAGAAGCGGAATCAGTAATAGATTTAACATTTGTGTCAAACTCAGTGGCTGGAATTAGTTGGTGGGACATTAATAAAAATACAACAATTGGTAGTGATCACTATCCCATTAAAACAACAACTGGAATAAAACTGAATAATAATAGTATAAAAGAAAATAAGAACTGGAACTTTAATAAAGCAGATTGGAATAAATTCAAATATTTGAGTAATAAAAGGACAGAGAAAATTGACATGACAATGGATGTTAATGAGGTAAATAGTTGTTTGTAAAATGATTTTGGAGATTTCAGAACAATCAATCAAAAAAGGAGGGAGACGGAGAGATAAGAAGATAGTACCATGGTGGACAAATGATTGTAGTGAAGCAATAAAATCAAGAAATAAAGCCTTTAAAGCACTTAAAAGTAATCCAATATACCAGAATCTTATTGAATATAAACGAAAACAAGCCATGGTTAGGAAGATAATTAAGGAAGCAAAGAGAAAATATTGGAGGAACTTTTGTGATACTATTGGGAGAGAAACAAAAATTGAAAAAAATTGGAAAGTAATTAAAAGAATGAATGGTATTAATAAGGAATATATATATATATATCCAGTATTAACATTAGATAACACAACAATAGTTAAAGATGAAGAAGAAGCTGAAATTTTAGCTGAAACATTTAGTAAAATTCATAGTACATGTAATATTAGTGAAGAGGGAAGAAAAGGTAGGAATACAACAAAATTAAAATATAAAGACTTACTACAGAATATTAATGAAACCAATAATCTACTTAATGAACCTTTTACAAAAGCAGAATCAAATCGTGCACTCAGGAAAACCAAGAAAACACCCGGGAAAGATCAAGTATGGTATACAATGATAGAACATCTGAGTGAAACAGCCAAAGATATTATTTTAGAGATGTATAATAAAGTCTGGGAGGAGGGGAAACTACCACTAAGTTGGAAGAAATCAGTTATTGTTCCAGTAGCTAAACCAGGTGAGGACAGAACGAAGCCAGGAAATTATAGACCCATTGCATTAACTTCAAATATATGTAAAATAATGGAAAAATTTATTAATGACCGATTAACATATTATTTAAATAAAAAAGGATATATTTGTAAATATCAAAGCGGGTTTAGAAAAGGCCGTAATACATATGATTCAACAATATGTTTGGAATACGAAATTAGGAGAGCACAGATAAATAAAGAAAATGGTTATGTCAGTATTTTTTGACATAGAAAAGCCTATGACATGTTGTGGGTAGAAGGATTATTAATTAAAATACGTAAATTGGGTATTAATGGTAAAATGTTTAATTGGATTAAGGACTTCTTATCAAATAGAAATTTACAAGTTAGAATAGGTCAACATATTTCCAAAAACTATTCAGTTGAAAATGGAACACCGCAGGGCAGCATTATAAGCCCAGTACTGTTTTCTATAATGATAGATGATGCTTTCGCAGAAATTGAAAAGGGAATGGGCTGTTCGCTTTTTGCGGATGATGGAGCCATTTGGAAGAGGGGACATAATGTAGACTTTACTACTAAAAATATTCAGGATGCTATTGTTAAAATAGAGAAATGGGCATTTCAATGGGGGGTTAAATTCTCTGTGGAAAAAACAAAGGTGATGATGTTTACACAGAAAAGACAGATAAAGGATATTACAATTAAATTATATAATCAAGAATTAGAACAAGTAAAATTTATAAAGTACTTAGGAATATGGTTTGATGAGAAAATAGCATGGAATATTAATATACAAAAAACTATTGATAAATGTAAAAAAGTTCTAAATATTATGAGATGTTTAGCGGGAAGTGATTGGGGGCAGAAAAAGGGGCTTTAAAAAGAATTTACATAGGTTTGATCAGATCAAATATAGATTATGGAAGTATTGTTTATGGGTCAGCAGCGAAGACACATCTGGAAAAACTGGACAGTATTCAACATCAAGCACTAAGGATTTGTACTGGAGCATTCAAAACCACCCCTACAGCAGCAATTAAAGTTGAGATGGGAGAAATGCCATTAGAATTAAGGAGAATACAATTCAATAAGATAGTGGATCAGTTTACAAGGAAATAAGTCAAATCATCCGACAATAGAAACTTTAAAACCATGTTGGGAAAAAGAGAAAAAGGAGACACGGAGTTTTGGATGGGTAATTAATAGAAAGGCAGAAGAATTACAAATTACCAACTTAAGAATTAGTCCAGTGGTGCCTTTGCCAGCAGTATCACCATGGATCCTACCAGATGCAATAGTAGATTTAACTCTTTTAGACAAAAAGAAGGATAAAGGATAGATTTTAAATTCAAACACAGTACAGATATATATAAACAACTACTATAATCATATTCAGATTTTTACAGATGCATCAAAAAAATCTAAATGGAGAAATAGGAATAGCCTTTGTTAAACCAGAATTTCAGATAAGACAAGGAAAACGAGTTACAAATGGGTTATCAGTATACACAGGAGAAATATTAGCAATATTATTAGCAATACAGTGGATAGAAGAAATTAGACCTTTAAAAACAATAATTTGCTCAGATTCTAGTTCAGCATTAACCAGTCTAAAATACAACCACTCGGACAGTAGACCAGACATTTTAATAGAAATACAGCAAACATTATTCAGGATACAAATGATGGGATTAACAGTTATATTTATTTGGGTTCCAGCTCAAATTGGGATTAAGGGTAATGAAATAGCAGATGGGGAAGCAAAAAAGGCAACAACAGGACAAGTTAATTTTACAGTGACTACAAGCAAATCAGAAGCAAAAAGTATAATTAAACAAAAATTGAGGGAAAGGTGGCAGAATGAATGGGATGAAGATAACAAAGGAAGGTGGTATTATAGGATTCAAAAAAGAGTAGAACAAATGAGAGTAGGAAGAAAAAATAGAAGAGAGGAGAAACTATTAACAAGGTTAAAATTTGGACATAATGGACTTAACAGTTCACTATACAGAATACAGCAACACAATACAGGAAACTGTCAATATTGTGGAGAAAATGAGACAATAGAACATATTATCAGGTCTCTCTTGTAAATGAGTCCTCGAGGCTCAATGGGATTTACCTGTATAAATAAAGGTTGATTGATATTATTTTAGTATGTAGAAGATATGTGAGAGAAAGGAGATTAATGTTGGAAGAATTTAGGGAAAATAAAGAAAAGTTTAATTTAATAAATATACTACAGGGAAACTCAGATAGTAAAAGTACTCGGATTTTAATTAGATTTTTCTGGAAAACAAAGATGATTAACAGAATATAGCATAGAATAAAATACATTTTGAGCCACACTCCATACCGGTAGGTGGCGGTAATGCAACCTCAACGTTTTTTGCCAACCGCCAATAAAACCTCAAGAACAACAACAACAACAACTAGAGTGCGTGCGCTGTCACGGTAGAGGCGCGGGCATGCGCAGAGAATTCGGCGCGCGAAGCTCCAGCAGCCGGAAGTGAGAGAAGCTGAAGGCAAACGGTGGCAGTTTGGGATTTGAATCTCTCAAACAACTTCCATAATCTGTAAACATCAACTTTAATATGGCAGACCCGAAGGTGAGGGTGCGCTTTACGGGTCATTTAATATTCCTGTTTTTTATTAAAATTTAAATTTGGTAACGAACTTTGTGTTTTGGGTTTGAAACTTCGGAAAGGAAGCTGCGAGACAAATGCCGACAATGATGCTGCCCTCCTGCAGCTAGACAAGCTAATAGGAGTGGTTTGTTTATGGTCTAGATGTATTTTTTAATTTAAAGTATTAGTAGTTTCTCACAGTAACGTGTTGAGCCACGTGTCCGCAGTGAATTTTGTTTTAACATTTCTGTTTAGAGTTTAAATTTACGAGCTCAGAAAAGTACTCTGAAGTGGTCAGCCAGCATGTTAGCAGCCGCTTAGCATTAGCATTAAACACGTAACAATTGAGAATTTAATTATTTTTACATGTCATACGTTTTTAATGAGATTTTTTTAAATTTAGTGATGAATGACCGGGTTGAGATGGTGAGCTGAGCTACGTTTATGCGTTGTCTGCTCTGTTCAGGAGTTGCTAACATTAGCATCATGGCAGGGCGCTGCAGAGACTGATCCCGTTACATAGTTGTGTTTAACCGATAAAAAAATGTTGCGGTCTTGTCTCCATTTGTCTAAGAAGGGTGTCACCAAAACGCCCGCATAGCATCTACATTAGTTGGTTATCATTTTCTGTAGAAATAGCTAAACTATTAGCCACTTGCCAAACTAGCCTGCTCCATTTCAGGCCTGCAGTCGGCTAAGTTCACAATAAGTTGTCAGGACATTAAACGCCTCATGGCTGACGGTAAATAATGGAGGCATTTGTGTACACGAGCGTCTCCAACAACAGATTCATAAATGACCTCCAGTGAGTTAACATTAATATACGTTTGGGTCGCAAACCTGGAAATCCTTTGTCCAGGAAAAAAGGTTCATTTTTTTGTACTCTCCCAACATGAGGCACGCTTTCAATCCTCCAGGGCTTTTAGATCATTCTTTTAACTTTATTCACAGTTTAATGAAAATGGTCGATGTTTCAATGAACGTTTCTGAAGGTTTTTACATGTAAGCTGCAGTCAAAATGCTGGGCTCAGCAGCTGCGAAGTTGACAAGCTTTTGTCTCCTCTCTTTTGAACCCCCTCCCTTACAAAAGCTACAACTAAGCTGCTGGTGCCTTCACTGATATTACTCTGCTTCATTTAAGTTTGCAATCACATTGTGTCTGCTGTAGTTCGTTTAATGGCTGATTTAAAGTGGAATTCTCATATTTATTTTAGCACTTTAAAAAAAAAACTCTTTTCTTTAAGGACCAGGAAGACCATGACACCACTGTAGATGGCACAGAGGAATCTAATCATGATCCCCACTTTGAGCCCATCGTGTCTCTTCCTGAGCAGGATGTTAAAACATTAGAAGAAGACGAGGAGGAGCTCTTCAAAATGTAAGTTGTATTAATGGAGTTTTTTATGATGCAAGCTCGATTTAAGTGTTAGGTATTTGGACTATCCATCCGTCCGTCTTTACTCGCTTCTTCCTTTTCGAGTCACAGGGGTCACTGGTGCTCAAGTGCAGCAGTCACTGCGAGAGGCAGGGGACACCCTGGACAGGTCACAAGTCCATCACAGAGATGCATGGAGACAAATGTTGGTTTACGTACTGTAATCCCAGATTCTATTTCGTATAGGCTTCGCCCTTTAAAGCTATCGCTAGTGGGTTTCAGCGCTGCGCGAAAGGATAAATCCACTAGCGATAGCCTTATAGGGCGAAGCCTATACGAAATAGAACAGAAACGAGTCAACCATTCACACACTCACTCACACCAACTAGAATTCCAAATTTTCTTTTGTCAAACCCAATTTATAGTCATAAGTTTAGGTACAGTTGTGTTTTTTTTTTATTGTGCCAATTCTTTTTACTTTTGTGGCTAAACAAATACTGATAAAAGTATATCTATAAAATAAACTGTTGTTTTCCCAGGCGGGCTAAACTATATCGTTTTGCCTCCGAGAATGATCCACCAGAGTGGAAGGAGAGGGGGACTGGTGACGTCAAGCTGTTGAAACACAGAGAGAAGGGCACAATTCGCCTCCTGATGAGGAGAGACCGGACCTTGAAGATATGTGCCAATCATCACAGTGAGTCATACTGACCCCATCATACCTATACCTTGTGGTTTTCATATTATTGGGCCAAATCTCTTTACAAGAAAATTATAAAGAATACCCTTACATGCTGATGTGTACATTTAGCTTCTTCGGCTTCACACAATACATAACAATCCTACGATGATGATATTGTCATCTTAAGTGTCTCACTGGGCTACAACAGCTGGTAACTAGTTTGGGAACGGCCTTTGCAAGGAAGCCTCCAGGATGTTTTATTTCGTATAGGCTTCGCCCTTTAAGGCTGTCGCTGATGGGTTTTATCCCGATATGCGAATCATTGCACTGAAAAATTTAGTCCACACCCACCTGCTGTGTGGGCCCAACTCGGTCCGTATAAATTACGTTAAGAGCGGGTAATCGGCTCCCATTTTTCTTCAGCGAGCTAATAGCACTGTCAGAAGAACGAAGAAGGAAAGTTGTGTAGATGACTAACCTTTGTTAAGAATGCTTGGCCCGTCACGTCGACCTCTGGTCGTCCCGGTGAGCTCTCCTCCCCGAAGAGAAGCTGACGAGCAGTCTTGTTTCAAGGTAAGCGCCGAGTATTTCTCAGTGACAGGTTGCTACATGCTGGACAACGCCATCTTGTAATTTTCCTCTTATCGCCGACCCTCGGAGCGAATCGGATGGTTCCTCCGGGACAGGCGACGTCAGCTGCAGCCCCGTTGCTCATTCCATCCTGGAGAGCGTAGTGTCGGTGGAGGGGGGCTGAGCGAATGCTCGCCTCATCCCACCTCGTTTCGCATCGGCGATCACACCGCTCCCGGCCGATGGCGCCCTCTGGGGTTGCCTGGCGTAACCCAGGAGGCAGCTGACATGAAGGAACCCTTTTTTACGTCCCGCGCCTTATCCGCCAGTTCGGATGATCCGGCGGGAAGTTTTTTTTTCTGGGCTCCATCCCGGCTCGCCGTCCTGATCCCATCTGGCCTCGGTTTCCCAACAGGACGTCCTACGGGGACAAGGCCACAGCCGTTTTCCTGGTAGATTGGGGGGGGGGGGGCGGCTTCCACAGTCTGCGCTCATCACCAGAGCAGATGGGTTTCACCGAGCGGAAATTCCCTCAGTGCCCCCTGGAGCCGAGCCTGACGGAGACTTTTCTCGGAGCAAGATGTCCAGGTGGACCAGCGTCCCGCGCCTCCGGTTAGCGTAACCCAGACGGTGACACCGCTATCCAACCGAGCTCACCTGTTAAATCTGGGCTTCGCCATAAAATGGAAGAAAAGCTCGATTTTCCCAGCCCAGACAATTGTTTATCTGGGAGTGGAGCTAAACTCAACCACCATGAAGGCTCGTTTATCACAAACGAGAATCGACACTTTAAAAGACCAGCTCCACCACGTAAGACCTGGCATAGTGGTAACAGCTGTTTCCGTCATGAAGCTGTTAGGAATGATGTTATCAGCTCACACAGTGGTCCCGCTGGGTTTACTCCACATGAGACGCCTCCAGAGGTGGTTTGCACGTCTGTGTGTGGATCCAGTAAAACAAAAGAGACGGATGATCATTGTTCCTCCCTCCGTGAGAGTAGACCTCAGACACTGGGAAAACACCCTGGTTCTGTCGGAGAGAGTCCCCGTCAGCAGACCCACGTCACACGTGTCAGTCTTCACGGACGTGTCGTTGTCAGGCTGGGGGGGGGGACATGCCTGTCTCAAGCTGTAGGGGCACTGTGACCCCATCACACATCAGCCCACATAAATGTTTTTGGAGTGTCGCACGGTTCTGAACGTTATTCAACACTTTGCTCCTGTGCTGCAGAATCAACACGTTTTGATTCACACAGACAACAAGGTGACTGCTGCGTACATAAACCGTCAGGGAGGTGTGCGTTCAGCCCAGATGTTGCACATTGCGCGAAAGCTTCTGTGTTGGGCACACCAAAATCTGCTCTCCATCAGAGCAGTTTACATACCCGGTGTTCTGAACAAAGGGGCAGATGTGATGTCCAGGGGCGGCCCATGTCACGGGGACTGGACTCTCCATCTAGACCTGATGACTCAGACGTGGCAGGTATTTGGCAAGCAGCCGTGGACCTATTTGCAACACGAGAGAACGCTCAGTGTCAACTACGGTTTTCTCTGAGCCCGCGAGACGAACCACTGCTGGGGGTGGACGCGTTGCCCACAGCTCATGGCCCAAAACGCTTCTGTACGCGTTTCTTCCACCTCCTTTGATTTTACGGTTCTTGAACCGAGTTCAGGGGGAGGGATTGACAGCTCTCCTGGTGGCCCCCGAGCGCGTGAACGCACCATGGTTCCCAGTCCTGCGGCATCTACTGTCGGGGCACCCGTGGAAACTGCTGTGGAGGAAGGATGCTCTCCCAGGCAGGAAGAGCGGTCGGGACTTACCCAGAAATAGGCCAACACCTGTAGGTCTGGCCGCTGAACGGATCCGCTTAGAGAGGGTGGGTCTCCCACAGGATGTAGTGCGCACAATTCAGGTTTCACGTGCTGCATCTACCACAGCGCTGTACACATCAAGTGAACAGTTTTTCAGCGCTGGTGTACAGAGAAAGGTGTAGAGGCCACCTCATGTCCACTAGGTGGCATGCTGTCCTTTCTACAACAGCTGATGGACAGAAATTTGGCGTCCAGCACGATTAAAACGTACGCTGCAGCCATCTCTTCCTGCCACGAATGGTTCGGAGACAGAACAGGTTTTAATCATCCGCTGATGAAGCATTTTCTAAAAGGTTACAAAGACGCAGGCCTGTTTCTTGCCCACTTGTTCCACAGTGGGATTTAACGCTGGTCCTGCGAGCCCTGATCAAAGCTCCATTTGAGCCTCTGGATCAGGTCCCACTTAAATTCTTGTCTCTTAAAACAGTCCTGCTGCTGGTTTTAACATCCGCTAAGAGAGTGAGTGATTCATCTGCCCTCTCTGCCGCTCCGTCATGTCTCAGAATTCAGGCTGACGGCAGCTCAGCTGATCGAAGACCAAACCCAGCTTTTATGCCTAAAAACATCACGAGCTCTTTTAAATCGAGTGATATCGTTGGAGGGGCCCCCCCCCCCCCCTTCACACACAGAACAGAAGAAGTAGCGTCTTTTTATCTCCTCTGTCCTGTGCGGGCGTTGACGTGTTACATAGCGTGCACAGCTGCAAAGCGTCAACACTTGTTTGTGCATTATGGAGATGCATCTGCAGGTCGACCGTTATCCACCCAGCGCTTGTCACACCGGCTGTGTGAGGCCTCTTTCTGAAGCCTACAGAGCATCAGATTTAGAGCCTCCTGTCAACCTCAGAGCACACTCGACCAGGGGTATCGCATCTTCGACTGCTCTGCATAATGGTATGTCAATGCAGGACATTTGCACTGTGGCCGCATGGTCAACACCCTGCTCATTCATTCGCTTTTATCTACGTGATGTGACAGCTCGTTCCATGACACATTCTGTCTTTAGTGTTTTACAGAATGAATATTGTTGTTTCATGGAACTCTGTCTTACTCACATCTGTCTGCATGCATTACAGTGTGAGATGGTTGGTATCGGTCACAAGTTGTGATTATTTTGGTTCTATTGTCACTAATCAGTTCATGACTATTTTTACCAATCAGTTCATTGATTAATAATCAGTTCATTTGTTATTATCTATCTGTTCATACTGTTCAGCTGTAAACCGGTTGGTTCATGGCTCTTTTCAGCTTTTTTCCCTCCCCGTTGAAGTTTTCCGGGGCGTTCATGCATTCAGAACTCATAGTTACACAACATGCGTCTGTGCATGGCACACATAATTACGCACATGGGGAGCTGAGTGACAAGACGTTTTTTGGGCAAGCTTCTGCTTCATACGGTGTTCGAATGGACCCAGTGAGGCGAGGACCACATCTGCTTCGCCCTTAACCCATCAGCGACAGCCTTAAAGGGCGAAGCTTATACGAAATAGAACGTTGGTTACGTACTGTAACCCCAGATTCTATGAGTATAGGCGTAGCCCTTTAAGCGTCGGGCCTCACTGGCTCCTGAATGGCTGAAGAAAAAGCTATTTGGGAGCCGATTACCTGCTCTTAACGTAATTTATATGGACCGGGTGGGGCCCACACAGCAGGTGGGCGTGGACTAAATTTTTCAGTGCAATGCTTCGCATATCGGGATAAAACCCATCAGCGACAGCCTTAAAGGGCTACGCTTATACTCATAGAACCTGGGGTTACAGTACGTAACCAACGTTTGCTCTTCACCCACAGTGGCAGCCCAGTAACATACAACCTTAAATCCTGGTTATTATTCTACATAATTTGGTCTGCTGCAGACACTCACTATAACCATTTGTTTACTACATGATACATTTACTCATGACTTTAAAATACATGTTTAATAGTAAAATAAAAAAAATAAAATTTGGACTATCACATGCAGTTTATGATCAAAGTATAGCTTGATGTAGTCCTCATATGTGGACCTTCTCACCTCTTGTGAACTCCAGTTGTTCCTGCGATGGAGCTGAAGCCCAACGCCGGCAGCGACAGAGCGTTTGTGTGGAACACATTAGCAGATTATGCTGACGAGTGCCCCAAACAGGAACTCCTGGCAATACGCTTTTTAAATGCAGAAAGTAGGTGCTGACACACGTAATCCAATGTCGCACATAAAGCTGCCCACACTCAATTACTTTTGCTCAGAAGTTGTATTTTCTTTCTACAGATGCTCAGAAGTTCAAAATGAAGTTTGATGAGTGCAAGGAGGAGGTCAGAAAAATCCTAGAGAAATCAGGTAAATAAAGTATTTTATTTTAATAGTTGTTTAAAACTTTGATCTGATCTCAGTAGATCTTTGCTGAGATATAAACATGTAACTTCAGGTTAAACTGCAATAATTTCAAACTTTAATTGACAAATGTTCATAAGAGTTTTGTCGTAACCCACTAAATAAACAGTTCTGAGTGAGGAAAAAATTATGTTTATAATGTAAAACTATGTGTAGCATTAGCATGACGTTTTGAGAGCTTGCAGACATACTCAAGTCTTTGCTGTACACTCCAGCTTGGGGCTTTTTCTGTCTGCTACATGAACACGCAGAATGTAACACTGCTGGCTTTACAAGAAGGCCAGTGTCCGCATGTTCTGCTACATTAGATTTGTTGCCAGATGTTGCTTCTGACATTCTTAGCTTTGTTTTGGATGGAAATGAACAAATGCTGGTGTGATTGTGTGATAATCTTAATATCTAGCTTATGGGATGGCACATTTTTACACAGGTGATGCTGAGAGTGCGGATAAGGTGGTTGAGAAGCTGGGAGATCTATCCGTTAGAGACAAGGCATCAGAGGAAAAGAAAGAAGAGAACAAAAAGAAAGAAGATGAGAAAAAGGAGGTGAAAGCTGAGAAGAATTAAAAACCAAGAACTTGCTTTGCTGATCTTCAGTTTATCTTTTTTTTCCTCTTCCTACAATAGACTCTTAAGGAACTGAATTTGGACACTTGCATAATGTTTTTTTCTATTTTTTTTTAAATCCGTTTTGCCTCAAGATTACAAGTCTTTGATGCCACTGGGGAAAAATATCAGCAAAAGTGTAAACAGCAAAAAACATGCTTCCTCCCACCTTTTTCTCTTAGCACAATGGAAAACCACATTTTTCCATTTTTGTCATTGAAAGTTACTATTGACAAACTGTGAAGAGGCTTGTGATAGTGATAATTCCCACATTGGGGTATTTTTTTGTTTTTTGTTTGCTCTTCTGAAGCGAAGTTTGTAGTGGGAGGATAATGTAGCCTGCTCATTAGCAGCACACAGTCAGGGACCAGGCATTATGGAGGTGCTTTATAAAGATGGAATGAAACCTGTGAGGCATCTCGGTGGGCCTTCAAACCCTGTCCACACTTCTACTGTTAGATTACAAGGTGAAGACTTCTCAGTGGGTGCGTTGTAGAGCTAGTTGTTTCTTGGTTCCCTCTTTATGCAGGTCTAATGGTAGCTGACCTGCGAGGAATCCACTCCAGACAGTTGAAAGGCGACAGACAGGTCAAAATATTCACTTCTAGCTTACTGACAGAAATGCACTTGCTAAAAATGTCATATTTCCTTTTAAGTGTCTCAAAACGAATAAGCCCAAAGTAAACGGTTCATCAGTTTGGTGCAGCTTTTTTCTTTCTCACCCAAGTTTTTCACCATGAGATCAGGTTTGCATTCTTTAGATCCTAACATTCCCAGACTTAAAAGCATGTAGAGTTTATGTAATGGAGTGTGCCCCATCTAATCTGTGTGCTCACCACCCACTCCTTTCCATCCTGGACTCATAAGTGCATCTAAGTGCCAGTGCATCTGTAAATACATGTGTATGGATGAAATGTTGCTCTTCATTTGCACTCGGATGATCTGAAATGTTTCTTCCAACTTCAAATAAACCTGAAAGACCGTAGGCTTGGATTCATATGACATCACTTCCTCGAAGCTGCGTTAAAAAGATATTGACTGATGAACATGAAGAATAAAACGGATTCACTCAAAGTTGTAAAGTTTATTTAGTTTGCTCAGTTCGCTGGGAATATTTCCTCTTCACAAAAATAGGAACACATATACAGTCAATGCATTCTGTATTGTACATAACTGGTTTCAGAAAACAAAGTCAGCTTGTGGCTGGTAGTCAGAAACTGTCAGGAATGGCCTCTGACCTGCAGTGATATCCATCCTAAAAAAGAAACAACAGACTAATGGCAGTCATCTTAAGGAGGAATGACATCGATTGCATTTTGATTTGTGATCCAACGAGTTGGAGAGAAACACGGATATCAAGGGTCTGTCGGCATTTCAAGATGTCCTGTTGGTTTGCCTCACCCATCGAGCCTTTTTTATTGCAGCCTTGCAACAAACGTGGTAAGGCAGCTGGGTGACCCAGGTGTGAACGTCAACACTTTAAAATGCCAGGCTTGTGTAAGAAATTAAATCCTTCAAAACTTTCACATTTAATGTGACGTGTAAAAAGAAAACGTTTCATGGGGACAAAGGTAAACCAAAAAGATGCAGTAAGTTGGTTGCAGAACTATGCACACCCTTTTAATTGAAGCATTTTTTGATTCAATACAAAAGTCAGTCTCTTAGGACATGCATGCCTAAAGTGGTCAACCTGAAATAAGTTTAGCTGTTCTGGAAGGTTTTTCTGATACCCAGTCGCATCCAACCTCAGAATGTGATTCACAGGGAGATCAAACGGTTACAGAAACGTCCTCAGCATTAGATATCTCAAATCGAAGGCAGTCATCAAGAAGTGGAGAAAATCTGGAACAGTGATGTTGAGAATTGAACGTCCCTCCAAAAATTGAATTTACATCTTTTTCAGAAATGGATCCTGTTTAAGTGAACACTAGAAAACACCTTTTACTGCGACTTTCCTTCCCTCCATTGATTATGGTGACATTATTTACATGAACGCTCCTACAAGAACCCTGCAGATGTTGGATCCTGTCTATCATGGTGCACTAAGATTCATAACTGGTTGTAACTATCGTACCCATCACTGCACCCTGTATGTAACTGGTCAACTTCACGCAGACTCCCACTGGTACATTTTCATCCTTAAATCACTTCTTGGTCTGCTGCCTTCATACATCTGCATGAGTGCAGCTACAGCGTGCCCGTTCTGGACATTATTACCTTCAGTGTCCCCTCAGTGTGGACTGAACTTGCAAAAAGATCTGAAACTCTTGATCTCTAAGGGATTTTAAACAACTGCAGAATTGAAAACAGGCTTACAAAGTTATGAAGCTCTGGTCATCTACTAAAGCTTTTCAGACAGGCGAGGTCAGCACAACCTATGCTTCACAGATCTGAAGCGTCAGGAGTTCAGTTGTGCAGGCTCCTTTCTGAGTAGACCAAGACTCTTCACACACATGGTTCAGTAATTTAACATTAGTAAACTACATCCATGACTTTTACATAAATCCCCCTTACAAAAACCAATGCATATGTTTGTTTTTAGTATTTTACACCGCTTTATAATGTAGCTGTTTTTGTTTGTTTCGTTTTTATAATTTTTTCTAGTTTTAATTTTACCGGTATATGTTTTTTATATGATTGTCTACTGTTGTCTGTACCTCATCTGTGTTCTTTGTTTAAAACAGGTCTCTCTTGTAAACGAGTCCTTGAGGCTCAATGGGAATAACCTAAATAAAAGTAGAATGATTGAATAAAAACAGGTGGACACTGGTCAGGGGGAGCTGCAGCAACACACGAGGAGCTACAGGAAGTTCTCCACGTCTTGATTATGAAGTAGGGATGTGAAAAATTACCAACATCTAGCAAAAACTAAAGAAGTTTCCCCAAAACAAACAAAAACGTGACTTTCTAGTCCACAGTTCCAAAAGATTATAAAAAAGACCATACCCACAGTGAAACATGATGGTGGCAGCATCATGATGTGGGGTTGCAGTCAGGATGGGTGAAATAAACACCGATACAGTACGTTTTTTCCTTTGAACTAAAAACTTTCAGGTTTGCTAGAAAGCGAGAGTAATTTAGTTTCTCAGTGTATATGACCCCAGTCACATTCAAATCAACAAGAGAATGTCTTCACTAAAAAATAAAGTTTAAATGTGTGCACATTAATGTAACCAGTTTATTGCATCTTTAATGTTGGCTTCATTAAAAGTACAAGATAAATAAATGCCACATGACAGATGGAAAAAGTTTAGAAATTATTTTAAGTACATTTTCCTTTTTGGTGGCATTCACTGACTTAGCACCTTCCAAATGAAACAAGACTATCACAAAGAAATAAAACAGATTTTTTTAAAACAATAATAAAAAATTCAAATAGCGACGAGATTTCAAAACTTGCAACAATTCATTTAACTGCAAATATAAACTATATTTTAGGTTCACCCAGTCCAAAAGTCACATCCTGCTCAATACAAAACACTAATGATATTGCATTGTCCCTTAAGTGTATGACAGTGTTTCAGACACACTTCGTTGTGTAAGAAACCACTTTTCTTCTCAAAAGGCAACAATGGTTTTATTCAGAATGCAAGTGTATGGACATAATGCAAACAAATATTACATCGAGCTCGTTCTGTCCACTGGTTTTTAATTCTAATTGTTAAATTAGCATACGCTTGGACACTTGACTGCAAAGGAAAAGCATCAGAAAACGATACCCGAGCTGTACCAGACAGCTACTTCAAGCAGCTTTTCATTTTCACTCAGCGCTGACGTCAGCTTAACAGATAAATGGTGTGTGTGTGTGTAATCCTCAACTTGCATTTAGTTGTTTCTTTGTGGACGATTTGTCGTTGCACTCATCAAATTATCACAAATTTGATCATCTCCACAACACGAAGTATCACGTCACTTGTTTTACACAACAAAATAAAATATTTATATTTAGTTACCCTTTAGGTTAGATTTGATTTGTTTAGCCACAAATTTTATATTTATGAAAAAAAACAAAAAAAAACAGCATCCATTCCTGGCTTAGCATGTTTTATAAAAAATAAGTTGTCAAATGCAGCTTTCGATTACGTAAACAAAAACCCTACAACCTATAAAAACCTTTTTTTTTTTTGTGTTTCGTTTTTTTATTACATATTTTAACACCCTTTCATCGGTATAATTAAAACCCAATCTCGTACTAACCATTTGTTTCTTTTTCACAAAACTTAGTTTTTGGGGGATTTGCAAGGCTGGACTTGTTCTGGAGAAATAAAGATGAGGTATTCTGGTCTCTCAGAACACAGATATATATATATATATATATATATATATATATATAATATATAATATATATGAGTCTTGCTCTTGTATGTATTGAAATATCAGAAAACAAAGGCGTATGGTTCAACAGCCTCCTTTATGGGGGTGATAAAGGGGGGGAGGCTAATAAAGGCCTAAAATCAAGCCCTAAAAATCTGTGAACATCAACAAAGGACATTCAAAAACATGAATCCATGTCAACAAGCAGCTCTGCTGGTTGCATTAATTCCTGAGGAAAACATTTATATTTTTAAACAAAGATAAATTTAGCTTCTCTTCAATAAAAAGCTCGTTTCTCATGGAAATTAGAATGCAACCACCAGACACGACTACATGGCTTTCACCTTGGTACCCTTCTCGCGTGTTTTCCACACCCGCCCAGCGTTCTCACAGCTGTAAACTTCCATCACACATGCCAAAGACGACATGAACAGTACGAGTTAAAGAGAAGCACCTTGGATTCTTGGTCAGCTGACCGTCTTCCCACAGAGGTTCATGATGAGGATGATGGTGTTCAATCCACCCAAAACATTTTTTTGTTCACCTCAGTCTTTACTGGAGTAGGTTGTTCCAAATTGTCTGATAGGAAAACTTCACGAAGAGCTGAGAGACACAGACAATATTGTTGGACTTTTCATTCCTACTACCAAGACGACGGGTCACAGACATTTTAACAACACATACAGCACAGTCCGTGGCGTTAACGGGAAACCTCCTTTAGTAGGGATCCACTCGGACTCACCAGACACAAGAACGGTCTTATTCTCTGATCGAACTGTAAAAACAAAATAAAACCAAGCCCCTTACTGCCTGTTGTGTTGTTAAAAAGGTCAGAGAGGGTTTTTGTAGCAGGGTGGTGTGGTTAAAGGTGGAGGTGTCCTTGCTCACACGGATATTTCATATGTGGTACCTCCTACACCTGTCACCTTTTTGACGTTACTGTGGCGACTGGGGCTGAGGGGGGCACCCTGGGTGCTCAGGTGGCAGTCCATCTGCCCATTAACTTTCATGGCCTCTCTGATTGGAAAGAGAAGAACAAGAGAACATGATTCAACAAAAGAGCCAGAGAGCTTCCACACAAAGCGAACAATAAGAGCTGTGGAAACATGCAGGTTACACTGTTTGAAATGATAAAAAGACTACAACCACGTGGATGATTATTTTAATGTTAGTGGAAAAACAGGTTTGAGAAGTTTCATGAGAAGGTGAAAAGCATGCAAATGGAAAATAAATGAGGAGTCGTACTAATTTATTTAACTGACATTTGTGAAATAATACAAATATATTTTTTCTAGTAAAGGCAAACATTCAAATCATAACATGTGCAGATCCAAACCAGACAAAACATGAATAAATAAACAGAAAGACGAGCTGAACAAATATAAAACCATATACAGATGCTACATGTTGCCTCAGTTAGACATAATACACCAGAACAATTACTGGCTGTGTTAAGAAGAAAGAAAGTTCCCAGTGGGAATATAGTCAATGCCCACCAGTTCCCAGTATTTCACTACAGTGCATGCAGTCCCCCCAGGGTAATGTCAGGATTCATACCTTGGGCCCCCTAGCCGAGGCGAGTCTGTCCTCTCATGAGCACTGATGTAGGAGAGTTTCTGGTGAGAGTAGGAGGGGGAGCGGGGCTGGTGGGCTGGGGAGCGATAGGAGCCCTCATGGCCTGGGGCCCTGCTCTGGCTGCTGTTAGTGCTACTGTGATCAGTATGCAAGGAGGTGGATGAAGTCCGAGGGGCGCGGCCCAGAGTGGAACCTGCATGCCGCAACACAGGGGTTCGTTGTCCATAGCTCACCAACCCAACTCCCATCAAGTTGTCCCTAGAGCCTCCATAGGTCGGGGGTGTTGGGCCCCTTGAGCCTGGGCCACGTGACCCATCTGGGAAGCAAGCCGTGGTGGGTAGACCATAACCCCCATCAAACACGCCAGAGTCCTGGGCATAGATATGGGTCTGGGAGCGCCCATGAAGCATCTGCCGCTTCTCCCTCTCCTCCATCTCCTTTCGTTCCTGGATGGAGGCCATGATGGTCTGGGAGAGGTTATCGTAGCGTACTGGAGATGGGTCTCTGTCCCTGAGGTGAGGGGATTGTCTGCCCATCCCCCTGGGGGGCATCACTGGACTATAGGTTTGGGCAACTTGCGGTCTATGTATTTCAGGTTCCCGGATGTGGCACATTTTGGTGGGCAGGTAGGGTGAATGGAATCCTATGGAGGGCATACCACGGTGGGCCATGCACTCATTGGCACTGGCTGGGGAGATGCTGGGGTTGAGAAGGCTGTCATAAGACAGGCTGCCATTACGGTTGGAGCGAGTGTTTGGGGAGAAGACTCCCTTGTATGGGGTGGAAGAAACCGTCTGGGGTGGCATTGCCTGGAGCTGGCCCTTCTCTAGCCGACGGTGGCCTTGCTTCAGGCTGAGAGAGCGGGAGTTGATGGGATCAGAGTCCAGTTGATAAGGTGAGGACTGGAAGGAGCGGTGAAGAGGAGCGTTGGCGTACTCAGGCAGATCCAAGTTTGGCTCCGATCGGTAGTCGTGACCACGCACACCTTCTTCCAAGATAGCTGAATCCTTTCGGTCATCTGACATAACAATCTGAGGAGCAAAGAAGTTAGGATCTATAAATAAAATCACTTGACAATGTTCCTCATATAGAAAGTGTCAAAAAGCCTTTCTTCTGACCTTATCTCCAGCAGTGTGGTACTGGACTTTAGGCATGGTGCCAAAGGATGGCCTGAATTTGTACATGGTTGGAGTGGAGGGGTGGGTTTTTCCAGAAAGAGAACTTTCTATATAAAATACCACAAATTAAGAAAAAAATAAAATGATGAATAGGTTAAACATTGCATAACAAGGAGTCTGAAATAACTGCAGATCTCTAAGGTACCTACAGGCGGCAGCAGCGACCTGTGGATCAGCTTAAGGCGTTCACTCCCTGACATAATGCAGCATTACACAGGATCCTCAGGAGGGAACCTAGTGTTACTTCATACATTACTGACACTTCATACTACTGAATAAAAATGTACCATTAGCTTTAAAACACAGTGTGCTCCTAATTCACAAAGATTTTCTCAACCTTTTCACCTCCCATCCTTCACTACATACAGTACCACTGGAGGAAAGGCTGTGATTCACAATGGTTCACTTTGAAATTATTCCACAGATCAGCAGATTCACAGTAGGTTTTGACTCGTCACTAAAGATCACGCTTATTGTCTGGCCAGGTGTCAAAAAGACCCTCGCTGGCTCTCGTAATCAAAGATCATGACTGTTGCAACATGCCAATTCAAAACTGAGACACCAGTGATCTACAGAGGAGGTTTTGGCAAATTGACCTTGACAACAAAAGAGAAACATGGCTGATGATGTTTGTCAGGAAGGAAAGGTGTGATGGGGGTCTCACCTTCACTGGAGTTCAGTTGGTTTTTCAGCTGGTTGTACCTTTCAGCCTTGGGTGGCAGGGGTGGCTGGGTTTCTTTGCTGTCCAGACCATCAATGCTGCTTTTGGACTACAAGAAGGAGAGAAGGATGCTAAAAGCAAGCAGAACAGGTGGGAGAATGGCACAGAGAGGACCATCTGTTGTTGTTAAGGATATACTGAACCGTCTCACACAGAGGGCCGTAAAGAGGAAAGGCTAAACTTGGTAATTGTTCTGCATAGGCTTGTACATGTTGTTTTTAGAGGCTAAAGAACAAAAAAAGCTAATTTTTCCTCCCACTTAAAAGAGTATTCCACTAATCAAGGTGTGCACGTTTGTGAGGGACGAGCAAACTACAAAAATCTAGTCCAAACATCTAAACAGGAAGTATTCAGACCAACCTAAAGCATCACTTAACATTTTAACATCCACTTCTTAGGCATCTTTTACAAAGATAAAACTATTTGCTGTCAAATTGGTGCATATTTCCTTCATTTTAAATATATAACAATAATAAATCTGTAAGCTGCAAAAAAAGTAGGTCATATCTAAATGTAGACAATAGAAAATATGTTTAGATAGAAAAAAATCCTTTGAAGAATGTTTGAAGTGTGACTCACTCGCTGGATAGATTGTTCTTTCAGTCCTCTGCTCCCTGTCCCCCATAATTCCTGCTTTATATCCTGTACAAAAAGCTATTAAAGGACAAAATGTCCCCTCCAGCCTCAGTCACATACACTCTGACCGCTGGGGCAAATAATAATGAGGGATTTATTAGATTATTTACAGCCCAGATTGTTGTATATACTCATACGAGCAACTGACTGATTATCTGAATTAAAGGCCTAGCATTTCTCGAAGAACTGTCCTTTAGGTCTCGAGTTTGTCACTCACAGTTTCAGCAAACTATGGCTCCTTTTCCAAATTTTCTTCACAGCAAGACAACAGACTCAAAAGTCTTTTTTTTAAATGAGCTTTCTTTGGAAGAGATTCTCTCTTTAGTTATTTTGTGAGCCTCGGCAGAACACTACAAAACAAACTGGTGCCCAGGCAGCCAACAGAAACAGATGGTAGCCCGAGAACTAAAACCATTAAACCAAAACATTATTCCTTTGCCTCTGAATTCAGCCAAGGACTTTATATAGACTACAATTATATCCTTTCTGGGTCAACAGTCGTCCCATTCCTTATCCCCTATCTGAGTCATTTGTTTTATGAAGTCAAGATTCTAATAATACGTTGCTGTAGCTGAAATGCTTTAATATAAATGACTTTAGTGAGCTAGTCTTGGTCCAGCCCATAAAAAAAAAAGGTTAGAACAAACAGCTACAAATGAACCAAACGTGTGTCAGAAACTCACTGATGGGACGACGTGTGTGAGGGCTGCGGTCATTGTGAGCTGCTCACCTTGGAGTTGATTATTGTGCTGTGGATCCCGTTGCCGCTGACCTTGATGGTGATTTGCCGGTCTGAGAGGTCAGGTCTGATGAAGGGGGGCTGGATTTTGATGTGGGGCTTTTTCCGGGGGTCCATCACATATCTAGAAACATTTTAAATCTTATGAACAACTAGACTTTATTATTAGTCCACATGATTTTTATTTGACATTTACTGAACTTCATGCTTCATTTAGTCAGTGTTTGTCTCTGAATGTAATTTCATTCAACCTTTATTTATACAGGTTAGTCTCCTTGAGCCTCGAGGACTCATTTACAAGAGAGACCTGAGAGATTATATATATATATATAATACAATAGGGCAGCACGGTGGCGCAACTGGTAGAGCTGCTGCCTCTCAGCGAACAGGTCCCTGGTTCAAACCCCGGTCCAGGGGCCTTCTGGGTGGAGTTTGCATGTTCTCTCCGTGCATGCGTGGGTTTTCTCCGGGTGCTCCGGTTTCCTCCCACAGACCAAAAACATGCATGTTAGGCTGATTGGTAACTCTAAATTGTCCCTAGGTGTGAGTGAGAGAGTGAATGGTTGTTTGTCTTGTTTGTCTCTATGTGTCCCTGTGATGGACTTGCGACCCGTCCAGGGTGTACCCCGCCCCTCGCACAGTGATTGCTGGACATGGGCACCAGCGACCCCCGTGACCCAAAATGGAATAAACGGGTAAAGATAATGGATGGATGGATGGATATAATACAATACATACAGTACATATAATACATTTCTAAACAGTGTTCATGGCAAGCACTGGGATTTCTTTGTTTAGTTAAAAGTCTAGCATTCCTTAAAGAGAATGCAATCTGCCACCTTATTCAAGAGTAAATACAAAGATCATCTTTTATCAAGAAATGATAAAGAAGAAATGATGACGATGTAGGCATTTTGGTCAAACCATGAAAATAACATTACATATGTGAAATAATACACAATCTTATGGTGTCTGTGAATGACTGTCAGTTACTACCACATCAAAGGACGGCTCAGTATTAGACATTTTGTATTGACTATGGTCAAGCTGCCGTACGTCTTTACCTTTTAGCAGCGGCTGATCATTAGATAGCCATGGGAACCAGAAAGTCCACCATTTTTCCATTCTAAGGTTTTATGTATTAGTCCCTAATAAAAATGATCAGACCTTTATCTGGTTTTAAAATGATTCGAAACATCACAGGTTTGCTGCAAGATTTTAAACAATATTCAGCATCACTCCCTGACAGACCAGGCAAACATGTGGCTCAGATCAAAACACCAAAGTCAATAATCCAGGTAAAAATCCAACAACGTTCAGTCAGGTCATCCGGATGGTTTCTTTTGTTGCTGAAACGTCCTTCATCCAAAGGACTTCTTCAATCGGAGGAGCCACCAAACAAACTGATTCCCACAAACAGCTCACTCCACAGTGGAAAAAAACATCTCGGCAAAAAAAAGAAAGAAACCGTCCAGATGACCCGACTGAACATTGTTGGATGTGGGTCAGTGGTTCAGTGCATCTAAAACTCTCCAGCGTCAACCTGACAGCAGATGTGAAGAACACTCTCCCACGTGTCGTCCTCTCTGTGATGTTTTTTTTCATAGATTAGGACTACCGGTAGTTTAAATAAGAGTTTAAACTTCATCATGCTTTAGTGGCTCATGTCATCTACTACTGTTTCCTGTTGCTAGTTGGTCATAGAGGCAGTCGGTTCTTTTAGCCACCTGCTTCCCCACAGGGTTGCTGGCTGCTTTCACACAGACGTGGATTTACAGTACAGCTCTGCAACCAGCTAAGAGCATGTGCATGCACTCAGTACGGTCTGTGCTGTCCTTGCAGTGTTTGGGTGGGGCAACTGTGTGAATGTCAGAACCTCTGGTTGGCCACCAACCTACTGCACGTATAAGCATTCATCTGCATTCACGTTATTCCCAAAGAAAAAACCTGGATGTCAGCAGCAGAGTATCTTACCTGGGTGCCTGGGGACTACATAAGACATACTCCACGTTGCCACAGCAACCCTTGGTGAAAGGATTTACTCCTCCACGAAACTTGCCCGTCACCTGAAGAACACGGTGTGTTGTTTAGAGCCGACAGCAAAAGCACAAGGCCGTGACGCACACTCACACAAACGTACAGGGTCGATGCACGAATACAGAAGAGAGTGATCAAAAAACAAGACAGGATTTCTGCTGGTCTTTACCATTTGTGTTACTTCCTAAAATGTTTGTTCACCATCTTTACACAACTAAATTTATTTTAAAAAGGACTTTTGAAATATTTTATTGTGTGTAAATTTCAACACAAAGCAATTTTTCATCTCCCTCACCTGTTCATTGGTTGTTCTCCCTCGAGCTACGAGCACCATGTGGAAACCTGTGAGGCCCATAACTGGAATAAAGAAAAGCCCTGTGATGCACATCACCACCATGCTGGGTACAAATGTTACGTTAAGAAAACAACAAAGTACTGGTATGGACATGCCAGTTTACTGGTTATGTCCAAATGTTAATGTTTCTACTACAACAGCTGTGTAAAAATGTGTAAAACAAAGCACAGAAATGTTACTGTCTGTAAAATACAGCATGAATGCTGAGTTGAGTTGTTAAAACTAAAAGAAGCAAAACACCAACTATAAGCTAAATGACGGAAAATGCTCATTAAAAGAAGCAGGACACTAGTTCTTCTTTCAGCTTTTCTCTCTTCAGGGTCTCCACAGCAAGTCATCCTCCTCCATCTCACTTTGTCCTCACTCCAACTACTCCATGTCCTCTCTAACTGCATCCATGTATCTCCTCTTTGTCTTTTTCCTGGCAGCTGCATTTCTAACATCCTTCTACCAGTATACCTACTGTCCCTCCTCTGGACATGTCCAAACCATCTCAGTCTGGTCTCTCTAACTTCATCTCCCAGTTGTTCAACCTGTGCTGTACCTCTGATGATCTCATTCTTAATCTTATCCATCCTTGTCGGAGAACCTCAACATCTTCATTTCTGCTACTTCCAGTTCTTCTGTCTTTTTGTCCATGTCTCTGTCTCCAGATCATACAATATAGCTGGTCTCACCACTGTCTTGTAACTTTTTCCTTTGAACTTTGCTGACAGTCTTTTGTCACAAATCACTCCTGAAACTTTTATCTATACACTCCATCCTGCCTGGACTCTCTTTTCACCTCTTTACCACATTCCCAATTTTCTTGGACAGTGGACACCAAGTACTTGAAGTCCTGCACCTTTGTGACCTCTGCTCCTTGTAGCCTCACTGTTCCACTTCCTCCCTCTCATTCACACACATGTACTCTGTCTAACTACGACTGACTTTCATTCCTCTTCTTTTAAGTGCATACCTCCACCTCTTCAAGTTCTCTTCCACCTGTTCCCTGTTCTCACCACAGATCACATCATCTGCAAACATCATCGTCCACGGGGATTCCTGCCTGACCTCATCTGTTAGTCGGTCCATCACCAGAGCAAACAAGAAGGGGCTCAGAGCTGAAACTTCAAGTCAAGCAGGACACTAGCTAAACACAGCTAAAAGCTAAAGGCAGAAAATTGCTATCTAAAAGAAGCAGGATTGTAGCTCAAAGCTAAAAGGAGCAAAACACTAGCTAAATAGCTAAAAGAAATAAATGCTAACTAAAAGACGCAGAATACCAACTCAAAGCTAAATGGAGCTGAAAACTAGCCAAAAGCTAAAGGGAGCAAAACATTAGCTTAAAGCTAAAATAAGTTAAATGCTGGCTTAAAAACAAAAGTTTAAACAAACTCTCGCTAAATTTCAAATGTAACAAATTGCCATTTAAAATAAAAGTAGCAGAACAATAGCAAAAACTAAAAGTAGTATAAGGCATAAAATAGCTAGTATACTGAAGCAGATTTTAAAGAGACAAATGTTTGTTTGTTTGTTTGTTTATTTGTTTTTTATGGCGAACATATTTGTAAAATTAAATATTTTAAAATGTATAAAAGTTACAAAACTAAAAGTTGTTGCACTGCTCTTCTGAATGAGTTGTTGGTTTGATATATTTAAGAATGGCTGAAAATAGCACAAAGTATGCAGAAACGTTAAACCACAAAAAAACCTACTGAAAACAAACAAACAAACAAAGAACAGGACAGCCCATGAGTAAATGCTGACTCAGCTTTCACACTGTTATTTTTTCACGGTGACAGGATACGTGACAGTGGTGTGCAGTCCTCCCAGTTTTTCTTTGTGGTGGAGGACGAAGATGAGGCCGAAGGAGAAAACTCCCACCATGTGAACACTTAATGACAGCAGGAAGAGGAAGAAGTAGCGGTAGTTCCTCCGTCCAATGCAGTTGTTCACCCAGGGACAGTGATGGTCAAAGTCCTGAGGTGGGACAGCGGGAGAGAGAGAGTTACCGACACGAGAGAAGAAAAAAAGCCCACTTCATCTGAGAGGTAGAATAAATCATATAATAAAGAACAACTGATCTATTTTAACACTGTCATATAATAATAATGACACACACACATGAAACATTTAGATTTATTGTTCTTAGTTTGGAAAAATAAATAATAAGTGACAGAAATTCTCTAAATGTCATCATACAGTCATCAACTCCGGTCAGAGTGGAAAAAAATGTGACCTGCAGTTCAGGTAGGACAATAAGAACAGCTGTGGTCAAAAATTAAAAGACCTACAAATAATTGAAGTAAACGTAAGAAAAAGCTAAGAAAGTGAGGAATAAATCAGAAATGAGAGCTGTTAGTAATCTTTTCAACAGATGTGTGAATCATGAAGAGGTTATGTTTTGTAACAACCCCAGTGACTCTGAAGCTGTTTTTAATTAAACTCTAGATTCTGAATCAAATCAAAAGAAGAAGTTAACCTGGAAGCAGATCTTAAGATAATAGTCCTCAGAGCAAACGCAAAACTATTCTCTATATGAGACCACCGAGCTACCACAGCCCTCTGTGTGGAGCAGAGAGCTGCCATCTAGGGCACCCAGGAGAGCAGATGGTGGGGGTTAGGGCCTTGCTCAAGGGCCCAGATTGGGGCAGATGAGGGTGGAGGCAGGTGTGGGTCTTGCAACTTTTCCAAACACATTTTGATGATGTGGGCCTGGGGAGTCGAACCACCGACCTTTCTATTACAGGCCTACCTTCTCTAACCTCTGCACCACCAAGAAAAAAAAAAAAAAAAAAAAAAAAAAATATATATATATATATATATATATATATATATATATAAATTTTTGACGGAATGATCCAATTTTCGATATTGACCTTTCTTATGCCTAGATGCAACCACACACCAAAATGCAAGTCAGTACCTCCCTTTCTTTTTAAGGTATCCAGCTCACAGGTTGGACGGACGGACGGAGTGTATTTGTGATTGCTCTCTTGGCTCCGTGATGGGGACAAAAGGCACTTTATGTTCTAATGCAACATGTGGGTGATCCGGCCTGTGTTGGACTTTTTAACATCATCTTCTGCTTAACGGTTTTCACTCGTAAAAGTTAGGATTAATTACTGTTTTTTTAATTTAATAAATACCTTCTTATATATAAAAACTGTTTCTAATACTAAGATTGCAAAACCAAACAAAAGCAGCATCAACAGCTACTCTGGCAGCCAAACATTTATCGGAGTCGGAGTTTTTTTTATTGCTGTTCCACCCCATGTGGTACATGAGGTGGAACGAGATTATGTACACAGGGTCCCAGTTACATCCAACAATAAAATGTAAAAGAAAAACAGTAATAACATCTAAGATATGAACTAAGAAAAACATCAACTAAATATACACTAAGCACTAATAGCATGAAAACAATACGCTGAACAGCAGCACTAACATGAGTCGTGTGAGCAGATGAGTATGAATGAACACAGCAACATGAAACAGATCAGCAGCAACATGAAACAGATCAGCAGCAACATGATGTGATTTTTCACAGTGATTATTCTGGTTAGAGATTCATGAGTGTAACAGCCTCAGGGTAGAAGCTGTTCCTCAGTCTAGTAGTTCTACACTTAATGCTCCTCAACCTCCTTCCTGAGGAGAGCGGGGCAAAAAGTGTGTGCTGGGTGAGTGGGGTCCTTCTGTGTAAGTACTAACAAATTACATCCTTGTAGAATCATTCACCTTTTTTTGTTGTTGAGGACCATCTCTAAAAAAACCAACAACCCCCAAACAAACTAAACAAAAGATAAAACATGAAGCAGAAACACGGTTTGTATATTCATCTTGTACTGTACCATTTTATTTATAAAGCACTTTAAACAGCGACAGGGCCAACCAAAGTGCTGTACAGACAGAAACAAACAGGCAGAACACACAGCAACACATAACATAACGTAAAATTTAAATATTGAAACAAAGTAATAGCAGATAATAACATAATGACTAACACAGTGTGATGCATACAGGTTTGACACAGATCATACAGTATTGTAAGCTAGGGAATAGAAGTGGGTTTTTAAGCGGGGTTTAAAAACTGAGGGAGGGGGCCTGTCTGACAAGCAGAGGTAACTCATTCCATAGTCTTGGTCCTGCGACAGAGACGACCCTGTCACCTCTGTGCTTAAGACGAGTTCCTGGAACTGAGAGAAGCAACTGGTCCACTGACCTCAGAGAACGTGGTGAGAAAATGTCTTTAACTGTCTTACTGTATTCATCTGTACCTTTATGTTTATATACTCCCATGATCTTTTAGTTATTACTGATAATATTTTGCAATCAAAGGTGCCAAGAGCTTCTGTTCTGAAAAAAATAATCATATTTAATGCCAACTGTTTTCTTGACACAAACGACCAATTAATTATTTATTTTTAGTAGAAAAATACTTTTTTTTAAATCTCTCCCAAAGTCCCTCCCTGAGTGAGGCTATGTGTGACAAAATGTAACTATTGGGCTAACTTTCAGCCTAACCTTGGTGCATATTTGGACTGCAAACATTGTGTGTGTGTGTGTGTGTGCGCGCTCACACACCTCCACACAGTTGTCACAGACGCTGCAGTGCGAGCAGCGGGGCGGCCTGTAGAAGTGGCAGGTGGCGCACCACTTCATCCGCACCTGAATGCCTTTGATCTCCACGTTTTTGTAGAGCGGCGCTCGGAAATCGTCGTCCTTGTCCTCGTCCTCGTCGGCTGCGGGACACACACACAATCAAAGACAAACTCGTTATCAAAAGCACAGACGCACAGGATGAAGTGTGAGGAAAAAAACATTTAATTCACACGTGTGTAACGAAAGCAGGCATACAGAAATGGTTTTAATTGATGATTCTTTTGGACTGGGACTGCAGGGGGCACCCTGAATGGGAGTCACCCCCGCTGTTAGCTGTCTTTAGAGGGAGCAAACACACCGAGAGCATGTACACACACTGTTAGGACAGATACCTTCTATGGAAATAAAACTCCCACCATGACAGTGATTTTATCTGCTCTGAAGGAGAACTAAAGCATCAAAATGTGGTGTTTTCATTGTCCTTGGTGCAATCCTGCAATAAAGTTGTTCATTTCAAAATGTTCTGCGTAGAGCTGCTGCAGCAGAATATAAAAAGGTCTTTCACCTGATCAAAGGGAAGTTTGAACTTGAGAAAACAATTTCGCAGTACGAGAATAACTACAGGGAGAGCTGAGTACAGAGGCTGAACCCACACAAAGAGGTCCAAAATGAAAGAGAAACGAGAAAATGACAGAAACAAAAGGCAGAGACGCTGTCCCATAGAGGGAGACTGCCCTGTTATTACAGCACTCACACCGATTTAAATAGATTCAAAGGTGAACACCCGGCCAAACCCGCAGACACAAACAGCAGCTCCACTCCCATCTCCGCTTTCAGATTCTTTTCTACAAAAAAATCCCGCCATTAAAACAGTTTGGACTCAACTCCTGCGATACGCAGAACTTGAACAGAACTGCTGAAGGAGCTTTTCTGTGCGGCTGCTGAGTGACGACGCTGAAACTGCCAAGGAATGAATTACGAAACTGAGCTGCTCAAATTAAAACAAGCAGAACAAATTATAACATTTGCAAAACAGCAGCTAAAAGCTTTTTTCTTCTTCTTTCGGCTGCTCCCTCCTTCAGGGAACTAGGCAGTGAACTAACTCACACGAAGACTTGGCATGTGTTTTTACACCAGATGTCCTTCCTGACACAACCACAGACCACCGAGCTACCACAGCCCTCTTGAGTGGAGCAGAGCGCTGCCATCTAGGGTGCCCAGGGGAGCAGATGGTGGGGATTGAGGGCCTTGCTCAAGGGCCCAGAGTGGGGCAAATGAGGGTGGAGGCAGGTGTGGGTGTTTCACCTTTCCCACCAACATTTTGATGTTGTCGGTTCGGGGAGTTGAACCGATGACCACAGGCCCTAGAGCTGCCGTTTCTAACCTGAACCCGGAGCCCAGCCCCGCCCGACCCAGATTAGGGCCGGTCCATAATAACATGCTTAATGTGCAGGCCAGGTCGGTGTCGGGCTTTGATTGAATCAGCAGTTGACGATCCAATTACATGGTTTGCCATACAATCACCAGCTGCACGCGGCCATTTCGCTGACCGGCCTTGAAAGAGGTAAAAAGTTCAGTTAACCCAAACAGGTGAGATCACAAAATATCCGATATGTCAGAGCAGGATGCAGGCAGAATCAGGGGAAACATTTAATGCACTTTGATGGCCATGAAAGGACAAACACCCCCTCAGCTCCGAGCTTCTGCCCCTTTTATTCAGTCGTGTGTGTCGGCTGACTGTTAATCACTATAAGCAGTCAAACCTTAGTTAAAAATGTTGGGGGGGTTTCCGGGTTCAGACCTGTAATTACTGTTAATTTGTCGGATCAGGTGGGGTTCAGAAATGATGGCTACGGGCTGGGGCCGGGTCGGATTTTTTGGACCCGAATGCAACTCTAACCTTCTCTAACCTCTACGCCACCACTCCCCAAAACAGCAACTAAAAGCTAAAATTAGCTAAACTGATTTTAAAACATAGTTGGCAAATAACTGGCTAAAAGCTTCACTTTGCAAAAAGTACCGGTAGCTAAAAGCAAAAATTTGCAAAACTATAGCTAAATGCTAAAATAAAAAAAATTGTTGCTAGAAGCTAAAATTAGCTAAATAAGTAATTAGCCAAATAATTGCTAGACACAAATTAGCAAAAGCTAAAATTAAAGGAATTATATCAAAAACTATAATGAGGAAAGCTGTAGTAAAAAGCTAATGCTAGCAAACAGCAGCTAAGAGTTAAAATAGACAAAACAGTAGCAAAGAGCTAATATTAGCAAGACTGCTGCTAAAGGAGAATAAGAGTCAGAGTTTCTTTATTGTCATTCGCACCTCATGTGGTACATGTGGTGGAGCGAAATTATGTACACAAGGTCCCAGTTACATCCAACAATAAAATGTATAAGTAAAACAGTAATAACATCTAAGATATGAACTAAGAAAAACATCAACTAAATATACACCAAGCACTCATAACATAAAACATTGAACATCAGCACAAACATGAACATGAGTCTGTGAGCAGATGTGCACGCATGAACACATCAACATTGAAACAGATCAGCAGCAACATGAAACAGATCAGCAGCAGCATGAAACAGATCAGCAGCAGCCTGAAACAGATCAGCAGCAACATGATATGGTTTTTCACAGTGATTATTCTAGTTAGAGATTCATGAGTCTAACAGCCTCAGGGTAGAAGCTGTTCCTCAGTCTAGTGGTTCTACACTTAATGCTCCTCAACCTCCTTCCTGAGGGGAGTGGGGCAAAAAGTGTGTGTGCTGGGTGAGTGGGGTCCTTCATGATGCAGGTGGCTCTCTTCCTGCATCTAGAGGTGTAGATGTCTGTGATGGTGGGGAGGCTGACTCCGACAGACTTCTGTGCAGCCTTCACCACTCTCTGCAAAGCTTTTCTTTCTGCAGCTGTGCAGCCTCCATGCCACACATTGATACTGGAGCACAGGATGCTCTCCACTGCACACCTGAAGAAAGAGGTGAGGACTGAGCTTCCCAGACCAGCTCGCCTCAGCCGTCTGAGGAAGTAGAGTCTCTGATGAGCTTTCTTGATCAGGCTGGTGGTGTTGTTGCTCCAGCTGAGGTTGTCATTCATGTGTACACACAAGTACTTGTAGCTGGAGACCACTTCCACCGCACCACCGCATAAGAGCACAAACTAGAGCAGTTTGATGCAGATTTTAAACAACAATGTTTTTGATGGAATTAAAGAGATCTCAATTATTATTTTTTTATTGAAAAACGTTTTGAACTGAAGTTAAATAATCCAAAAATTACAAGTTTCCAGTATTAAAAAAGTAATTTACACAAACCCTGAGTGTCAAATGTTTTGATAAATGAATGGTTAAAGTAGCACAACATATTCAATAGTTTGACTGCAAAAAAAATACTTTAACACACAAAATAATAGTATCATTCATTCTAACAGTTTGTTTACTGAAGCACAAAATAGATTAAATCTGACCTTGTTTTTTGTTTCTACAGCTTTTTGCTGAATTTACTGATTTACATCAGCTAATATGTTAGTAATATTTCAATACTCATTTTTATTCTCCTTCTTGTACATGCTCTCATGTTGTGGGCTAAGAGGTACCCTCATCTAGCATCACTGTTTCTGTTCAGCCCTCACCGTGGGCTCATCAGTGATTACCACGTGAAGGGCATCTGAAACACTCCGATTAGTGTAACGATATGTGGACACACCCGAGACACACACCAGTTGAAACAAAATCTTCCTTTTCCAGGAAAAAAACAAGTCAGCTTTTAAATAAATGCAGGAATTTCAATGCATATTAATCACCTGCCATCATGAGAGGTGGGTGAGTACATAAATGTCTTTGTGTTATTCTGTCTGATAGCCAAAAAAGAAGAAAAATCATGAGCCACTGAACAAATTTTAAATGGACCCTCACAGTAATCACTGAATGATGTGGTGAGATGTTTACACACTGACTGCTTGAAAATTACAACTGTGCCAGGGAACCAACCAACTTAAATAAACTCTACCAGTTCTGCCAAGAAGACTGGTCAAATATCAGCCAGGGAGAGTAATGGCTGAAGCTTGTTGACAGAAACATAAAGTCTGTGATCAAGAAGCTTCTCGCTAAAGGACATTTAACCATTTCATTAGTGATGCATGTATATATTTGAGTCTATTTATGTAATTCTAAACCAGGGATATTCAACATATACACACTGAGCTTGAGAACGAGGTTGAGAGGTACCGACTAGATATAGTTGGGCACACCTTGACGCACAGCATGGGCTCTGGAACCGATCTCCTTGAGAGGGGCTGGACCTTATTCCACTCTGGAGTTGCCCATGGTGAGAGGTGTCGAGCTGGTGTGGGTCTACTTGTAGCCCCCATGACTTGGTGCCTGTGTGTTGGAGTTTTCCCCAGTAGATGAGAGGGTGGCTTCCATCCACCTTCGGGTGGGGGGGACGGGCTCTGACTGTTGTTTGTGCCTATGCGCCGAACTGCAGTTCAGAGTATCCGGCCTTCTTGGAGTCCTTGGCAGGGGTGCTGGAAGGTGCGCCAGCTGGGGACTCCTTTATTCTGATGGGGGACTTCAATGTCCACGTGGGTAATGACAGTGTGACCTGGAGGGGTGTGATTGGGAGGAACGGCCTCTCTGATCTGAACCAGAGTAGTGTTCTGTTGTTGGACTTCTGTGCTAGTCATATTTTGTCCATCATGAACACCACGTTCGAACATAAGGGTGTCCATAAGTGCACTTGGCACCAGGACGCCTTAGGTCATAGATCGATGATTAACTTCATAGTCGTGTCATATGATTTGTGGCCATTTGTTTTGGACACTCGGGTAAAGAGAGGAGCTGAGCCGTCAACTGATCACCACCTGGTAGTGAGTTGGATCTGATGGCGGGGGAAGATGCCTGACAGACCCTGTAGACCCAAACGTGTAATGAGGGTTTGCTGGGAACGCCTGGCAGAAGAATCCTTCAGAGAGATCTTCAACTCACACCTCCGGGAGAGCTTTAACCACATCCCAACTGAGGTGGGGGACATTGAGTCAGAGTGGGCCATGTTCCACGCCTCGCTTGTTGAGGTAGCTGCCTTGAGCTGTGGCCGCAAGGTTGTTGGTGCTTCTCGCAGTGGCCATCCACGAACTCGGTGGCGGACACCCCGGGTTAGGGAAGCTGTCCAATTGAAAAAGGAGTCCTATCTGGCATTGTTGGCCAGTGGGACTCTGGAGGCAGCTGAGGAGTACCAGAGGGCCAAGCGGTGTGCAGCCTTGGCTGTTGCTGAGGCAAAAGCTCGGATGTGGGAGGAGTTCGGTGAGACCTTGGATAGAGACTCTCGGTCGGTTCCGAGGAGATTCAGGCAAACCATCAGGCAACTGAGGAGGAGAAAGCAGCACTTTACTAATACTGTGTTCAGTGAAGGTGGGGTGCTGTTGACCTCAACCAGTGATGTCGTCGGGAGGTGGAAAGAATACTTCTCAGACTTTCTCAAGCTCACTAGCACGTCTTCCATGGAGGAAGCTGAGTCGGGGGACTTTGGGGTTGATCCGTCCATAACCATGGCTGAGGTCGCTAAGGTAGTTAAAAAGCTCAGAGGTGGCAGGGCTCTGGGAGTGGATGAGATTCACCCTGATTTCCTTAAGGCTCTGGATGTTAAATGGTAAATGGACTGTACTTATATAGCACCTTTCTATCTTATTTCAAGATACTCAAAGCGCTTTACATTACAATCTGTGCCCTCATTTACCCATTCATACAGCACTCTACTAGACCTCTACCAACTAATTGAACAAATCATTCTAAAGAGACTAATCAGTGCTTTAGATCACATTCATACACTGATGGGACACAGATCAGAAGCTATGAGGGGTTCAGTGTCTTGCCCAGGGACATTTCAGCATGTGACTGCTGGTGGATTCGAACCCCCAGCTCTCGCATTGGAGGACAACTGCTCTAACCACTCAGCCACAGCCACACCCATGTTGTGGGGCTATCTTGGCTGACATGCCTTTGCAACGTCGAATGGACATCGGGGGCAGTGCCACTGGATTGGCAGACCGGGGTGGTGGTTCCCCTCTGCAAAATGGAGGACCAGAGGGTGTACTCCAATTATAGGGGCATCACTCTCCTTAGCCTCCCTGGTAAGGTCTATTCAGGGATACTGGAGAAGCGAGTCCCATCGTTGGTCGAACCTCAGATCCAGGAGGAACAATGTGGGTTCCGTCATGGCCATGAAACACTGGATCAGCTCTTTATCCTCACTAGAGTCCTTGAGGGGTCATGTGAGTTTGCCCATCCAGTCTACATGTGTTTTGTGGACTTGGAGAAGGCATTCGACTGTGTTCCTCTGGGTACACTGTGGGGGGGTGCTCCGTGAGTATGGGATTGGAGACCCGTTGTTATGGGCTGTTCAGTCCCTATACAAGTGGCGTGAGAGTTTGGTTCTCATTGCCAGCAGTAAGTCAGACCCCTTCAGGGTGGGAGTTGGACTCCGCCAGGGATGCCCGTTGTCACCGATTTTGTTCATAACTTTTATGGACAGAATTTCTCGGTGCGGCCAGCTGGCGGAGGGGTTCCGGTTCGGTGGCCTCAGGATTCCATCTCTGCTCTTTGCAGATGATGTGGTCTTGTTGGTGTCATCATGCCGTGATCTTCAGCTCTCACTGGAGCGGTTCACAGTCAAGTGTGAAGTGGCTGGGATGAGAATCAGCACCTCCAAATCTGAGGCCATGGTCCTCAACCGGAAAAGGGTGGATTGCTCTCTTCAGGTCAAGGGTGAGGTTCTGCCTCAAGTGGAGGAGTTCAAGTATCTCGGGAGCCTGTTCACGAGTGAGGGAAGAATGGAGCGTGAGATTGACAGGCAGATTGGTGCAGCATCTGCAGTATTGCAGACTCTGTACTGGTCCGTTGTGGTGAAGAGAGAGCTGAGCTGTAAGGCAAAGGTCTCTGTTTGCTGGTCTGTCTATGTTCCTACCCTCACCTATGGCCATGAGCTCTGGGTAGTGACCGAAAGAATGAGATCACTGATACAGGCGGTTGAATTGAGTTTTCTCTGCAGGGTAGCTGGACTCTCCCTCAGAGATAAGGTGAGAAGTTCAGTTATCCGGGAGAGACTCGGAGTAGAACCGCTACTCCTTCACGTTGAGAGGAGCCAGTTGAGGTGTTTGGGCATCTGGTAAGGATGCCCGAGCCAGTTGAGGTGGTTTGGGCATCTGGTAAGGATGCCCCCTGGGCGCCTCCCTAGGGAGGTGCTTCGGGCATGTCCAAGTGGGAGGAGACCCTGGGGAAGACCCAGGACATGCTGGAGACACTATGTCTCTTGGTTGGCCTGGGAACGCCTTAGAATCCTCCCAGAAGAGCTGGAGAAGGTGGCTGTGGAAAGAGATGTCTGGGCCTCCATGCTCAAGCTGCTGCCCCCGTGATCCGACTTCGGAATAAGCAGAAGATAATGGATGGATGGATGGTTTCGTCCTCTATACGGAGGGCTTCAACAGTCTAAGAAGTCGCAATTAAACGGTTTCCCCACTAAGCAGTACGCAACTCTACAAAAAAGAAACTGTCCAGATGACCTGACTGAGCATTATTGGATTTGGTGCCTGGATGATAGAGCATGAACTTTGATAAATGCCACAGTGCTATTTGAAGGTTATCATTAAATTGCTCACATACCAAGCTTAACCTTGAACCTTAACCATTTAGACCTTTTTTTTTTTTTTTGTAATTAATGTGATGGCTTTGAATTACCGTAATTTCCGGACTATAAGCCTCACATTTTTTCACAGGCTTTGAACCCTGCGGCTTTTACAATGCTGTGACTATTAATTTATTAATTTTTTGACGGGCTAATGAGCTTCATGCTGCCAAAACATTTAGCCTCATCACACCCGGGCGCTCACATAGCTGCCCAATACACGTCTCTCTTGGGGTGGTGGGTCCTCATGACTCAATGAGACTACCTGTATAAATAAAGGTTAAAAATAAAATCTGACCAATAAAATTACCAAACAGGTCACAGTGGATCAATGAAAAGGGGAGCAGAGACCAATGAAACAAGAAGGGCAGGAGAGAACTGGGGGATTTCCTCCCCTCCCTGGGGCCACAACGAAGTATTTGCAGCCACTCAACATAAGTGTGAATTGTGCATTTAAAGTGATACTCCAAGCTCTGTGGGAAGTTTGGATGACTGGTGGCGAGAAATCATTTACAAAAATTGGCCACATGCGCAGAGCAGCTTTTGCTCAGGTCAACCAGTAGATTCTGACAGCAGAGCAGTGTAAAAAAATCCTCCATCACCAACGGGTTTCGAAAGTCAACTGGTTGATGAAGAGGCCAGCACAAGTTCAAAAGAAGCGGTGCACAGGAGGAAGATGAAAATAGCGATCAATGACTTCCTGGTAGGCTACTGTATTTTTTTTTTTTTTTTTACTAGTCATGTTACAGGCACTTTTCAGAAAAAAATAAATAAATACTGTACGCATTTGTGTATGTATGTGTTTAATTAAAAGTTTAAAAATCTTTCTGTGTAAATATCTTGTTACACCGTGGACACCCTCGGCTTATAGACAAGCGCGGCCTTTATATTTACTTTTTTATAATTTTATTTAGTGGGTGCGGCTTATATTCAGGTGCGCTCAACAGTCCAGAAATTATGGTAATGTTTTATGATGCAATGTAAATACCATCAAGAGATCATAAAACACTGTATAGTTGAGGACACCGGCCATCGCTTTGGCTGAGGAGATGAGTCACCCACAGTTTGTACTACAAACTACTTATTAATACTCCTTTGTGAACAAAAATACTGTATATGAGAACCTGTTCATGGCAGGTTTATATTTTTTAAAATAACATTGCTATGATCTCCAGGGATGAATTTAAATGTTTCTCTACCCAGATATGTCTGAGCAAAAGGAAGCTGTTATTAAAATAGGCTTTTAGACAAACTGAACAGGTCCGGTATCGTCCTAATGAAGGCTCATCTAACTTTAACCACAGCTCTACATGTCATGACCCTAACAGGCTGATTATAGGTCAGTGACAGACTGTGTTCTGTGGCATGATAAATGTGCTGCCTTTTACCTTGGGACTCAGAGACTGAGAATTTATTCATATTCATGGGCACATAGTCTCATATAAAGTATTTTATTACAGATAAATGACAGACTACTATAGTAAGAGATTCTGGTTCAACATGGATACACACCTCTGGGGTAAATTCCAGGGTCCATGAAGGTGGCCATGCTGAAGTTGGCCAAGACGAAGAGGAAGACCAGGCCATTGTAGAGAGGCACAGCAAGAGAGATGACTTTTGTCAACCAGGGGCATCTGAAAAGCACACGTGGAAACACAGGGATTAGATTTTTATTTTATTTTAAACAAGACAAATTAATTAAACATAGTTTTAAAAAAATCTCAGAAGTGCTTTTGCCGTTCAGAGATATGATTCTTACATGAGAAACCTACTATCACATCATCTCATTCTGTTTTTATGACTGATTACTAAGTTTTCCTAATATGCATAACTGGACAACAATAATAAGAGAATAAAACCAGTGTTCCCAGTTGTGCTGTAACTTTATGTTTGAACTCTTGAATGAACAGGAGTTCATTCCCCAACTGGAGTCACATTTTCCCCTAAAGATTTTTTCAGCGTCATAATTTACTGATAAATAAACAGAACACCATTTTATTGATTTAAAAAAATAGAGATGTTCTTGTTTTGCAAAGGGAAAACATTTTCAGCTCTTGTTGAAAATCCACCATGTTTTACAAGCTCTCTGTAAGGAAGGGAAGTATGTGATTGTCATCATCGTATGCGCCCATACAATAGCAAATTTAAGTCTCTGCATTTAACCCATCACACCTGAGATACACTCAGGTGGAGCAGTGGGCAGCTATGCAAGCGCCTGGGGAGCAATTAGGGATTAGATGTCTTGCTCAGTGACACCATGACATGTGGGCATGGCTAGGAGTCGAACTGCAACTTTCTGGTCCTAAGTCAGCTGCCCTACCCCCAAAGGTCTCATACTCTTTAAAGAACAAACCAACTAAAACAAACAAAAAGAAAAAAAACTCAATCATCTGAACTCGCATATCAAGAATAAGAATGGTGAAATGTTTATGGGACCTTTCTAAAGATAAACAAGACATATTAAAGCCTGTGGTTGAACATCTTGCAACAGGTTACTCATAAAGAAAATAGCAATTAATTAAGAAGGGATACTAGTGTTTCAGAAACGCACAATCACTAGTACCCTCACCCTCACTGGAGCCTCCAAACGTGCCACTCCAGGTTATTCTGACGTCAAAAAGTCAATTTCCTGGTGCTTGTGCCCTGGGAGTCATCTCCAACCCGTGTCTCTCTCCTCCAATAGTCCTCCTGTGCTTTGTTGAATTATTCAGAGTCGAGGCTGCAGAGAGCCACTAGCGTTGAACAGAGAGGGGAGTTGATAGAAAAGAGCTGGTCTCTCTCACACAATCCGTCAGCACCAGAGATTGGATCTGCTCCTCAGCTCTCTGATACTCAATATGTGTTTTTCATCAAACAGTATAACACTAAAATAGGTCACTGATAGACTTCCTTCAGTTAATATTTGTATTCTTTCAGCATTAACCCCATAATGGTTGGATTGTTCCCACTAAATTATTCCTGCTTAAAGCTCATTAAACAAGTCAACCAAATGCAAGGTGCAATTCTTTGAAAAAATGCCTATCACTCGCCACCATGCATGCCAAAGTTTTAAACAAAGATCTTTCATAATCTGCCAATTATGGGATTACAGGATTATATGTTGGCTGACTTTCAGTTACTAAAAGATTTTAGTTCAATAACTAATAAATCTAATGAGATATTTTATTAAAGCAACATAGAAAAAAAAAAACCACAGAGAGACATGTAATTTTTTTCCCTCACTGGCTCTGGAATGAGGCGCACACATTTATTCTCTCTCCCTGTTCTCCTCCTACTTTTTTGCTCTCTGTCTGTGTATCGGGCCAGCTCCTATTTTTACACATCCTCCAAAATGAAAACTACTGTTTTGGATCTGACCAAGTGGACTTTCGACGTATATTACAAAATCTTTTCAACAAAGCGACAGGGTCCTGGAGAACTCTCATCTGTTCGGACAACACATGCAGCTGGATATATCTCTGGGGAAGTGGATTGTGATGTGTCTACCTCTGCTGTCGATTGAGGATGCCAAAATTGCATATAATTGGATTTATGATAACAGATGTCCTGTTTTTGGAATAGTTTGGTTCCTGGTTTATCAACATACAAAGAAGACGGCCACAGCTAATTTGGCCCTTGTCAGGCTGCTGCCTAGTGGAAGGTTTGGTTTGTGCTTTGAGGACTCAAAATCAGCTGATTTATGAGCTAAACCGTTAGATGGAAGTGATTTGAATCACAGGCCACCTGCGGCTTTGGGACTCGTCAGCACGAAACAACCTTGAAGAGGCTTGTAAGCATGGACCAGTAGAATGCACCCTAATCTGGCCATTTCAGACCTTGGAAGTACCAGTAAAGACTCGGGGCTGCCAGAAGTTACACTGAGCAATTTTATCCATGACCAGGTGAAATGGCAGAACCAATGGGTGGCCAATGTTGGCCAAGGCCACCATAGATTAATCTTTGGCCACCCCAATCATTTGAGGAAACTATACTTTTAATCAATATAAATACTAGAAAGCACAGTTTCCTCAAATGATAGGGGTGGCCAGTTTACATGGTGACAGCCATCTTGAATTTTGACAAGACAACCCAATTTTCGATAGTGACATTTCTCGAGCCTAGATGCAGCCAGACACAAAATGGATGGCAGCATGTTGCTTATTTTTCCAAGTTATCCAACTCACAAGACACAGCAATCTTGGATTTTGAAGTGAAGTGATATGTGTTGCCATCACTGCATGCAAAAGCAACAATGAAATTTGTCCTCTGCATTGAACACATCACACACATGAGATACACACAAGAGCAGCGGGCAGCTATTTAAGCGCCCAGAGATTAGGCGTCTTGCTCATGTTGCACAACGAAACATGTAGACATAGCAGGGAATCCAACCTGTGTCTTTATGGTCCCAAGATTATTCTCCTACCTCTGCACCACAGTCATTTCTTTTTAATGTCAACCCACTTTTCAATAGGGAGCTTTTTTGTGCCTAGATGAAGCCACACACCAAAATGGAAGTCGGAATGTTGCTTATTTTTTAAGTTACCAACTCACAAGGTTGACATATATATACATATACACACACATATACACACACACCACACACACACATATACACACACACCACACACACACACACACACACACACACACACACACACACACACACAC
>NC_056505.1:35990266-36010773 GCF_014905685.2 Nematolebias whitei
ACACACACACACACACACACACACACACACACACACACACACACACATATATATATATATATATATAGTGAGGAAAATAAGTATTTGAACACCCTGTGACTTTGCAAGTTCTCCCACTCAGAAATCATGGAGGGGTATAAAATTTTCATCTTAAGTGCATTTCCACTGTGAGAGACATAATCTAAAAATAAAAAAAAATCCAGAAATCACAATGTATGATTTTTTAATTATTCGTGTGTTACTGCTGCAAATAAATATTTGAACACCTGTAAAAATCAATGTTAATATTTGGTACAGTAGTCTTTGTTTTCAATTACAGAGGTCAAAGGTTTCCTGTAGTTTTGCACCAGGTGTGCACACACTGCAGCAGAGATTGTGGACCATTCCTCCACAGATCTTCTCTAGATCAGCCAGGTTTCTGGGTTGTCACTGAGAAACACGAAGTTTGAGCTCCCTCCAAATATTTTCTATAGGGTTTAGATCTGGAGACAGGCTAGGCCACTCCAGAACCTTGATATGCTTCTTACGGAGCTACTCCTTGGTTCTCCTGGCTGTGTGCTTCGGGTCATTGTCATGTTGGAAGATCCAGCCATGACCCATCTTCAATGTTCTGAGGGAAGGAGGTTGTTCCTCAAAATCCCACAATACATGGCCCCGGTCATCCTCTCCTTAATACAGTGCAGTCGTCCTGTCCCATGTGCAGAAAAACACCCCCAAAGCATGATGCGTCCACCCCCATGCTTCACAGTAGGGATGGTGTTTTTGGGATGGTACTCATCATTCTTCGTCCTCCAAACACGTTGAGTGGAATTAAGACCAAAAAGTTCTATTTTGGTCTCATCGGACCACAGAACTTTCTGCCATGACTCCTCTGGATCATCCAAATGGTCATGGGCAAACAAGACGGGCCTGGACGTGTGCTGATTTAAGCAGGGGAACCTTCCGTGCCATGCATGATTTTAAACTATGACGTCTTAGTGTATTACCCACAGTAACCTTGGAACCAGTGGTGCCAGCTCTCTTCAGGTCATTGACCAGCTCCTCTCATGTAGTTCTGGGCTGATTCCTCACCTTTCTTAGGATCACTGATACGCCACGAGGTGAGATCTTGCATGGAGCCCCAGTCCGAGGGAGATTGACAGTCATGTTTAGCTTCTTCCATTTTCTAATAATTGCTCCAACAGTTGATCTTTTTTCACCAAGCTGCTTGGCAATTGCCCCGTAGCTCTTTCCAGCCTTGTGGACGTCTACAATTTTGTCTCTGGTGTCTTTGGACAGCTATTTGGTCTTTGCCATGTTAGTAGTTGGAGTCTTACTGACTGTGTGGGGTGGACAGGTGTCTTTATGCAGCTACCAACCTCAAAAAGGTGCTTCTAGTTTAGAATAATCAGTGGAGTGGAGGTGGACTTTTTAGAGGCGGACTAACAGGTCTTTGAGGGCCAGAACTGATTGGCAGGTGTTCAAATACTTATTTGCAGCAGTAACACACAAATAAATTATTTAAAAAAATCTTACATTGTCATTTCCAGATTTTTTTCTTAGATTATGTCTCTCACAGTGGACATGCACCTAACATGAAAATTTCAGACCCCTCCATGATTTCCAAGTGGGAGAAATTGCAAAGTAGCAGGGTGTTCAAATACTTATTTTCCTCACTTTATATATATATATATATATATATATATATATATATATATATACACACACACACACATACATATAGGGTAGCAGTCATCTTGGATTTTGACATGGCAACCCAAGTTCTGAAAAGAACCTTTCTTATGCATAGATGCAGCCACACACCAAAATGGACATCAGTACCTCACATAGTTTTCAAGTTATCGCACTCAAAACAAGCACGGACGGACAGTTGGAACAAATTTCCAATTCTCCCTTTTCACTCTGCGATGGGGGACACCTAAGATCATCTTACAGTATGTTAAGAGGAACAGAGTTTTATATCAATCTTGTAAAATATAATATGCATGATTTCATGCAACACCTGGAGATCTCACACAATGCATTAGTGCTTAGAGCATACCCGGTATGTTATAGTCATTCATTTGTTGGCTTGGGTTGAATAGTTGTGGTGGCCATCTTGAACTGGACCATTTCCCAAGTGTTAATAGTTGTAGATGTACTTCTGATTACTTTCAGAAAATTTCATTAAAGTGGTCCAATGTTTCATTGGATATTTTACTAAAAGACAGTCAGGGTTAACACCAACAATGAATACCAAAGTTTTAGGCAAAGATGTTGCACAATGTGTGGCACTCACACTGAATAAGTGCTGGAGAAAAAGATATATATTTTTAGAAGTCAGCCAAACTAAATGGCTAAAAGTCAAACATCAGTGTCAGTTTTGCTCCTGCTGCCTGAACACATGCTTTGTCGAAGATTCACCATTAACTTTTCCACACAAACAACCTCAGTGGAACTGCTTTATGTTTCCAGAGAACTCTCACGAGCGCTAATCTGCCGTATCATCACAGCTTTGGCAAGAAACAGAGGCGGAACGAATCTTTAAAGGAAACATCTTCAGAGAAAAGCAACAGCAACTCCAAGATCTTACAGAAAGCTTGTCTTCGCCTCTCAAAGGACTGTGTATTTATTGTGTATTTATTGTGTATTTATTAACCACAGTGTGTTGCAGCCGAAGCCGACAGAAGGAGTGCACTTCATAGTAACCGGTTTAGAAGTCTGCAAGCTGACAGCGTGGGAGGTAAATGTCACATGAAGAAAGTCTAATTAAGGACGCACACACACTGGTTAATTGTGTAGGAGTAATAGTAACCACTGAGCGGGTATAAACATTGTTTATGAGCCAGTTTTACTGTCTGTGAAACCACGAAACTGATTTGTTTAAAAAGTTTGGACATTTGTCAAGTCGAAGGGGCTCTCGCTGCCAAAAGAAACGTGATGTAATGAGCTTGACTAGATGTAACCTTTAAGCCCTGAGGCTGGCCACCATGAGGAAAAGAACTGGATTCTCTGTGATAATCAGATTGTTTGGAAACAGAGGACTGAGGACGCAGACGGCCTCAAACCAAGCAGCACGCAGAATCTGAACCCATCAAAGGCACAGACACAACGGAGGCATACAGACAACAATCATCAAAGGAGCAGGAGGAGAAAAGGACATTTTACCTCCTGACTGAGATGAGGAGAAAATTAAAATCATTATTTACTTATTCTCCTCTGACACTAAGAGCAACACATTGCCTTGAATCAGAAGATGGGAAGCGCCCCCTCCAGCAAGTTTCTCTTTCATTTGGCTTGTTAAAGAGGACAGGTGGGGACTTTTCAACATCTCTGTTTAAATACGACTCAAGTTCAGGTTTGTGCAAAGTGTCTCAAGGTACAGAGATGTTTACATATTTAATGATAATCAACTAAAATTAAATCAATAGCAAAAAACGTGTTTGGATAATCCTTATATTTCTCAAATGGTTTTCAATATGAACATGGTGTCCACAAATTACTGCCCCCCCCCCCCCCCCCCCCACGCTGACTGAAGAGGGAAAGGAAATACCCCCTGTCCGTCTGCACTGTGCGCACGATAACTTGAAAAATAAATGACGTACCAATTTCCATTTTAATGTGTGGTCTATGTGTAAGAAAGGTTATGAAATATTGGGTTGCCACATCAAAATCTAAGATGGCCACTGCCATATATTTATGTAAACTGGCCACTCCAATCATTTGATGAAACTATGTGTTCTAATTTTATATTGCTTAAAAGTATAGTTTCCTTAAACATTAGGGTGGCTGATGGGGTGGTCGAAGATTAATCTATGGTGGTCTTGGTCACCATTGGCCACCCCCTGGCTCCTCCATTGCATCTGATGGTGCATAAAATTGCTCCCTCCACTCGCCAGGATCCATCACTCTGTGCCGGCTTAGACAAGCAAATAAATCGACCTCTGTTCTTCTCCTCAGTGTAACTACTACCCACTTAAATATCTTGCACTAAAACATTTAAGTTTACGTGCATTCCCTGTTCAATTCCAGTTCAGCAAAACACTCATCTTGAAGACTACAAACATTCACTACTCAAATCCTTCAGTGTCAGGGGACATCGGTGAACCACTTGTTGTTTTTTTAAGTGACACACTAATTAAGATCTGTGTCTGAATTAAAGGACTAGAATTCTTTGAAGGAATGTTTCCTAACCACTGCTTTGCATTAAGAGTTTTAGACTCAGACCTTCTTTAGTTAAGAAATAAAGTTCTAGCAGCAAACCTTAAAAAAAAAAAAAAAAAAAAAAAACTAAAGTAATCTCATCAGTATTGTAAGATCTCACAAGATTTGTTAGCACTCAAAGTATGTGTTGAAGAAGACTCTCAGCTACTGCTACATAAAATTTGAGCTCAATATCTGCAAAACTGACTGAGTTATAGTCATTTTTATTTGCTAATGATGAGCCGGTAATAATTAGTTGCAGCAGCCATCTTGAATTGGAGGTGATTCCAAAAAATTAATCAGTCAAGTTAAACAGTTTTAGACATAACATCTGAGATGTTTTGAATAAAATCCACCTGGTGGTTCATGAGATATTTTGCTAACACATCAGACACACACCTAGACACAAGTAAAAACATGATGGCCCGTTCACCTTCTGTGACAGACAGTAATAATGAATCTAATGACTTATGGGAAAGGATTTATCGGAGTTCTGTAATTCAAAACATTTATTTTCTTTCACTTTTTGATCACATCGACAGCTAATCACCAGGATGTAGAAATATTTAGGAATAAAGCCAGTGAGGAGATCTGATGGGGAAAGTGAACTTGTAGAAGAACTGCAGCCCCTTTAAAGTAATTATGGGCTAGATGAGGACGTTTTGAAATGAGCATGACTCAGCTGGATGCAGTTAGGTTTGTTCACACCAACACTGAAATGTGGTAATATTGTTTAGTGTTAAAAGGTGGCAGGTGAATACAGTGGCAGTGATAATGTAAGTGAATGGACACGTGCACAGAATGTGTCCACATTATACAGAATGCAAGATGACCATTGGCATCATAAATGTTTGTAATGTGGGGCGGGGGGTCGCACTGGTGGGGAGGTCTGGGGGTCCTTCACTAGAAAATTTTGAATAATGTACAGTAGATGCCATTCCCTACATTCTGGTATATTTTAATGGGTTGTTAAACATTTACGGTTACCTCCATATGTAAACACTCGATTCAATAACCATTGTGGAGTTAATGGCACAACAAGAAGTAGCCTGACCAACAGCTCTCCTTGTGTGATTAGAGCACACTCAGATTCTCTCATGCATCTTAACCCCCTCAACCCGGTCGACAGCTGCTGGCACTAACGTAGTGTTAAGCTAGCACGCAACACAGAGGTGTCTCCCCATCTTTCCCCCGCCTCGTCTAAAAAAAACCCGAAGAGATGAGTGCCCTGCCAAGCGACCTAGAAGAAACACTGCATGCAGTGTGGTGAGTTGTTGTAGGTAACCAAGAAAACCCGGAGTGGACTTTTAGTAGTTTGAGTATTCTCCTATTAATGGATTTGTTCATGAAAAAATAGAAACAGCGCTGGGTGAACTAATGTTTCATGGTAAATGTGGAGAGGTCAAAATGAATATCTTTTAAATGTGAAGGGGAAACTTCCTCATCACATAACTGATGCTTGGGGAGTGGTGGCGCAGAGGTTAAAGAAGGAGGGCCTGTGATCAGAAGATCACCGGTTCAAGCCCCGGTACCAACAACATCAAAAATGTGGGTGGGGTAGGTGAAGCACCCACACCTGCCCCCACCCTCATTCATCCCACTCTGAGCCCTTGAGCAAGGCCCTTAACCCCCACTACCTGCTCCACTGGGTGTCCTAGACAGCAGCTCTCTGCTCCACACAGAGGGCTGTGGTAGCTCGGTGGTCTGTGGTTGTGTCAGGAAGAACATCCGGCGTAAAAACAACTGCCAAGTCTTCGTGCGACTTAGTTCGCTGTGGCGACCCCTGAAGAAGGGAGCAGCCGAAAGAAGGAAAAATAATCTGCAGTTTGAGAGCTCAGTTATTCTCAAAGGTTTTCATATTGAAGCCACCGTTTTACTTCTAACACAAAGAACCATCAACATCATTGGTAATCAAAGATTTATTTAAAGCTCATTTTACTGGTTAAGGACAATAAAACAGAAGAGTTGTCAATTATGCATCAAGCAAGAAATGTTCTGATGTCATTAGTTGCCTGAAAAATGCAGAAAATGGGTCTGAAAACACTGTTTCTTTAACTTAATAAAAACAAAAACCATAAACCTGGATTAAAATAAACTTTTTCCATTCATTCAATTAATTTTATTCAACTGATTTATTTTTGCTAATATCCAGTCGTGGTAATTATTTCTCTGACAGACAAATTGGGGAAAAGGGTATTTTATAGAAGGGAAAGTATTTGTTTCTAATTTAGAAAAATATTTCAGAAATTCTGAAGAACGCTCAAAAAATTGTACTCAAGACATTTTCAACATGAGTAAACACACATTTTTTAATGATTTGTGATCATTTATCAGATTGTTTCTCAGCCCAAGTCTTTGAAAAATTGTTTTTTTTTTCTTGGCAGAATTTTTGATTAGAAAGAGCATAGGTGTACCACCAAGGGCTGCGTTCCTCCTCTGCAGCCGTCCGTGCTGCTTGTTCTGTAAAAACACCAACAAGAAAACCTTTTTCTAAATGGAATGTAGCCCAGGGCGGCACGGTGGCACAATTGGTAGAGCTGCTGTCTCTCAGCGAGCAGGTCGCTCTGGTTCAAATCCTGGCCAATGACCTTCTTGGGTGGAGTTTGCATGTTCTCTCCGTGCATGCGTGGGTTTTCTCCGGGTACTCCGGTTTCCTCCCACAGACCAAAAACATGCATGTTAGGCTGATTGGCAACTCTAAATTGTCCCTGGGTGTGAGTGAGAGAGTGAATGGTTGTTTGTCTCGTTTGTATCTATGTGTCCCTGTGATGGACTGGAGACCTGTCCAGGGTGTCCCCTGCTTCTCTCATAGTGACTGCTGGATATGGGCACGAGTGACCCCCACGACACAATAAGGAAGAAGCAGGTAAAGATAATGGATGGATGGATGGATAGATAGATGGATGGATGGATAGATGGATGGATGGATGGATGGAATGCATTCTTCATCAATACATCTGTGCTTCTCCTCTTTCAAATCCAGCTGTCGGCTGTGAAATTCTAATTTCTTTTTTAACCTTAACTGGTCATTCAAATAAATCAGGCTGAGATGGTTACATGTATTACATTCTGTGGATTCTGTGGTTATTTGCAAGTGCAGTAGTTATAAACTTTAATGCGCTGTTATTATGACTAATTATCAGGAGTGGAAAGGCCAATATCCAAAAGAAAACATTAAACGCTGCTATTAAAATGTTTAAGATGTTCTCTACAGACATTACAGGTGTGTATTTGGATTGTAAAGCCTTATTCCACAGTGTCAGACGACAGGAACGACACCTGTAACACTAGTGCTGCCGAGCCACTAAGAACAGTCAGAGTAATGTAGAGAATGTATTGATTAATGTATTGATTAGTTCATTAAGCCTGAACCTAGCAGGACACATACGAGGTCTGCTCTTCTACAGAACGCCTGCAGAGATCCACTGATCCTGGATTTGTTGCAAGACCAGCTTTATTTCACACCCCCCACAAAAAAGGACATTTTATTTATGATGGTAATTTTTATGAAAATTAGTGAGGATTGACATTAAATCCTTAATTGACCATTTGGCTCATGCGATTATTATTGTTATTTTTTGCTTTTCACATTAGCGCCATCACTCCCCCCCCCCCCCTTTTTGCATTTCAAATGCATCCCCACACTCCAATTAGCATTCATAACTGGCAGCCTCACTTCCTCCAAACTGTCTTGGGACATGCCAGTCTCCAGTAAAAACTCATTTGTTTAAAACTCTGCATTCACACACGACATTTCATATTCCACACACATCAGCAGCAGATTGTCGGTGAAGACAGCGGTGATGCTGGATGCAGGTATGGAGGTGGAGAGTTTCAGGAAGGTCAGGTGGAGAGGCAAAAATTGATTAGGCATCATGAAATTCTGCTCCTCGAGCCCCAAGTAAGTCACTCAAAAATCACCATCAGCACAAACAGTGAAAGCAGCACAAATTTAACTGGTGCTCTCAATTCAGAATACATATTCATCACCCGCAGGAGAAAGGTGAAGGTGCACAATTATTATTTTTTTCTTTCTTATATTGGTGTGTGTGTGTGTGTGTGTGTGTGTGTCCATCTCAAAAATGTCTCATAGACCTTTAGAGTGATTTTAATAAAACCTGCAGAAAGTAATCCCTACATGAACACCTATAACTGAGTTTGAGTCAAAATAATTGAAGATGGTTGCCACAACAAATCAGCCTTGAAAATCACTGAAGTGGTCATAACTCTATCAGTTTTACACATAATGACCTAAGACTTGGTGTGGTAGTAGATGAGACTGATCTCCAGCACACTTCCTGAGGGACAACAGAATGTGGAAGAGAATTGTTGAAATTACTGGACTACACTCTGTTACTCACTGGTAGCAGTCTCTACACCATCCAGGACATATACCACAGCAGATGTCTGCGTAAAGCAGCATCATTAAAGACCACGCCCACCCAGCACTAGGACTCTTCCATCTACTGCCCTCAGGCAGACGATACAGGAGTCTGCCATCGCGTACAAAACGACTAAAGGGACAGCTATTTTCCACAAGCTGTCAGATTACTAAACGCTCGTAAATAACACTGAACAACTGGCAGTAACTTTGCACCAAGCCACATCTGTGACAACTAATATGATTAATATTAGCTTGTGACAACTAATATGATTAATATTAGCTTGTGACAACTAATATGATTAATATTAGCTTGTGACAACTAATATGATTAATATTAGCTTGTGACAACTAATATGATTATTGTTTATTGCTGCTGAACTATATGGCTGTATCATGTATGATACAGTATCTATGCATCTACCTTATCATCATAATTCAATCTCAGCTCACTACCTGTGCAATAATCTGCCACACAACCTGTGTAGTTTATGTTAGTTGTGTGCAATAGATATATTTAGCTAATATTACAACCTTGACATACAAAGTACTTATTCATTTCAAATTCATCCTGCTGCATCATTATTCTATCATGTAGTTGTTTACTATCTCTCTTTAGGACCTTGTAAATGTTATAATTACTTTTTCACTTTTCGGTACGTTATTATTTATTATTTTTTGTACCCTTCTTGCATGCTTTAGTATTTCTTTTTTGTTTGTTCTTTTTTTTTGCGAGTCAGATTGGTTCTTCTCATCCTGAACATTTCATTGTACTGCTAACCTTGTGCTAACCTGCATATGACAAATAAACACAACATAACTTGAACTTGTTTGTTACCAAAATATCTCATGAATCACTCAATGGATTTGAATGAAACATTCAGGAAATAATTATCACATGTACTTCTACAGCTGACTAACTTTTGGAGTCAATCCAATTTAAGATGGCTGACACAGCCAACTGATCTTAGAAAACACACAAATAGCTACAATTCACTCAGTTTTGTGTATAATGTACTGAACTATTAGAGTAATCTACAACACATAGACAAGTGTGACGTATTGAGTGCGATCTTAGCTTAAAACTTTAGCATTAACAGTCAGTCAACCCTGTTTGTCGGTTAGTAAAATATCACATGAACCACTGGACAGACTTCATTGAAACTTCAAAAAAAAAAATTTTTTTTTAATTTGATGCGTCTAAAACTGATCAAATTTGCATTTATTTCAACCAAAATCAGTCACCACACTAAATAACATTAGGCAACACAAAAACATTTACAACACAGTTAATTTTACAAATGTTGAGCCAAAATTGGAAGTGAGACTTGTTCACAAAGCATAATTTAGTGATATCATGTAACATTGTATGAGAACTTCATCATGTCTTATCACAAGATTATCTTAAATTATAAATCTGGCAAGAAAGTCATAAAAAAGCAAGAGATATGCAAGTCCTGAAGGAATGCTAATACTTTTATTTAGTCACATTAACCCATTAGCTATTTGTTTTTGTATAAGTTTAAGTGTTTGTAGTTGTTACATTCACAGTGATGTCATTAATCTTGCTGACAAAATCTAATTTAAACAATGGTTATTTTCTTTCTTGCTGCCTTTTTAAACAAACGCATTAAGAGAATATCTAAACTTAAAAACATCATTTTTTTTCTTTAGTTCTGTTAAATGATTTGGAGCCTAGGCTCTGGGGGGGGTTTGGGGGGGGGGGTCCTCTCTAACAGATCAAATCAGGTTTTGACCTCCATCAGAGCTCAGCATCTTTTACTGCTGTAAAAATTGCAAAGGAAGTCAATTTAAAAAGAGATACAATAATTTACCCTAACAGTGTTCGTGCAAGTACATTTACAAATTTATACACCGATGGGACACACATCAGAGGCAATGAGGGGTTCAGTGTCTTGCCCAGGGACACTTCAGCATGTGACTGCTGGTGGAATTGAACCCCCAACTCTTGCATTGGAGAACAACTGCTCTAACCACTCGGCCACAGTCTGATGGTAGAGGAGGAGCGATGCAGTTTTCTTCCTAGTTAAGCAACACCAAACAAGCTTGCAAGGACTTCTAAGGTGCATGGACGTTTGCCTGAACAGCCCTCGTGTGTTTTACCGATTTGGAGAAGGCTTCCAACCATCATCTCTCCACTCCCTTTAGAGTTTTTCATTAAATGAGGATAAGCATTTGGTGTGAGCAGATGGTTTCACTGATCAATCAAAATATTTTTTTGGGACGTGAGAAGATTGAGTTGGCATGTGTGAGCAAATATTTGTAAGTCAAATGGGCCTCCAGGCCTCATTTCTCCTTCCCTCATCTTCTCGATTAACATTTGTGTGGAGTTTAGGGGAAATGCACAAGATTTATTCATCACTGTGTTTATTTTCACAGTGAGTACACTGCAAAAAATTAAATGACAGAGGCACAACAAATCAACAATGACTTTTGTAATTCAATTAAATAAATGTCAATTACTTTTGCTAATGAAAAACCAGCTTGCACAGAGACTTGTCAACAACTTGGCACAGGAAACACACCCAGTACATGAACTCACAGACACTGCGTGTTTTTCAGGCAGGGTCAAAACTCTCTAAGGGGCAATGACACGCATTGGCCTTTGTTTCTACACTGGGCATCTCGTGGGAAACTGAAAACCAGTACAGTACTGTGGGTCAGCTGGAATAAATGAGGCTTATAGCGCTAAAGACAATGAGGCTTAACAAGACGTGTAGTAAATATCTGTGCAGTCGCAGCAAGAGCAACCTCAGCTAACACAACTGTGCCCACTGTGTGTGTGAAGCGTTGCCCATCTGAAATAGGCATCTACATTTCACACAGTCTGGACACAGGCTTTTGTAGGTGGGTGAGGAGTGAATGAGGGGGTGGATTTAGCCAACAGGGACACTCCTGCTTTAAACAGCCCACACAGTTGCTAGGCTCATGTGTACGAAGAGAAAGCAACGCCTGCAGAAATCAGTTTTCCATGTGTCACATTCCCAGCCACACTTTCTGTACATGCATGTGCTGCCACTAAAGAGAACCCAAGAGTAATGACTTGGAGAGGCGACAGAATCATCTAGTTTGGTCCGCAGCCTGTTTCCAAGTAGCTGGAAAGCAGAGATGTACAGTCCAAACAGCAAGGACAACAAGTTGCATCCAACTTATAAAACCCCTCGAGGCAATGACCTGAGAAGTGGTTGGAATCTGTTCCAGTGATCTGCAGGAAACACAACTCTTAAACTTATCAGTAACTATCAGCAAAAAGGCTAAACATACCAAGAGCTGGTTAGAGATTCATGAGTCTAACAGCCTCAGGGTAGAAGCTGTTCCTCAGTCTAGTGCATATGTGTCAAACTCAAGGCCCGGGGGCCAAATGCGGCCCTCGTTGACATCTTATCTGGCCCTCAAGATGATATGTGAAACATAAAATACTTCTATCTCCTGAATTTGTTCAGTAATCTTTGATTAAAGCACAACAGAGAACATCAAATGAGACCAATCAAACTCTTGTTGAGGAACCTGTGACCAAGAAAAGATGTTGGATAACTTGAGTTAATGTAGATTCTGAAATTGTCCCGTATTGTCATCGTAGTTTTGAAAAAGGTTTTAATTTCGGCCCCCTTCTGTAAGTGAGTTTGACACCCCTGGTCTAGTGGTTCTACACTTAATGCTCCTTAACTTGCTTCCTGAGGGGAGTGGGGCAAAATTGTGTGTGCTGGGTGAGTGGGGTCCTTCATGAGGCAGGTGGCTCTTTTTCTGCATCTAGAGGTGTAGATGTCTGTGATGGTGGGGAGTCTGACACCAACAGACTTCTGTGCAGCCTTCACCACTCTCTACAAAGTAAAACGGTCAAGTCTGGAACTTTGCAGATCTTCTTTGGCAGTGTTATAAGGATGTGCACCCTGTTTGATAATGTTACTAAATCAATGCTTCGTGTTCCAACTCGCCCCTTGCTTCCTAACAAGGACTGCTAGCTGCTTAGTTCCTAGCTGGCTCGTACATTTCTAAATTATTATTGCAGGTAGTTTCTATAGTAACCAGCTAGTACATTTTCAGAAGACCTCAGACTAGTTTTTCTAACCAGAATAATCACTGTGAAGTATCACATCATGTTGCTGCTGATCTGTTTCATGTTGCTGCTGATCTGTTTCATGTTGCTGCTGATCTGTTTCTTGTTGCTGTGTTCATTCGTGCTCATTTGCTCACACAGACTCATGTTCGTGCTGCTGTTTGGCGTATTGTTTTTGTACTATTAGTGCTTAGTGTATTTTTAGTTAATGTTTTTCTTAGTTCATATCTTAGATCTTATTACATTTTTCTTTTACAATTTATAGTTTTGTTGGTTGTAACTGGGATCCTGTGTACACAATTTCGTTCCACCAAATGTAGCACATGTGGTGCATATGACAAATAAAGAACCTTGAATCCTTGAATTTACACTTACTAATGTCATGCATAAAATCACACAGCACCCACTTCAATAGGGTCACTCACAGATAATCCAGTTTGGTGTCAAACTCTATTGTTTTGTTCCTTACACCTGCATTTTTTATTGATTTGTATAAAGACATATTTATGAATCAGTTTTATTGGTATTTTACATTGTGATGGGGACATGCAATGTTGCCAGATGTCTGAAAGACTGCAGAGCTGACACATAGGCAAATATGGACATTGCTTAGACTAAGCGTATTTCAATGAAAATGAAAAAGACATGAAGCTATTTAGACCACAAAACACTGCTAAATACTGACTTTGAACATATGCATTTGCATCTGTAAAAAGGTCAATGTTTTAACATAAATTCACAAAGATACAAGTGAAATCGTGTTTGTTTGTTTGTGCTCTGCTCTACTTGCGATTACTTTCCAAGCTAGCTTAGCTAATTGCCTCACTAGACTTTTGTTAATTGAGCCATAAAGTTTTACAGTTTTTGCAAGTAAATAAAGCATGTTTTGTAGGGCATGTTATCTGAAATAATCTGCATACAGTAGTTTTGGTTGATAACTGGAGAAAAATATTCTTGCAGTTCATTTAGAGAAGCAAATCTGCAAACTCTTTACTTTTCACAACATACTTTACATACCATCCTTTAAGTTATTTCTTTACATTTTCTTTAATTATTAAACAAGTTAAACTGTTTCAGACAACAAGGGCACACGCTGAACCTGACAGTCGCACGAACTATACAAAAATGACATGGTGAGTGGAATGTTTGGTGTATTTTTATCTCCAGCAAAAGCAGAGGGCAGCATTGCCAAACTTGTCTGCCAGCTTCAGGCTGAACTAGAAATTCTGAGAAGAAGCAACGAGGAGATAACAGGAGCTCGGCTGAAACCTGAGCATGTACTCCAGAAATACAGCAGATGATGCAGAGATAAACCAAGAACTAGATGGAGAGCAATGCACACTTGTAGGATGAAGGTAAATCTAGATCACCTCGAAGCCGTAGCAGGAGGCGGGCAAGAAATTACTGACCTTAATTTTTATGGTTCAGTGCTCCCACCATCACCACTCCCTGCCCAGCACAACTATGGCCATTATAGCAGTTTATCTGTAAGCAGCATCTACAAGCTGCTCCATCCACACCAGCGAGATCAGCCCAGGTCTCCTTTCACTTCCTGCAGGAAGCTGAGATCGACCTCAGACTGGATAAGCACACAGTAACACAAACAAACACAAGCTGTTGTCTGAAAAAACTGAACCACATTCAAAAATCTGAAGCAAATGAAATGCAGAGAGGTTTAAGAGCTTGATCAGGAGGATAGTGAACAGTAAAGATACAAATATGCAACAAAAAGGTTTAAATTTATCTCATGGAACAGGCAGAAATAAGAGCTACAGAAAACATGATGTAAGCCTGTTTTCTGCAGATTTGGATTAAAGATACGTTTTGTGTAGAAAACTCTGTTAATATGCAACTATTTCTCAATCAAATAAACCCAATATGCAAACAAATTCTCCTAAATGAATCACTATGGTTCCAGTTAATAAAAATAAATGACATATAACTCTAACTAATCAGCAGTGCCACTGTAATAAGTACAGCTGTGTGGTTTATACCAACAATAATGTATTTCCACATTTAGAAAATTGGTGAGGATAAACCGTTGATAAGCGTGAGAGTCCAGCTTCAGCGAGTTCTGTTTGGTTCTGTTTCCTGGCAGATGTTTTTCTGCCCCTGCAGAGCCCATCAGCCTAATCAGCTGCTCATCAATCAGTTTAATGAACGTACACACACACTGGCTGGTGCACAGGACGGTAGAAACTGATGACACAAGACTTGACTGGTAATAACAAAAGAAGATGTTGACACACTCTTCCTCCATCATTGTCAAAGCTTCAGTGAAAACTGTTCATAATCAGACTTCACATTCAAACCAGAGTCCATTAATTTGGAGGATAAGTGACGAGCGTTTGTGACGGGACGACAGCCTACATTACTTTGTGAAAACTTACCATCTGATACCAAACTGTGCATAAAATCAGAATATTTTAACATTTATAAAAACGGTTGACTCATTAAACTTGCATGATGATCAAAGGAATTCTGGTTTAGTTTTTGCCTGAAAGGAACAAACAACTGCTTGGCCAGAATTTTCTAAAGCAGGGCTCTGGTGTGGATTTAAAACTCTGACGTTTGATACATACTGTGCATAAAGTTCACCCTATTCTCCTGACTGCACCTTAGTCTATCCTCATTTTACATCAGTATCATTATTATACTTGTATACTTGTATACTTTAAACTAAACACAAAGTGTGCAGTCAGGGTATTTTTTTCTGTATTATATATTACTTTCTTGTATTGCTAAAACTTTGTTTCAAGATGCAGCTTACATTGCCTGACAGTGCAAAAGAAATGGCTGCTAAAGCAACAGAGCTGGCTGTAGGCTGGGCCTCCTTAATGCACAGGGTGACCTGGGCTGAAGTCCAGGGGCCTACAGCGCTGGGGGCCCATCATTTTGTATGGAACACCAAAATGTTCAAAATTAAATAAATAAATAAAGCTTTATGAAATAAGTACCTAAGCTCATTATTGTGAATTAAAAAAAAAAAAAAAATTTATTTCATAATGGCGTTTTTCATAACGGCTTATTTATTCCATAATGCCACTTTTCAGCAGAATGACTTCAGCTGTCAATCAAGTCAGTGGGTTGGACCTTCACGCCCACTGGCTGATCTTCACATCCATTAGTTTTCCTGCTGCTCACTGGTACAGCTAGCATAGCAGCTGGCAGCGACTTGCTAGGTCAACAGTCATGAAGGACGGCAGAGTTGCATGAACTTGGTTCAGCTCAGGTAACTTCAGCAGATCAAATTGAGAGGGTTACATTCTCAGAAGATACAGGTGTCATGACAAAAAGTGATGGACTGACAAAATCGATCGGCACCGTGGGAGCGCACAGGAGGACTCGCTGTTTTAGTTCTTTGAATTTAACAAGATTATCACTAGCTGTACCAGTGAGCAGGACAACTAATTAGGGGTGTAACGGTACATGTGGGTGTATTGAACCGTTTTGATACGGCACGTTCGGTTCGGTCCTCGTGCGTACCGTTTCGGTTATTTTTTCATTAATTAAATTTTATTCACGAGAGATTATGAGCTGCAGAACTAAAATTCCTAAGCGTGTTTCAGCACGGCGTTATCATCTTGAAGCACGTGCAGCATTAGCAGCCTAGCATCTCGTTGCGGTCTCCTGTTTGGGAACATTATGGCAACAACACAAGCTGTAGGAGTTTTTGAAGCTCTGGATCTACGTCCGAATGTTGTTGATGCGCCGGCTTTAAAGTTATTGAGCCCCGCTACGACATCCATCACCTCAACACTTCAGTCAAAAAGTTGTAGCAGCACTTTATGAAAAAGCTAAAACTGATCGTCAACAAGCCCTGGACCAGATTAAAGTCCTGCCCTGATGATGATGATGATGATAAACGAGCGATTCAACCACCTCATAACAGAAACGATGGGCGTTCAAGAAGAGGTATTGTTATTTTATTATCTAATTAACTTTTTAAATTTAAAATTATAATCTTAACTCTTTTTTTAATTTATTTTTACCTCTTTGTGTTTTTATTTCCAGTCTGGGACAGAGACAGCAGCTGAGTCTTCCTCTTCAGTGAAATCAAAAATCACCTCCAGCTTCTTACCTGTGATGAGTGAACTCTGAACTTTTCCAGGGACCTGTCCCACCTGTGGGACCAGGTCCAAGAGGTTGTGAGTAATGAGGCCAAATACAGCCACACTGCTAAATTATCAAAGTGATACCTCTCTATTCCTGCTCCTGTTGCTAGTGAGAGGTTTGCTCCACCGCTGGAGATAATGTCACTGCAACTAGATCTGAGCTTTTGGCAGAAAATGTGGATGAGTTTGTCTTTTTGGCCAAACACTTAAAACTTGATTAGTTAAATTGTAAACAGTCTGTTGCTGCTTATTGTTCTGGTTCTGACTGTTATTGTATTTATTAAGATTTTTATTATTGTTATTGTAGTTTATTTATTGTGAAGAGTGCTGTTTATTTAAAATATCATCCAAATGGGTTGCTTTTATTTATTGTTATACAAATATATTGTTTACTTGGCATATTTTCAAAATAAACATTTTGTAAGTCTTCATTTTGTCAGTTTTTGTACCAAAAATGAATCGAGCCGAGTGCTCCTTGAAACTGAACCGAACCGAACCGAAATGTGATTTTCGCGCACCGTTACACCCCTACGACTAATGGATGTGAAGGATGCGTGCAAGTCCAACCTACTGATGTTGATTGACAGCTGAAGTCATTCTGCTGAAAAGTCATTATGAAATAAATAATCCATCACAAAACACACAATTATGAAATAAAAGAATAAAAACGATTTTTTTTCTTATTTCACAATGTTTTATTTATTTATTTTTAAGCATTTTGGTGTTCCATAGTTTTGAGGACACATGAGGAGCTGAAAAACTTTGTTTTGTGGCCTGTCAGGTTTTCTGTCAATCACTTTAGATGCATGTTTGTGGGCGCTGAGTGATCAAAATGAAAGGTGACCCACGTGGGCTCACTGACCGATGGTCCTCGAGCTGACCAATCAGAATGCATGCTGTTCGAGTGGAGGCATGCTCTTTGATGAATGACTGACAGCTGTCCACATGATGGGGAGTTCAAGAGCAGTGATCAAAATAAAATATCTTTGTCAGAGAACAAGTTTGAAAAAGAACTGAAGAGCATATTGAAGTCAGATGCTCACTGACTCCTCCACCTCCTGAAAGAGGGGGAGAAGGAGGCGCAGCCCAGAGGCTACGTTAGCTGGAGAGGAGCAGAGGAGAAGGAGGAGAAGGGAGAAGCCCAGGTGGAGCAGAGAGAGGCAGCGAGTCTGAAAACCATATAACAGTAACCCAGGGTGCTGCAGGGGTTAAAAACATCTGCCAACAGGTATGCTGAGTGACAATGGGACTGGTGTTGAGACAAAATCTGATCAGCCACCGCGGGAGCGGGAGCGGGAGCGTGCAGCTTGTTTGAGTGTCTGTCTCAGTTCAACTTGCTGTTTCTGCTGCTTTACTTCTTGGAATTAAACAATATCAACACTAAAAGAGTTACATTTGTAAGAACAAGATTATAGCAAAGGTGTGTCATCATGCAACGTTCGAGTTTTTCCTCCTAAACCTTCTGGGTGTTTCTCTCTGAAAGCGTTAGTTTGAACTGTTTGTAATTTATCATAAATATCTGCTAATTCAAATCAGACACCGTATTGTAGCATTAAAAACAGGGTTATGTGGATTGGATGAGCTAAATTGTTTATATTTGAAACCAGACTAGGGCAGCACGGTGGCGCAACTGGTAGAGCTGCTGCCTCTCAGCGAACAGGTCCCTGGTTCAAACCCCGGTCCAGGGGCCTTTCTGGGTGGAGTTTGCATGTTCTCTCCGTGCATGCGTGGGTTTTCTCCGGGTACTCCGGTTTCCTCCCACAGACCAAAAACATGCATGTTAGGCTGATTGGTAACTCTAAATTGTCCCTAGGTGTGAGTGAGAGAGTGAATGGTTGTTTGTCTCGTTTGTCTCTATGTGGCCCTGTGATGGACTTGCGACCCGTCCAGGGTGTACCCCGCCCCTCGCACAGTGATTGCTGGACATGGGCACCAGCGACCCCCGTGACCCAAAATGGAATAAACGGGTAAAGATAATGGATGGATGAAACCAGACTGTATGAATGTTAACTCTAATGAATTTAATGATCAAATATGAAATTTAAATGACAGTTTTTACATCAATTCAGTTGGTTTTGTTCGCCTAGTTTGATTGTATTATTACCAATGTGTGGTTTGTTCAAGTACTTTTAGCAAAAAGAAAGTTCATAAATTGTCATTTGTAAACATAGCATCCTTCATAACGCACAAGCTGATGCTCGGTGATGAATCTCAAAGGGTGACACTGAGGGGGTGATTTTGCCATTGTGTAACTTTGTTTAGTTCGAAAGGGAGATCATTTAAACAATTATTTCACAGTTAGTGCTTTGCTCAGTACAAAATAACTTAAAACTGTATTTTTTTTGCAATTTATTTGCTTTATGCCTTTAAAATTGGTCTTTTCTAATAATATACTGGTGTTATTGATGTTTATGCAGACAGAAGATTTTTTTGGGGGGGTAAAATTATGTGTTGGGGGGATATAAGGTTAGGCACATGGTCACCCACGTCGAGCTCTGCAAACCAAACTTGATTGTTTCAACAATAAACCCTCTCTCTTACTTTGGTAAATTTGATGCTTTGTGCAAAAAAAATGAATTGGAACCAGACAGTTTCTGCTCCAAACATTTATTACTTAAATAGACTGGCTTCAAAAGGGATCAAAGACCGACTAAGTCATGTGGTATGTTATAATCATGACTCGTTTTATTTAAAAAACCTAAGTGTTTGTCCTCGTTGGATCCATTTCATTTACTTTTATGAGTTCTGATGTATTTGGTAAAGTCCAGTCTTGAGGCTTTACTAAAAGAAGTGAAATCATGAGCTAAGGTCAATAAAATGCTTCACCTAAAGACAGAAAAACATTTCTTTGTATCCCTTTTCCTTTAAAAATACAAAGAGCCAAGAGTAGTTTTAAAGAAATCTTGAATGTTTTGGTGACACTTTGGTTCTAGTAGCGCCCCACAATGCAGCGTTTCTGCTCAGCACAAGAAGCCTTTGTTCAGAGCTGTGTGAAACTCTGCCGCCTCACAGCAGTTTTCTTTCCTTTTCTTTACAAGAGAGTGCATGTTTTCCATGTGCTGTGCATGGCCTCCATATCTGCAGGCAGGTTTCTGTGGTGGGCTGGTGGGCCTTCACAGCAAGGCAAGGCTGCTCACATGCCTGGATGCATGACCAGACCTGTACCCCCATGACTGATGCCCAGATGTGGCTCCCTGCAGGTCCAGATCAGATGCGTTCTACAACATGGCAAAACCAGACCGAACTGGGATTGTGAGGCTCTCATGAAATACTCGAGTATTTATGAGCATTGGGATAAAGACTTGAAAATGACTAATTTGGCATTTGAGGAAACCACAAAACAACAAAAGAATTAGCTGACTGAGAATTCAACAAGATTTATACCATCAAGACCCCAAGAGACCCCCAAGCCATAAAGATAAAGACCAAGGGAAAACACCAAAACCTTAACCTGATTTGTAATAACAGAATCTGTGCAGTTTCAATAAAAAACTTTAAAAAATGTTTTATCATTAAGATTTATGATTAATTAATTGGAACTTTCTTTATTAGGGAAAAAAAAAATCACATGAATGATTTTTCTCAAAAAGTTAAATTCTTGAGGTGTTCTTGCATTAAACAGGTTTATGTGTAGCTCTACACCTCATAGCTCTACACCTCATAGCTCTACACCTCATAGCTCTACACCTCAAAGCTCTACACCTCATAGCTCTACACCTCATAGCTCTACACCTCATAGCTCTACACCTCA
>NC_056505.1:36010873-36036851 GCF_014905685.2 Nematolebias whitei
AGCTCTACACCTCAGAGCTCTACACCTCAGAGCTCTACACCTCAGAGCTCTACACCTCAGAGCTCTACACCTCATAGCTCTACACCTCATAGCTCTACACCTCATAGCTCTACACCTCATAGCTCTACACCTCATAGCTCTACACCTCAGAGCTCTACACCTCATAGCTCTACACCTCAGAGCTCTACACCTCAGAGCTCTACACCTCATAGCTCTACACCTCATAGCTCTACACCTCATAGCTCTACACCTCATAGCTCTACACCTCATCCAACATGCACGGGTCAATACGCCGGCCTGGACTTTATGTTTGTCACTAGTGTGCAGCTATAGGTTCAGCATAGGAACACAGATCCTATTTCCAGGAAAGAGTAGTAAATAAAAGCAAGATACAGATGATTTTTATGTTAGGTGCATGTGAAATCTAAATTTAGAACTAGTTTGAAGGGACGGTCTACTTCAGTCCAAGGAATTAGATTAAGGAATAATCTGGAGTGTGATGTTCAAAATGCCAGATCAGTGTGTATGTTTAAGAGAATGATCAAAGTTGGTTTGTTAAAAAAATATGAAATAGATTAATGTGTATTTGTATGAATTGTTGCTCAAGAAGGAGTTATTTATTTTGTTTTTGTTAGTTGAAGATTAATATTGTTTGAATTAATTTGTTGATTAAAAAAGGGGCAGATATAAGATTTTTTTGTTTTTCTGCCGCCTTTCTTTTTATTTGTGATTGTATTTCTTATTGTATATAGAATTGTTGTTTTAAAAATGAATGAACTTTTTTAAAACATTTTAAAAAAATAATAAAATAAAGTTTCCTCTTTCCAGACCTGACTGGCTGGCAAGAATTTAAAAGGAACAAGCTCCGCCCCCTAGACTGGAGAGGCTGGAGGCTGCTGGGGTTGGCTTGATGAAAAGTGCATCCATGTCCATGACCCTTCGACTACAGATGCTTTTACAACAAGCCGTGTTTTCACCATTGTTGCTCTTTCAGTTGATCCCTTCTTCAGGGATCACCACAGCCTGAAAACCCCCATGAAAGATTTGGCAGTTGTTTTACACCGTATGCTCTTCCTGACAAACCTGCAGCACTGACCACTGAACTACTGCATCCTCATATTTGTTCATCAATGGGCATCAGTGACCTCCGCGACCCGAAAAGGAAAAAATCAGGTAAAGATAAAGGATGGATGGATAGTTCTGATTAATTTTTAGTTCAGCTGGGAGTTACCAACAGTCCTGTTTTCAGGATTTTGGTTCTTAGGTTTAGTTTGGGGATTATAGATTTACTGCAGTGGCTCAAATCTGAGCGTCCACTGCTTGGCTGGTTTGAGATTTCCTTTTTTGCGTGTTTTGGCCAAAGTTCCCTTTGGTTTTGTTTATGAGAAGTATTTCTAATCAAATTGAAAAACATTGCAATCACCAGAACTCCATCCGTTGTGTGTACTGCGAGTGATTCTGTAAGACATGGACCAAAACGTTGTCTAAACCTAAAGCAGTTTGATGCATCGCAAACTCATTTATAAAACAGGATATGTGGCTAAATGAAAAGGCAGGGGTACATTTCAACAAGCCTTTTTTTTTTTTTTTACCTTCTATTAAACTCTAGAATTTGAGTCCATCTACTTTGAAACTTCCCAATCCCTTTAAAAATGACATGATGCCACAAAATGGTTACGTAGTTATAAAATACATAGATTTGAAAGGCAGTTGACTTCTAGTACAAAAAAGAAGCGGACAAGGTCATACGATTGTGCAGCATTTTAAAGTTTATCTAATAAAATATTAATACTGCACTCTACAATATTAGAAACATAACACCAGTCGTTTTAACATACTCGAAGCTTTACTGGATTGGCACGCAGCCAACCCTAAAACTGATCACACAGGTTGGCAGTTTAGTCCTGTGATCTGGAGGCGACAAGTGGCGACTACAAGGTGGAGAATCCTCGACCGTTGCTGTGACTGCCCATTTCAAATGAGAAAAAGATAGAAAGTGCTGCTCCCTCTCGACCAGTTTGCTCAGCTCTGTCAGTTTTCACTGCCACAACGGATGACTTCATTAAAGCAAAAAGCAGAAGCTTCCAAGGTGTCCAAGAGATGTGCAATAATGTCTTGCACACATAAGAACCACCGTCTCCTCAGCAGATGGGAGTTTTGGGACCTTCTTGTTTAGGAATACCTGTCCAGTATTTTGTTGAGATAAACTCTGGCAGGTATCTGTACTTCTCCACAGTGTCAATGTTTAAATCATCTCTTTAACCTGCGTGGCATGATTCTATCCCCACCACTCGATGAACTTGGCAAATAAATCCCTGAATTGCAGCTCATTCTTTTCTGGCATTTGTTTAATAATGGCAGTGTTACTTGGAAAACATCCTGAGGTGACAGCTGTCCATCTTGTGCCTGAAGCCTGATGTGTAAGGGATAAAACATCAGGGAACCAGCAATGCTTCATGGATATTCCTGTTGCTGAACACTCGCACCAGAAACACACACAGCCTCACGTTAGACAGTATGTTGGTGAGGTTGTAAATGGTCCAGGAAGCAGATGAAGGTCAGCTCCTGCTCATTGACATAAGAGCTGTTTTTGTTTGTGTCAAAAGCATAAAATAAATCAAATTTAAAAAATATATATATATAACCTGCAAGCTGTTGCTATGTTCTTTCAGATGTGAATGCACTTTGTGCTGCAGCCATCAGACCTGAACAATCTGCAACCTGCAGCAGGTTCAGCTCTCTGTCAGCTGCTGGTGTGTTGATGTGTTTGATGTGAGCATGGACAAAAAAAATCCAAGGTGGGAAATGTTCAGAACAAAATGTTCTTTGCTTTAAACCCAAACCACTGGACACCCTCTCCCTTCCTCCCCCACTCAGTTGTTCCTCTCCATCCGTCACAAGTTCCAGAGCTGCGGCAGGTGCTTTCACCAAAACGTCCCTTAAGACTCCCAGTTTCCAGTCATTCTTCCCCATTTTCTTTCCTTCCACCTCCTTTAGTTCTGTCTCCATGCTTCCCACACACTCTGCTCTCTCTAGCTGAAATAATTCATCAGTGGCTCTCTTCACATCTGCAGGGGTCCTAATTTTATGTTGTCAAATGAGTTGTTTTTTTTTTGCTTTGAATTCAGCAAGGCAGCAGTGCCAGATCAGCTGGAGGCCTGGAAGCCAGTAACTGTGTGTATGCACACATGAACATGAATATCACATACAAGTAGATGTATCTGATTAAACCTAAGACATCATGTGGATGAATATGCTTGCACTCATTCCCAATGGCTCAACTCGGCCCTACTATGGTCAACCCAGTTCAGGTTCAGAGTCTTTCCATCTTACCCTCTTTAGCCCAGTTCGAACCTACTCAGACAAGGATCCAAGTCGAGCTGAAGATTTGACATCAGCAGACTGCTGGCTGGTGAGTGGCCCGAGAGAGACATCAATCATAAAAATGTTTATTTCACAAGAATCAAAAGAATCATTTTTAAAACCATGCAACATGATGTCAGGGCTTTTTTTTATTTCTATTCCAAACCAAGTGCAAGTACAGGTAATTCAGTTTGGGTACTTGCCAATACTGAGTAGTAATGACTTAGTACTACATGTTACACAGTGACTTTAGAAACACATTTCTTTTATTAAGAACACAGCAAACAGTGTGCCATTTTAACATCACCCGTTTTTGTCTTAAAATGTCTAAACTATGAATTCTTTTTTATTTTCTGTCCTTGGTAACTTGCACAGTGAAGGAATAAATGATGTCACACAGCATGAACGTGTATCAGTTTAAAGCATTGGAGTGTTTTTATGAGTACAAGTACAAGTTCTTGAGGCTGGTACTGGGCCTGATACCAATACCAGTACTGGAACACTAATATATAGGGGTGCACCGATTTATCGACCCCAATTTCCTTAATTTTGAGAAATCGGCTGATACTTGCATGAGAAACCAATTAAACCAATTTTTTTTAGTTTTAACAACAATTGTCTGAACTTCATTTATATTTCAGAGCACTACCTCATGGCCAGTTAAAACAAGTTTGTATTGTTTCTAGGATATTGTCCAAGGGTATGTTTTTCAGTAAAATAAGATTGGAAAATTGAAGGTGCATTGTGACCTTGTAACACCTGACAGTGTCGCATATAAAACAAAATCAGAATCAGCAGGTCAGACTTTTTAAGAGATCGGTGATCGGCCAGAAAACTGCAATCGGTGCACCCCTACTAATATTTGAACAGTGGTGCCTTGAATTACAAGTTTAATTTGTTCCGTGAAACTCAAATTAATTGTATGTCAAATCAATGTCTCCATTGAAATGAATTAAAATGCCATTAATTTGTTTCTGATGACCTGCCCACATCAAGGTGGCCCTCAGTTATATGGAAAACTAAAGACCATGTAGATCCAAGTTGGGTCGGATCTTTATGAAGTGAGTTGCACTGAGACTGGACAATGGAAAAATGGCATTGGACCTGGCACAGTTCTTGACAGAGGCTCAGGATGGAAAACCTCTGATAATTTGAAATAAGTAGCTCCATGATATCCTGGTTTCTATGCTGGTTATACAGGGAATGGGCTGAGATGTTACAATGTGCTGGTTCTTTTCCAATTCTTCTAAAAGCACAGAGGCCACAAACTCAGTCTGCTGAGTCTACAATCAGCAAGCGGTAATCGTGACGCGTCTGTGCGGACCGGGCCCTCCACAACCTGCATGCTGCACAGAGAACAAAGAGTCCCATTCATTTACCGGGCAGCAACAAGACAACACAATGATTCCTTTTAGCAATAACGGCTGGCAGCACTGTGCAGAATCCTATCTGTGTTCTCTGGGAACTTCGGAACAAAGAAAGGAACAGAAAGTGGGTGGAGGGGTCAATAAACTCGGCTGACCTGTCATATATGCACGCTCTGAATACAGGCTGTTACACCACGGCAGCACATACATGACTGGGTACATTCACCCCGAACTGTGGTCTTGTTTACATTAGAGCTATGCTAGGCTTTAGCAGACACCTTCAATGTTCTTTTACAACAAGTGCCGATTCTACTACTGCTGCCCTGTTAGTCTCGCTCAGCTGGCAAACTGGCTGCCATTGGCTGGTTGTAAATTTAGGCGGCTGACATTAAAACCCACACAGGGACTGTTGCAGAGTCTCTAGGATCCACCAACCAAAATAAGCTCCCTGGTAATGCAGACTCCATTGAGAATCCATTCTTTGTGGGGGGAAGGGTAACATTTATAAACTTGCTGACCAAAACATAATAAAAATGGATAGCCGTGACAGGAGTCTGGGCTAAATACAGTGCGTGCCCTGTGGTGGTGCAGCCAATAGCAACTGATTATTTCTTGTATAGATGAAGAGATGTTAGAAAGATGGATTTCATGGGCTGACAAGAAAAAAAAAAAGTCAATACAAAACCAATTTTGTCTGTCTCAAAAAGATAAACTAGACCAAATACTTTTAATAGCACTAATCAGAGTTTGGGGTGTCTGACCCAAGACTTGAAGATGAGCTGTAAGCATTTGGCTTTTGAAAACAAATTCAAATTTTTGAGAGATAGACGTCTTTAACAGGCTTAAGAAAAAGCCTTATAAATGTCATATATTAAAATTGAAAAGTAATGTTTTTAGTGGTATTATCCCCAAACGTATGGATTGTTTTCTCCTGGTTTGAAAGATGCAAACATGCTTTTCAGTTACAATAAAATAAAAGATCTACAGTTTTGAAATGTGTCAAATTTATATCCATCTCCAATATAAAAGCATGTGTGTGGGACATTACATCAATAGAATTCCTTCAAGTCCTTAAACTTGCTTTAAACTATGAGTGAACACTAAATATGAACCATTATTTGTAAAACTGTCAATAGGTTAATTGAATCCCCCAAAGTTCTGATATTTTGCACATTTCATCCTTCAGATTTGTGGTGAAATTTTAATATTTGAGTTGTTATAAGGCATTTTATTTAGTTTTGAATAATGTTTTGCAGAAAACACAAAAAATCCAAAGCCATTTTTTCCCATTATTTCCCCATTCAGAGAATGATGGAAAAATTCAAGAATTGACTTATTAAAAGCATCGTTGTTGGCTTCCTTCTCTTCTGAAGGGGATTCCTGTGAATGCCTCAACCCTTACGTCTCACCATCTGCTCAGCCTGCACGGGGGGAGTTTATTATGGTGCTGACAGCCCTGCAAATTCTGACTCTTAATGAAATTGTGCAGCAATATGTAAGGTCTGATCCGCTTAGAGGGAGTTGCTGAGATATTTCTCCCAGCAGGCATTGCAGGCGAGTACTGAGTAAGGTGGCTGGTGGGATAACATGTTCCATATGAGGGTGTAGAATTTAATTACTAGATTGTTAAGTCATTCCTAACCATTTTCCCTTGCTGCATGGGTTAACACAGTGATGGAAAACTGAGTTATGCAATAATACACAGAAACAAACATGACGTTTCTTTGCACATCTTTTTTAATATTTGTGTTGCAGCATAAAGTAAGCAGTATAGTTTGGTTCAGGTTAACTGATAGTGTCACAGGAAACTAATGTGAGCATGTTAATTTACTCAAAGCACAATTTAAGATGTTTAGTACAACTAGCCCTGTTTTGTGCTTTGTGTGCTTAGAAAGAGATTCTGGCTAAAAATACACATGCTGACCCAATTATAGGTGTAGTAGTCATCTGTGATGTAGTTTGTTTGAAGCAAGCCAAAAAAAGAAGATGAAAAATCCCCCTGAGTAGGATGCGTGGGATAAGGCGATACTCTGAAAACAGTGAGATTTGAAAAGGTATACTGTAAGCCACAGTGTGATATAATTTCATGTATATTTTTATAAACCCTCCCACAGCCTTTTGTCAGTATTTACAAAGTTTGGAGGTGAAAACTCACTTGAAATGGTTAATCACGCGCTCAAAATGTGTCACTCGTATTTTAGTTTCAGGTGGTCGCGGTGCGTTTTCTGCATGCTGTGACAACATGCATCTGCAGACAGATGGCTGCAAAGTTCAGAGGGAAGGCTGAGCACTTGTGCATCCTCTTCTCAAGTCTCTGATGAAAGTTTCCTGAAGCCTGCTTTAGAGTTCTTTCCTTAGTTTTTCGAGAACTTTTCAAAATGATGTTAAATAAAACCAGAAAATGTCTACAAAAAAAAAAAAAAAACCCTCGTTTATTCCACATTCATCAAAAACAAATGTTTTACTACCTAAACTGTTTAAAGTCACAACTGTGTGCTTTTGAGAACTGACCACCAACCAACGATGATGATGATGATTTATGTTTGGGCGTTTTTATGGCACTTGCTGAAAAAAGGAGAACGCTTCCCCCATCTGACTCGGGCATCTGCACCAGCAATATCCTGGTGCCAAGCCAGGAAAAATGTGCTTCTAAACTCACCACAACCTCAAATTAGAGCTCCTCAACTCTGCTTCACACTCAAGCAGCCATCAGGACCCGGGGCAGGATTAGGAACCATCCATAGTGAACTAAAATAGAGTTCTGCTGCTAATCCCTGCTGAACAGGTGCTACTATTTAAGGGACCAAATCCTCTCCAATCCACCCAGTGGAATCCCAGCTCTGCTTCTCCTCTATCACTTTTCATGGTACGTTTTCCCTTCATATATTATTTTTCTCCCTGATTACGGACAGGAAAACAAAAGCATTGAGGCCTGAAAGCTGTTGAAGTGTGCATGAGGAAAACCACAGAAGAAACTAAAGTTTCCACCACCTTTTCTCACAGGAGGACTTTCTCCTGCACATGCCATTTATAAGCACAGTGGTGGTCAATCGGTGCACTATTTCTTTGTTGCAATGCAAGTAAGTAAAAATCAAGTTCTGATCACCAACATGATCAGTAGATACTTTTAAACCACTGTTAAAAGAAACAGAGACACCAGTGGTGGGCACAGCTAAACAAACAGGTAGATTTGCTAACCGCTAATTTGTCAACGAAAAAAAAACTTAGCTTCACTAATGCTAAACTGCTAAACAGATTTTAATAAATGAACAGAAACTAATGGTAAAGCATCATCTTTTATCATCCACTGCTGTCACTGACACTGTAAGACTGTCTGTAATGTGACAGCGTTGTCAGTGAACACAACTCAAAACGGTCATAAATCAAAAGTTAAGCATCCATGTCTGGTTCAGAGGTGAGCTTCCAGAAATGAATCCAATCCATCAGAACCAAAAAGGTGGAGCAGAACTCTGCTGTGCTGAAGCAGAATGATGCATTCAGTGTGTGTCGGACGTCTCGTGTCATTTACTGTAATGAATTAACTCCTTTGACCGATCCTCTTTGTGGTTATAAAATAACTACAAAGTTGCTGTGCGTCATCATCAATATTCTCTTGGTAATAAATTTATTAAAGATGTGTGAAATGTGTGAGAGAGTCATGTCCCAGAGACAGCGTGAGCGTTGCAAAGCATGCTGGGTAGGAATTATATGTGCAATGTTTCTGAGTGTGAAAATGGGTTTTTCATGTTATTTTCCTGTTCTGGTTTGGTATTTCTGTTAAAGTCTCTGTTACTGGCTGTAAACTGACACAATGAGTCAGAGACTGTTTATGGTAGATATGGGGGGGGGGGGGCACTGTGAGGGGGGTGACGTTACCAGGTGGTGCTTATCTTTGGTTAGCTCTGCAGAGCATAGCATGGCATCGCTCCGTGTAAATCACCATTTACCTTTACTCTTTTAATGTGGAGAGCTGTCCTTAAAAAAAAACAAAAAAACAAGTGAACTTGAATTATCTGGATTTAAATTTAGTTAAAGCTATTTCCGCTAAATGTTTTCAAAGTTAGCAAAAACACTAATTTGCTAAACGGAAAGTTAGTTCTGCTGCTGCAGAACCGTGCCCACCACTGATAGATACACAACAGCGTTGACAAAGTGGCATTTTGACTAAATATAAATAAACCCTAACTTGAACAATTATTTAAAATGGTTACTTGCAGAACAAAAAGAGCAAGATGTAGTGACAAACCCACAAAAAAAAATCACCTTCTCATCAACAATAAAGGCTGTTCTGACGTCTCCCTTTCTGTTCTGCAACAACATCATTGTGGCTCTGTCCCACTGATCTCACGACCATTTCCCACCTCACTGTGGACAAATACCAAACCAAAACTAAGCCAAAAAGTTCTCTACAGATTAAGAATCAATAAATGTTGTCACTCATTTTAACTTAGAAAACGAAACAAAAGTTAAACTTTTGTTGCAGTAACCTGCTCATTGTGCTTATATTCCTGATACTGAGAATCTTCTAAGATCAATAGTCTTTATGATAATAGTTCATATTTGTGCTGATGTTCAACGTAATGTTTTTATGTTATGAGTGCTTAGTGTATATTTAGCTGATGTTTTTCTTAGTTCATATCTTAGATGTTATTACTGTTTTTCTTATACATTTTATTGTTAGATGTAACTGGGACCCTGTGTACATAATTTTGATCCACCACATGTACCACATGAATGACAATAAATAAACTCTGACTCTTTTTCAAGATAAGAGAAACTGGCAGCCAACACTAAGCTTGCCGATGCACTTTTCTTTATTCACAGTGAATAAACTCTTAGAATAAAGAGACTGAATTTTGAGTGAATTAAACTGAAGATTTGCCAAAAGATATTTTATTGCATCAACTCTAGCTCGCTGATCACACCCACTGCAGGCAGACTGGTGACAACAAGAGCAAACCAAAGCTCTAACAAGCTACGTGAGCATTTAAGATCTGATCATTTTAATTCCTCCACCCTGGGCCAGAAAACACAATCATCTCATGTTCAATACCAGGATTGCTCTATCAAGCTGACAGTACAACTATAATGATAACTATTTCTTCCAAGAACCAGTGGGGGGTCCAGATTGGGCCTCACAAATACAAGGAGAGAAATCCCACAACTCTCATCACTACAAACGAATGACTGGAGGAGGTCGAATGAGCAGATGTGGATTTTATTGAAGCGGTCAAAATCTTTTACATTATAAGAGTAAAAGGGCTGACAGGCCCCTGCAGCTAAACATGGCAGCCAGCTACTCACACAGGCACAAGACATTTCTAAATATGAAATTGGTAGAGCCAGCGCAATCTTAGCTTTTGTTGTGAATACAATGTGACATCCTTGGACCGCTTCAGCTCAGCAACAAACAAAGAGAAGAGAAAGGCCGGGGGGATCTGAGAGTGGGACAGCACCATCGTAAAAGCCACGTATTTTTTTCCAATGTGAGGAACATCAAAGTAGAGCAACGATTTTGGATCAAGAGATGAGATTTTGCAAAAGAATATTGTTGTGTTAAAGTTGTTGATTACAGTTACAATGTGCTTCAGTTCAATAGCCATCCATCCATCCATCCATCCATTCATCCATCCATCCATCCATCCATCCATCCATCCATCCATCCATCCATCCATCCATCCATCCATCCATCCATTATCTTTACCCACCCCACCTAAAATAACAAGCCTTTATGAGAAATATATTCTCTTTAGGTCTAAGATTATTACATATTCTTCCTAATTAAACTGGGGGAAACAGACTGAAAATAAGCACTGGATCATCAAAACTGTCTATTTTAAGGCCAAGATCAAATCTCTTCATTGCACTTTTGACAGAGGTATCAAAAGTTAAAACATGCTCGAACTGACAAGATGCTGATGACTGGTGTGTTAAAATGCTTGTGGCGTTCAGCTTTTTATTATATTACCAAACCAACATTTTCTCATTACCACTAACTTAGTGTGATGAGGATGATATCCAGATTTATTTCGACCAAACGAAAGAAAGCCAGAATTAATAAAGTTTCTAACATAAAAAAGCCTAAATTAGGGCACTTTCGTGATATTTATGTAAGAATGGACAACACAGTCCTCAGTTTTAAAACTGCTTGACCAGAGAAGAACCAGTACCTGCTGTAAGTTGAGATCCACAGCATCCACTCATGGAGGATTAGACCAAAGCCTGGTCTATATCAAGCCCTGGGTCACAAACGCATCAAAGAATTCCTTAATTAAAAAAATAATAATAATGAAAAAATCTAAAGCGTTTGAGATTCAGGTGTTCTAAAAATAACAGTAAAACCTCCAGCCTGACTCCTGTACAGATATAAATCCTAATCTGGTCTGAAAGACCTTCGTAGTTTGGGACCATGGACTCCCTAAGGCCCTCTTCACACTGAAAAACAACTCTCCACTCTCCACAAACTACACAACCTAATAAAACATGGCAGGAGTGCAGCAAATTTAGAACACCTCCTACAATGAGAAGGCAATCGTGGTGATGCTGCACTCTTAGTGCTCACCAAATAGGCTTTTCTAGCTATTGTCTGCCTCCACGATGCTCTCTGACCGTGCTCTAAATACCTGTCAGCTCTCTCAGGCAGCTTCAGGATGCAACTATGTGCTAGAAGATCCATCCAGGCCAGCACTGTGCTACAGTCATGGGTATCACATCTGTTATTTGCATGAACTTCCATGAAGTGCTAATGGGTGCCTGAAGATCTGCCAGAACTCTGCAAAAGTCATCCATATTCTGGCTCATTACAGCATAGCTGGGTCATCATCTGGTGTGAATGTAGGCTTATGTTTATCATCAGTATGGGCTTCAGAACCATGTCTCAGACAATAATAGGAAAAATTACTGGAGCACCACAACAACCAGCAACAAAACAATCCAGTAAGTCAGGCTTGAGGCAATCGCAGCTTTAAAAAGTGCCATTAATGAAAATGACCTTCAAACTGTGTTTTTACACTTAAATCAACACACAGGGAAATAAAAATTATGGCCTCCTAAAAATAAAATATATTCAAATATTATTTTTGCTCTGGGTGGTGTGAATCAATGAATGCGTGGTTTGCAGAAAGAGAAACATTCAGCCCAGCCTCTCACTCCCAGAAATAAACCGTCATACAAAGAGCAGCAGACGTCCACTGAGAGACGGGTGGAGAGGAAATGGATAAAGCATTAACCTCAGGGGCTTGATCTTCAAGGTGGGAAATCAAAGAGTGGAAAATGCTTCATTGGCTATTTGGGGGCTTGGTGACAGTTCTCAAACCTCAGAATGAAGCACTAAACAGTAGATTCAACATGTGACCTTCTAATATACAGTCAGTCCACACACTGAAAAGCTTGGCTGGTTAGAGTTGAAACTACCTCACTAATCATAAGAATACGATTTGTTTGATTTAGATTGAATTGTTGGACACTTCATCAGTAATAAGGATCTAAAATATAAGCAAAAATGCGCTAAACACTAATAGTGCAAAACAATACGCCCAACAACAGAAACATGAACATGAGTCTGTGTGAGCAGATGTGTCTGAATGAACACCAGCAGCATGAGATCAGCAGCATGAGATCAGCAGCATGAGATCAGCAGCATGGATAATAAGAGATAACAGAGATCTGTGGTCTCAATTGGATTTGCCTGGTTAAATAAAGGTTAATAAATAAATTACGCCACAGAACACCACAGGAAGTCCTTCCGCCCTGTGGCTATCAAACTTTTCAACTCCTCCCCCTTTCTGCACATAATAAAATTAATCCTGCACCACAATAAACACTTTAATGTTTTCACATTAAAACATTCCACACATGTCTGCCCCTGACCTGTTAAGACCCTAATTGTTGGTATTTTTTATATCTTGTGTGATTCCTTTGCACTGAAACTCTAGCACAACAATTTCCTGCAGGATCAATAGAGTTCCATCTTATCTTATCTTATTACTTATTACACTTAAAATGACAAGTGTGGAGGAAAAAAAAGAGGACGCTTCAGCTAATTTCATGATTTTAACAAGACAACATTATTCTTGTAGTATCATAATTTTATTTACTACAACTTTTTTTCTTCTTTCGGCTGCTTCCTGCATTAAGGGTCACCACAGCGAAGAACTAAGTCGCACGAAGACTTGACAATTATTTTTTACGCTGGATGTTCTTCCTGACTCAACCACAGACCACCGAGCTACCACAGCCCTCTGCATGGAGCAGAGAGCTGCTATCTGGGGCGCCGGAGGAGCAGATGGTGGGGGTTAAGGGCCTTGCTCAAGGGTCCAGAGTGGGGCAAATGAGGGTGGAGGCAGGTGTGGGTGCTTCACCTATCCCACCCAAATTTTTGATGTTGTCGATACCAGGAGTTGAACCGGCGATCTTCCGATCACAAGCCCACCACCTCCTCTAACCCCTGCACCACCACTCCATATTTTTTTTTATTTGTAAGGTTTTATTTATTTATTTTATTTACTACAACAATTTAGTCAACTAAGTAATTCCACGTGCCGAGTTGACACTTTGAAAAAAGTAACAAACTTGTGACAAAAAGACAAAGAATAAACAAGATAATTTGGTGATAATAACCCTCTATTAATTCTGTAGTGATTGTTTAGCAGACATCTAAAATCAGCTGACCAGACGTCGCTCTCTTTCACTTTATATCGTTATGAAACTTAAGGCTGACCTTTCTCCACTTTATTAGTGAACGATGAGCCGGACTCAGACAGCTCAGCCCGCCAGGCCTCCGTCTGAACAGCACACTCGTGACAACAACTTAAAGCTTGACACCATCAGTACGCCCCGTGACACACCGTTACACAACAGAGTCTCCTACATGAAATCATTACCTCAGATGAAGCATCAAAAACAGCTGCACAGACTAAAACAGTCGGCTTTACTTCGTGTGAACTCTAAAACAGAGGGACTCTTCATTTAACCGGACTGATCCAGGCTGATAGATAAAACATTCACTATAATCACTTTTAAACGAAATATTTTGTCAATCTAAAAGGTTTTTAACTCCTCTGAGCTCAACAAGTCCAACAATCTGACACAAGAAAGCACCAGTGAATGTTAAGTCCTCTTTCCAAAGTGGAGATTTTTGAAAACTCTGAAAAAAATTATCTAAAAACACTGTTTTCAGTTTCTGTGTGGACTACCAATACTGAACATAAAAGATGACATGGCATCAAGGATCCATTTGTATAGTAAAAAAAATAAAATAAAATTAGCTTTTTCCGATGCTCCATTTTATGACCATGTTTAAAAACATTATGAGATGAAATAACATAAAATAAATTCAAGAATTTCTGAGAATACATCACTGAAATGAGAATCTGGTGCAAAAGTATGTTCTATCTTGAGCACAAAACCACAAATGAAAAAAAAAAAAAAATATATATATATATATATATATATATATATATATATATATATATATACACAAATACATTCAGTACCTCAGTTCATTTGTGTATCACAGAAGCTTCAACAATTTAGAAAAAAAGGATAAGATAAAATAATAATCTTCATAATAAAGATGGTACCTGCAGAAAATAAAGAAAAAACATCAGGACACGCCACACAACTTTCAGTCTGCACAGGATTTGAAAATAAGATAAGATAAATAAAACTTTGTCTACCACAAATGTTGCAGAAATTCTCCTTTGACACGCTCTACATTCATCATACATACACAAGAACCAACAACAGAACATAATAAAAACCACATTATCACCATTAGTTAACACCATTAAGATGTGTCTATTTAGCTTTGTTTAAAAACATTACTGCAGATGGTACAAATGAATTCTTATAAATATTCTTCCTGGAAAGCCATACCTTGGGTATCCACTAACAGGCTGGTTTCAGAAAGATTTGTGGGATGCAGGATCACACTGCAGGATTTGTCAAACAAACTAAAGTCATCACACCAGTTTTAGACGACAACATATAAAGTACAGGCAACAATAAACTACAGTAAAATGCAAATAAAATAAAAGTAGTGTTATAAAACAATAAATCAAGGTGCCATATAAAACATGGTAAAATACTAAAAACAAGAACGTAAAACATGTAAAGCATACTTTATATATTTATAAATAAGTATATGTTTTGTATTTTTATAGTAGGTAGATCACTTGGACTTGGTCATTTTAAAAGTAGTTCGCTTGCTGAAAAAGTGTGGGCAGTGTTTCCCCTACCATTATACAAAGAGGGTGCCCCGCCCTGTCAACAGAACCGAGCGCTCTGCCTACTGAGACGTCCGTCAACTACTGCCAGCACTGACGGAGCACTAAGCTAGCAAAGCACAGTACAAACCGGAATCCAAAAAAAATTGGGACACTAAACAAATTGTGAATAAAAACTGAATGCAATGATGTGGAGGTGCCAACATCTAATATTTTATTCAGAATAGAACACAAATCACAGATCAAAAGTTTAAACTGAGAGAATGTATCATTTTAAGGAAAAATCTGTTTTTTCCAAATTTTATGGCGTCAACAAATCCCAAAAAAGTTGGGACAAGTCCATTTTTACCACTGTGTGGCATCCCCCCTTCTTACAACACTCAACAGACGTCTGGGGACAGAGGAGACCAGTTTCTCAAGTTTAGAAATAGGAATGCTCTCCCATTCATGTCTAATACAGGCCTCTAACTGTTCAATCGTCTTGGGCCTTCTTTGTTGCACCTTCCTCTTTATGATGCACCAAATGTTCTCTATAGGTGAAAGATCTGGACTGCAGGCTGGCCATTTCAGTACCCGGATCCTTCTCCTACGTAGCCATGATGTTGTGATTGCTGCAGAATGTGGTCTGGCATTATCGTGTTGAAAAATGCAGGGTCTTCCCTGAAAGAGATGACGTCTAGATGGGAGCATATGTTGTTCTAGAACCTGAACATAGTTCTCTGCATTAATGGTGTCTTTCCAGACATGCAAGCTGCCCATGCCACAAGCGCTCATGCAACCCCATATCATCAGTGATGCAGGCTTCTGAACAGAGCGTTAATAACAACTTAGGCTATCCTTGTCCTCTCTGGTCCGGATGACATGGCGTCACAGTGTTCCATAAAGAACTTAAAATTGTGACTCATCTGACCACAGAACAGTCTTCCATTTTGCCACACTCCATTTTAAATGACCCCTGGCCCAGTGCAAACGTCTGAGCTTGTGGAGCTTGCTTAGAAATGGCTTCCTCTTTGCACTGTAGAGTTTCAGCTGGCAACGGTGGATGGCACGGTGGATTGTGTTCACTGACAATGCTTTCTGGAAGTATTCCTGAGCCCATTCTGTTATTTCCTTGACAGTGGCATTCCTGTTTGAGGTGCAGTGACGTTTAAGGGCCCGGAGATCACGAGCATCCAGTAGAGTTTTACGGCCTTGACCCTTACGCACAGTGATTGTTCCAGATTCTCTGAATCTTTTGATGATGTTATGCACGGTTGATGATGATAACTTAAAAGTCTTTGCTATTTTACGCTGGGTAACACCATTCTGGTATTGCTGCACTATCTTTTTGTGCAACAATGGTGGAATAGGTGATCCTCTTACCATCTTGGCTTCTGAGAGACACTGACACTCTGAGAAGCTCTTTTTATACCCAATCATGTTGTCAATTGACCTAATTAGTGTTAATTGGTCTTCCAGCTGTTCGTTATATGCTCAATTTCCTTTATCCAGTCACTTATTGCTACTTGTCCCAACTTTTTTGGGATTTGTTGACACTGTGAAATTTTGAATAAACATATTTTTCATTTAAAATGTTACATTTACTCAAATTAAACCTTTGATCTGTCATCTATGTTATATTACGAATAAAATATTGACATTTGCCATCTCCACATCATTGCATTCAGTTTTTATTCACAACTTGTTTAGTGTCCCAACTTTTTTGGAATCCGGTTTGTACATTAGCACTAGCTAAAACGCTACAGAGGTAGCGTTCCCTCTTCCTCCTTCTGCCAACTTTCGGCACAAACAGCGCACAGTACAGATATGTCTCCGTCAACAAAAATCACAGAAGAGATGAGCGCCCTGCCAAAGCCAGTAAACTAGTGGAAAACACTGGGATGCTACCAGGATCATCAACCACCACAAACTTGCATTCAAACATTTTGTTCCTCATTAAAACTATAGTTGGCCTATTGAAGTCCACTGCAGGTACACACCCTAATCCAGACCACGGTTAGTTTTCCCATCAGGTTTGTCATCCCCTGTGAAAACGTCCTTAGAGAAGGACTCAGCAAACAAACCCCTTGAAGTGAGGTATCACTTCCCTAAGAACAGCTGAGCTTTAGACTTTTTGTCAAGCAGTGATTTTTTTTAGCACAACAACACTAAATTTGTTTAGAACAAAGATCTTCAGTCGGCAGAAATAGGACATGGAACTTTGGTTCTTTGTTGGTTTGTGACTGTGGCATTTACCCACCCACAAAAAGACACTTGAAATGCTATCTTATGTTAAGTGGGATGATTGAGGTGATGTGTGCGTGTTTTTACACTGGTGTGTTTCACGTTTTCAGTAAGTTTGTCAGAGAAATGTTGCATGCTCGTGAGCTGTTGAAGCAAAATAGTAATTCATCTGTTTCCTTCATTTAAGCTACGAATAAACATCTCTGAACTAGGGGTTGAACGACTACATCATTTTTAAACTCGACATTAACATAATAAAACTCGAGTAGAACTCAAGTACTTGATGACATCATAGGATCTAAAGATACAAAAATAAATAAATACCGCAAGAAAGGTCATGATTTACAAACAAACAAACAACAAAACATTGGGAGTGTATATTATGCTCCTACCATTTATCATACTGCAAATAAGTCACAGGAAAAACTAAACTATTAGTTTTTATTATTAAGCTGCAAAAGTGAAAGAAACATGCAGCACGTCAAAAACAAAACTAAAAACAGTAGGGCGGACGACCACCCTGCACCACTGCCAGCTGTGGTGCGCATTAGGTTTAGTTTTAAAGATTAATATGTTTATAGGTTTTTTTATAGGTTTAGAGATTAATATTTTTTGCTTTTTGTTTGTGAAACAAAGTCAGAGGAAGCTGGTTCTGGTTCGGTCATTGGACCCGGTGTTACACCATATTCTGTGACCTGCAACAGTGCATGCAACACCGCCCCCTACGGTCACAATATACAGTGGTCACAGAATATAGTACTGGTTGCAATGCGCTCCAAACAGTCAGGAAGTTGATTCATTTTCTGTTTTCTTACGGTAGTTGAACCAGAAGATTCATCTTTAGTGAAATATTTTCATACTATTGATGTATTTCTACCTGTTTGCCAAGACTGGGCCTGCTCCGCACCATCTGTCTGCTGGGAGGAATCCATTTGGTAACCCGCGCCGCTGCGGATCACGTGACACGTGACGCAATGACGTAACGGCGACGTGATGACGTCACCACGAATACTCGACGTGAAATAAAAAAAACTTGATAGATGTCCTAGGAATCGATGTGTAGATTACTCGAGTAGTCTGTTAAAGCCCTACTCTGAACTGACTTGACATTCCCACGGTAAAGCCAAAAAGGAAATAATTTGAGGATTATTTTACTTGTTTACTGGTCACTGGTGGCTTGAGACGTAGTGGAGTTTCATTCTGTCTACAGAAGAAAAAGGCAGCTGAGAGGAATATTATATTATTATAGCTTTACTGCCAAAACAGACACTCGGCTCATCAAACCATCAGTCATGACAGAGGTAAAAAGCGCAGGACCTAAATCAGTTGTGTATGGAGACAATTTAAAAGTGCAGAAATTAGATTATTTTTTTTTTAATCAGTAGATTACAGGTAGCACCAGCTTCTCCTGAGCCAGGAATAAAACAACGTTCAGAGACCCCCTTCATCCACACCTAATCACAGAGATGAGAGAAAAGCAACCGTTACTGGGTAAAGCCTCCTCCAGCTTCCTCCCTCGCTTCAGCGAATGAATGAAGCCTCTATTGAGCCCGGATAATCTGCAGCTCCAGCCCACAGTGGAAAATATGACGACCAGCTGCAGGTAGGTGAAAGAGACTTCTAACGTGGCTCGGGGCTCGATCCCACCCAGACTGCGAGGGCCGACACAGTACGGGTTTGTGGAGTTTGTCTTTGTAGTGACAGTTCCACACGCAGCAACTTTAAGGGTTCAGCTCAGTGTCTAGGTTAAGCGCCTGCAGCGTGGCATCCTTCACCATATTTTACGTGTCAAAGCAGATGAGTTTTTTTATATGAATTTTTATGCAACACACGGAACGAAGAAGCAGCTCATGTTTGTTGCAATATGTACTCCAAATGTAAATATTGGATATACATCTACAACTGACGAACTACTGGAGTCAACCATATTCCACCAAAGTGGCTAGAGCTTAGTCAGTTTTACAGATACTGAGAAAAGGTCTGTGAGGTAGTATCTGAGTCATATCCATGACACCTCACCCTCATCAAGCTTCACAATATGTCAGGCATTATGATTTTCTTAGATAATCATATCTACATGAGTGTATGCCAGTGTTGTTTGTCTTTCGAACGTGGTGCTTTTTATAACCGTAGTGTATTAAATGTTGTGCTTCACAAAAACTAAATATCAGCCTAGGTCTTTATTTCCATGATGCCAAAAGGTCAGGACAACCTCCTCCTCCCGGGTTTTTGACCTTATAAAAGATTTGTCCATCACTGTTGAATGGGCTTGACATTTCTGCTGAAGGACTGACACGATTACTCCAACCAGAGACATGGTGCCCATTACTTAGAGGTGTTCTTAGTACAAGTGCCCTGTGGTGGGTTTTTAATCTAAACTAGCAAATATCACAAACAAGCATTTTCAGAACAAATAAAACGTCAAAAGAATTATATTAAATTTCTTTATAGAAACTGAAAAAAAAATGTAAGAAAAGCCTGTCAGAAATGAAGATGTTGAGGTTCTCCTTAGGAGTGACAAGGATGGATAAGATTAGGAACGAGATCATCAGAGGTACAGCACAGGATGAACAACTGGGAGATAAAGTTAGAGAGGCCAGAATGTGATGGTTTGGACATGTCCAGAGGAGGGACAGTGGTTTGGACATGTCCAGAGGAGGAACAGTGGGTATATTGGTAGAAGGATGTTAAAAATGTAGCTGCCAGGATGAAGACAAAGAGGAGATATATGGATGCAGTTAGAGAGGACATGAAGGTAGTTGTGAGGACAGAGGATGCAGAGGACAGAGTGAGATGGAGGAAGATGACTCGCTGTGGAGACCCTGAAGAGAGAAAAGACGAAAGAAGAATAAAGGCTCCAGTATACTACCGCGTACATCCGTTCACGCGTACGTCGCGTGTACTGTACGCAGAGGGTTCAGACTTCGTACTCCAGCGTACAACCTGAGCAGCTGCAGAGCAGCTTCACAGACAAGGGGCGTTTACCTTCTGGACAAATTGAGGTCGCCGATTGGTCATTTGCTGACACGCCTACTGGATTGATTGACAGGTCGGAAAAAAGAAAAAAAAGCGAGCGCTGCCAGCCTCAGCCGCAGCGGTGTTCTGTGTTTATATGTTGTTAATTAAAAGATTTTAAAAAAAAACAGAGAGTGCTGGCTCTACAGCCCACACGTCAGACCAGCCCACCAGGAAATCTCCAGACCCTCCCGCAGCCACGCTGGACCTGTGTTTAATTCGCTCGTGACAAATTCCTTCATTTCTCACCATTTCAGTCATGGCATCAACGGAGGAGGAAGAGATCACTGCCTCTTGGCAAAAAAAACAAAAGAAAAGGCCAGATCAGAGATGAAGAAGAGGAATTTAATACATTGGTGTCGCATACAAAACAGTCCGTTGCTGGGCAGTTTATTGTGCGACACCGCGTACTCGTATGCGGTCGTAAAAATGTGAGCTTTGCACGGAGGGTACGCTGGGGGGTACGCACGTAGCTCTGCATACGTACGTGCGTACCTATGCGTATGGATGTACGCAGGGCTCAACAAGAAGAACAAGAAGATTTTGATTTTTAACAAAACTTTATTTACACAATAAATTAACACAACCGTGTTAAAAAAGGTGATCAGGACAAGCTTAAAATATTTACATGAGGAGCTTATTGTATTGTAGTTGTCCCTGATAAGAAATGGTGCACAAAACCTTCTTAAATCTCCAGTTTCACACAATTCTCCAGGTGTCCAGTGTCTCTGTGGAAGCAAAACTCCAGTGCCAGTCTGGCCTTGACGTTGTACGTCCACAGAGCCACAGTATCAAGTTGAGGTCCAGCATGCAGTCTGTCCCTGCGAGACAAGTAAACAGACATTTTTTCTTCGGCCACTAAAAAGTTTAAAGTTTGGGATTTAAACTTTGTGGCTTTTCTCTAATGTACTCCATTAATAAAAACAGATTTGGTGAAAATGGTGTCAGAACAGCTAAAGATCCTGGTCATTAGATTAAACAGAGCTGTACACAATCTGTAAAAACACTCTCAAACAAACTGCAAAAAGGACACTTGTTTAAAACCTCAGGATTGATGACCGACAATAAGAGTTTGTTGCAATGGCGCCGTGAAGGATCCTCCATTGAAGATTGCCAGTACGTTTTTTTTGTCGGAGGTTTGTAAAGAGTCCTCCACTGGGGCTTCTGCTCTCCGAGCTTGTTGTCCCACACGCTGACAGCTCTGTTGTGCAGAGTTCTCTTGTTCAGGATCTTAACATAAGTCTTATAAAGTACTTTTGGACTCGTTCTGCACAAGTCTATCTTTGGGTCTATGTTGCATAGCAGAAGACCACTGCCTTTTGCAAAGTTAGGATCCAGGTGGATGTCCGGGAAGGGGTCTGTTGGGTCAGGCGGGCGGTTCCCCGTGGATCACAGCTGCAGGAGACGCTTCTCTCCAGCGGTCATCCTCCCCTTCAGCAGGTCCAGGAAGTGCTGTACCAGTCTGGCAGACCGGACCCCAAGCAACAAAACCACCTCTCGGACGTTGGAGAAGTCTGGTCCAACAGTCTCCACCAACAGTATACAGACTGAGCAGCCAGTGTGAAGAGGGCTTCACTATCATACTGCTGGCAGTAATTACTCCCAGTCTGCTACAGAACAACACTCTGTGGTTATTCTGACTACTGGAGGGTCACAGTTACCTTGGTTTTTCTTTCTCTATTAGCTCCATCTTCTGTGGTCCTTCCACCTACACATTTGTGCTTTTATGCCATCCTGAAGCAGTTAGGTTTACCTCAATGTCTCACTGCTCTACAGAAAAATAGATTCCATGTTAAAGAACACTGTGACATATTGACTGGAAAAAGAACTGCTTATTTTCAATAACAAACATCAACAGCTCAACATCAAACTTCTAGTCCAGTATCAACACTTTTGAACACTTTGAACAATGTAGAACTGGAAATGTATAAATACAGACGAATAATTCTTAAATAACTATCTCAGTCAGGCCTAGTTAGGACCTTATCTTAAAATGTTTTTTAGAGTATTGCATAGATTATTACATGAAACAGCAAAAACATGTTAATCAGCTAGAAGCTGAAAATGCTTTGTATGGGTGATTAATGGCACTTTCAGGGCGTCATCTTCTACGAACTATCCATCTTCTACTGTCAATCCTTGCCAAGTCAGGCAAGCAAATTACTTTTCAGGGATGGGGACGAACCGATATGACGGGCTTTAGATCTCACAGCCACTGTCTCCTACTTCTAATCTAATATTAAAGTGACCTGTCGAGCTGCTCTTTTCATGTACACACAATCCTCCCCATAATTCAGCTTCATCTGACTGATTTCAGTTAACAAAGAGTTTTATTTTACAAGACATAAAAACTGTCCCGATTTAGGTTAAACTGACATGTTTAGTATTAGTACTCTCACTTTCTTGAATTCCTGATAGAAAAGCTGGATCCTTGACTATATACTTTTTTTTTTTAAAGGAATGTATGTCGCTTTCATATATTTCATGTCAGAGTTTTAAACCGATATACTTTTACGTTAAGAAATGACAGTAATAGCCATTTTGGTTAAACCTTGAAAATAATGTTACATGATTTCATGCTATAGGCGGCACAGTGGTGCAACTGGTAGAGCTGCTGCCTCTCAGCGAGCAAGTCCCTGGTTCAAATCCCAGTCCAGGGGCTTTTCTGGGTGGAGTTTGCATGTTCTCTTCGTGCATGTTTTCTCCGGGTACTCCGGTTTCCTCCCACATACCAAAAACATGCATGTTAGACTGAATGGTAACTCTAAATTGTCCCTAGGTGTGAGTGAGAGAGTGAATGGTTGTTTGTCTCGTTTGTCTCTATGTGTCCCTGTGATGGACTTGCGACCTGTCCAGGGTGTACCTCGCCCCTCGCACAGTGATTGCTGGACATGGGCATCGGTGACCCCCGTGACCCAAAATGGAAGAAGCGGGTCAAAGATAATGGATGGATGGATGGATTTCATGCTATACTGTGAGACTGCATAATCGTTAGCACTCCGGGTACGTGCTGAGAATCACTGTCAATGAATGTGGGCCGGTGTTGTGCCAAAAATCAATTGGCTGCCAAATGGTGGCCGTGGGATCGTGCACTGGAATTTAACAAGAATTTAACAAGATTAACACTTAAAAACAATTATTTGTTTGCTCAAAATTAAAGTAAATGTGTGTCAGTCTAAGTTTTCCTTAATAAATGCACTTTGATGGTCAAATCAGCTGCATTTCAAAACCCAATTTGCGTAAGCGTGCATGCACGGATGGTTGAACTGCTGTTTATTTCTTCGAAATTTAACAAGATAAACACCTAAAAACAATTATTTGTTTGCTCAACTTTATAGTAAAGGTGTGCCTCAGTCTAACATTTGCTTAATAAAAGACTTTAACAGTCAAATCAGCTGCATTTCACATGTATTCACTGCCTCGGTGCTCCAGGAGCGTGCAGACAGAGAGGAAAAAAGAAAGAGGAACGCTGCTCGTTTCTTCGAAATTTAACAAGAAAAGCACCTAAAACAATTATTTGTTTGCTCAAAATTATAGCAAAGGTGTGTCTCAGTTGAGCTTTTACTTAATAAATGCACTTTAATGGTCAAATTAGCTGCATTTCATTTTCTTCAGTCAGGATGAATGAAAACGATCATATCTCAGCCAAAAATTGATTTATAAATATGGGGAAAAAAATCCATCAATAAGTCGATTCAGCCTATATGTCGCAGGGCACGTAAATTATGAAAAAAAACTGCAAATTATAGGACGAAAAATACGGTAGGTATGCTGCTACAATAACTACCACAAACACTGGCAAACACATCACCTTTTACCTTTGGGTGATAGTCATCACTTGAAGATGACTTTAATGCAAATCGCACAAAATTCACTTCATCTTCCTTTATACCACTAGAATACATTATCATGATGTCTCCAAAGGTAGTGTGCAGATTTTTTAAAGTATTTTAAGATTTATTTTACCAGCAGGTAGTGTTATCTCTAAGTTGTTGTGTTCTGGTGTTGATAAACTGACATCATATTGCAACATGTAATCAAATTTGATGGTTCCAAACACACTTAAACTAAATTTAACTTACAAAACAATTACAACCATTTTCCTTCAATCTCGTCCTGCAGATGATAAATAGATGTATAGATCTGTGCAGCCGGGTGGAGCTGAAGTTAAAGGTAGACGATGATGAACTTCAGTTTTTTCCTCAATCAGCCGTGACTGCTTGGTAACAAGATTAAATGGGAGCACTGTGCACCCCGGTTGAGAAGCTGTAAACTAACTTCAGGGCAGGTTTTATCTTGCACTTCAGTCATGAGTCCAAACAGTTTCCATCATTCCTGGAGCTGCCCACACAACATTTCATCTGATGATGGCACTTTGGATAAAAGCTGTACGTCATAGCAGCAGGAATGTGCACACATATTTGTTGCTTTTAGATAAAAAAACAACTATTTAATGACAGATAATACAATAAAGGCTGCAGATAGGGCTGGTATAGTGGGCAGTCAGAGTAACCTAACCACTGAGCTGTAATTATATGGAGTCAAGCATCCTGACCACCAGGGATCATTCAAATGGAACACCACATTTGTAATCACCATTCTATGACATCATATCTCTTCATAGTCATGAGAGGTCATAGGTCAAACAAACTCACACATACATGCAGCTGCAAAGTCAAAATAGACATAAGAAGCTAAATCCTTATGGCTTACTCTGAACTGTTTGTGAACAGATCATTTTGTAAACTCTTCAGCCTTTTTGTTTTGGATGTAAAGGCCAACACATAGATCTCACAAAGAATATATATATATATATATATCACTCCAGCTTTATATTTAAAGGCCTGAACTGGGTGCTCAGCACAAACAAAACTTTATGTTGCTTTTCTTTATGCTGACTTCACTTTCCTGCTTGTCTTAAAGTTGACCTCTGCCCTGTGTGGTCAGTTTAAAAATAAAAACACGCACAGCGTCAGACTAGACTGCTGTCTAGCTGCATCAGGATAAACTGCTGACTCTTTTACAATTATGACAATTTCAACTTAAACAAGTTAGGCTAATTAAGGAAAATTCAAATAGAATAAAGAACTGGAGTCAAAAAATCTGTAGCTTGCACTGGCCCATATGATCTCTGTCTTTGAATAAATCTCCTATAATCAAGGTCAAGGTTCTTTATTTGTCATTCGCAGCGCATGTGGTGCATGAGGTGGAACAAAACTGTGTACACAGGGTCCCAGTTACATCCAACAAAAATAAGAATTGTAAAAAAAAACGGTAATAAGATCTAAGATATGAACTCAGAAAAAGTTAACTAAAAATATACTAAACACTAAAAATATAAAAATATGTTGAACAGCAGCACGAACATGAGTCTGTGTGAGTAGATTAGCACGCATGAACACATCAACATGAAAAAGACCAACAGCAACATGAAACAGATCAGCAGCAACAGGAAACAGATCAGCAGCAACATGAAACAGATCAGCTGCAACGTGAAACAGATCAGCAGCAACATGAAACAGATCAGTTGCGGCTGCAACATGAAACTGATCAGCAGCAACATGACACTGATCAGCAGCAACGTGAAACTGATCAGCTGCAACATGAAACAGATCAGCTGCAACATGAAACAGATCAGCAGCAACATGAAACAGATCAGCAGCAACATGAAACAGATCAGCAGCAACATGAAACAGATCAGCTGCAACGTGAAACAGATCAGCTGCAACATGAAACTGATCAGCAGCAACATGAAACAGATCAGCTGCAACGTGAAACAGATCA
>NC_056505.1:36036861-36037034 GCF_014905685.2 Nematolebias whitei
GCAACATGAAACTGATCAGCAGCAACATGACACTGATCAGCAGCAACATGAAACAGATCAGCAGCAACATGAAACAGATCAGCAGCAACATGACACTGATCAGCAGCAACAGGAAACAGATCAGCAGCAACATGAAACTGATCAGCTGCAACATGAAACTGATCAGCTGCAAC
>NC_056505.1:36037134-36045862 GCF_014905685.2 Nematolebias whitei
AGCTGCAACATGAAACTGATCAGCTGCAACATGAAACAGATCAGCTGGATGCTTCAGCAGCACAAGTAACTGCACTGGACCACTACATGGTTTACTTATACAGTACAAATGGACTGTACTTGTATAGAACCATTCTTTCTTATCAAGATACTCAAAGCTCTTTACAAAACAATCTGTTCCTCATTTACCCATACACTCTACTAGATCTATACAGAAAAGTTTAGTCTAGTTTTTAACAGAAAAAAGGTGAAATCCAAAATCACCATTTTAAATGGTTTGTACATAAAACTATAGGCACCGTTCACACTAGAGTGGTGTTTAGGGCTGGGCCATATCATATCATTCACAATAATACCAGTTAACAAAAGCTTGCCTGGGAAAAAATTATATCATGATATTCTAATTTCATGATGTAATACATCAGGTTGCCCCGCCCAGTTAACAGAACCGAGCGCGCCGAACGACCAAACCGAACTGCACTATGCTCAACAGATTTTAAGCTAGGGGTTGAACAACTACACCATTTTTAAACAGACTGGTCTGGGTTCCTCCTTTTCATCTGATGGCTGACTGGAGTCCTTTTTGGGTTTCTTCTCTGCTTTCAGGAAGGCCCAGTTAGGATATCCACAGAGAAGAAACCCAAACAGGACTCCAGTCAGCCAACAGGTGAAAAGGAGGAACCCAGACCCAGACCAGTGGTCATTCCGTATGTTGAGGGAGTATCAGAGAAACTGAGACGTTTATTTTCTAAACATAACGTCCCAGTGGCTTTTAAACCCCAAAATACATTACGGCAAAGACTGGTTCATCCCAAAGATCCAGTCCCCCGGCACAAACAGAGTAATGTTGTGTATGCTGTTCAGTGTCAGGAGGGCTGTGATCAGTCTTACATCGGGGAAACTAAACAGCCACTGGCCAAAAGGATGGACCAGCACAGAAGATCAACATCATCAGGCCAGGACTCTGCGGTCTACACTCATCTCCAGGCCAGCGGTCACTCTTTCAGGGATGAACATGTTCACATCCTGGACAGAGAGGAACGATGGTTTGAGAGAGGAGTAAAGGAGGCCATCTTTGTGAAAAGAAACCGTCCATCGTTAAACAGGGGTGGAGGCCTCCGGGTTCAACTGTCCCCCTCTTACAATGCTGTGATTGCTAGTATCACTCAGCCCTCTGTGAATAGTACACAGCCATCAGTGTGCTAATGACCCATTGTTAGGCTGATGGTCCTTCTTGAGCATGTGATCAGCTGGTTTTGGTTGTCAGCAGCAAACTGGTTGATCCACTCTGAGAAGGTGCTATTTAAGAGACTGAGCTGAAAACAGCACCTCAGACTGAGGAAGTCTCTCGGATGAGAGACGAAACGTTTCTACAATTTTTTTTTTTCTTCACTGGCTGTCTAACGAGGCGCACGCATTCCTTCCCACTCCCTGTTTTCCTCCTGCTTTTAGCTCTGTCTGCGTATCGGAGCAGCTCCTATTTTTTACACATCTTACAAAAAGAAAACTACTGTTTTGGATCTGACCAATTGGACTTTCGATGTATATTACAAAATCTTTTCGACAAAACGACAGGGTCCTGGAGAACCCTCATCTGCTCGGACGACACGCATGCAGCTGAATATATCTGAGTGGGGGGGGGGGGGGGATGTGTCTACCTCTGCTATCGACCAAGGATGCTGAAATTGCATATAATTGGATTTATGATGACAGGTTTCCTGTTTCTGGAATAGTCTGGATCCTGGTTTATCAACATACAAAGAAGACGGCTGCAGATAATTTGGACCTCGACAGGCTGCTGCCTATGTTTTGGTTTGTGCTGGAAGACTCAAAATCAGAAGATTTACGAGTGAAACCGTAAGTTGGAAATGATTTGAATCGCATGCCACCTGTGGCTTTGGAACTCGTCAGCATGAAAAACCATCTTGAAGAGGCTCTAAGCACGGGCCAGTGGAATGGTGCATTCCACTGGCCCGTGGAATGGTCATTTCTGGCCATTTTGGACCTTGGAAAGTATCAGTAAGACTCAAGGCTGATAGAAAATAGTTTGCCTGAATAAATCAAAACTGTGGTTATCTGAATTTCTCCCCGGCTGGCCTCGGAGCAGGCCGACTTGTCAATTTCTCCTGGGAAATGTGTAAACTAAGGAAAAGCTTCGTCTATCGCAACCCCCTCCCCCCACTTCTGTGGAGTCTTATCAGAACTGTGCCGGCTGACCATCATCTTATCAGGACAACGACTGTCTGTTAGTGCTTCCTGGACCGCCTCGTTGTAAATGCATATGTACGTGTCCATAAATGTGTTGCAGGCAGAGTTTTTATGTCTTAAATCGTGTCCTGTTAGGACAAGATGTGAAGAGATCTTTTTTGTGATGCCACTATACTCTCCTCATGGCTTTGTCCCTTTTTCCATTTAAAAAAAATTATTCTGAATAAGAATAAGAAGGCCGCGCTTTATAGCAGCAGCTTCGTGCACTCCGCCCATCTTTCGGACGACTGTACGTACATGTTCACGTATCTTGGTGCAATGATAATAAAGTTTATTCTGATTCTGAATAACATTTATTTATTTTTAAAATTTTTATTAATCATTTTCATTTCAAATATACATCCTTGCAAATGTTATTTCTCAACTTTAAAAATATAATTAATGACGATTTTTACATGGTGCTCCTTGATCATGAGTTCTATTTTTAGAACATGCCCCGCGGGCGAATCATGTGGTCCCTGCTGGGTGACCAGATGCTCACGGGCACCGTGTTGGTGACCCCTGATTTAGAGTTACCAATCAGCCTAACATGCATGTTTTTGGTCTGTGGGAGGAAACCGGAGTACCTGGAGAAAACGTATGCATGGAGAGAACATGCAAACTCGACCCAGAAAGACCCCCTGGCTGGAATTCAATTCGGTGACCTTCTCACTGAGAGGCCGTAGCTCAATCAACTGTGCCACCGTGCCTCAAACAATAAAAAAAAAAAAAAAAAAAAAAAAAATCTAGATTTGGGTTCATGACAAGGACACTGATGGTTTTTTTTTTTTTAGCAAATCCCAACAGTTTACCTTATTTCCCCAGTCCAATAACTTCAGTCTCCACCAGCAGGAGTACACATTATTTTATTCATTTGATGGAAGACAAAACGTTAGCAACAAGCCTCGTTAACTATTCAAGCCTGCTTTGCAGAGCAGAGTCCAGTCTCACCAGCTGTCGGTGTTTTTCCCCAACAAAGATCAGCTTAAAACATGATAATCAACCACGTTTGTATAAATGTATCAGCAGGGCATGGGACAGGCGTGTGCATGGTTAAATATTCACATATGGAGAGGTGTGCATGACTTGTTTGGAAGCATGCTACCACATAGGTGGCACTTATGCACCATTTTTAAGCTGTGAAGTGCAAACATCACAGGCAGTTGTGGATTTTAAATCAGGGACAGATCAGTGTCTGGACAGTGGTCTCTGGAAGGAGGACAAGCTACAAACCTTGATGTCCAGATTTGGTAGCTGATGTTTGGACAAAATAACTGCCAGCTTGACGCCTCAATTCAAACCATGATCGAGGATATGTTTTTAATCATCTACATGACTTAAGTAAGTTTAAGAGACGAGGCATTTTAAATGCTTTCTTATTTGACTGCTCGTTTGAAAAGACAAGTCCGTCCCTGCCTGTCATCAAAGTTTTATATATCTTCTTTGCACCGTAGACTTCCACTAAGTATAAAACCCATTAAAAACACATCAGTGAACCACAGTGCTGTTTTAACTGAAGTGTTAATTTATTACAAAGAACACAGACATGTTGGATTCTTCTGAGTCAGTCACTAAAACACTCATGACACTGCAGAAAGTCCCTGAATACAATCAACAAGTACACGATTTCAGTTTTTACTCAAACTTGGGGCAGCTTTAAATTATTAACCTTTATTGAACCAGGCACATCCCATTGAGATCACAGATCTCTTTTACAAGGGAGGCCTGGGCCTGAAGACAGACTAACATGCATGTTTTTGATCTGTGGGAGGAAACCGGAGTACCTGGAGAAAACCCACGCAAGCACGAGAAGAACATGCAAACTCCACATTGAAAGACCCCAGGTCCAACCGGGGATTGAACCCAGGACCTTCTTGCTGTGAGGCAACAGTGCTAACCACTGAGCAGTCCATCCATCCATCCATTATCTTTACCCGCTTATTCCATTTTGGGTCACGGGGGTCGCCGGTGCCCATGTCCAGCGATTACTGTGCGAGGGGCGGGGTACACCCTGGACGGGTCGTAAGTCCATCACAGGGCCACATAGAGACAAACGAGACAAACAACCATTCACTCTCTCACTCACACCTAGGGACAATTTAGAGTTACCAATCATCCTAACATGCATGTTTTTGGTCTGTGGGAGGAAACCGGAGTACCCGGAGAAAACCCACGCATGCACGGAGAGAACATGCAAACTCCACCCAGAAAGGCCCCTGGACCGGGGTTTGAACCAAGGACCTGCTCGCTGAGAGGCAGCAACTCTACCAGTTGCGCCACCATGCCGCCCACTGAGCAGTCTTGCTGCCAAAAATATAGATAAAAATATATATAACTAATAATTAAATATATAAATATATAATTACCGTAAATAAAATATATAATTATAAAAATGTGATCAAGTGGGAAAAATACTTAATTCAACAATTAGAGGAATAATTAGAAAAAAATATAAGTTAAATACAGTGGGTAAATTCTGCAAAATATATGTTTTAATTTTTCTCCGATTAAAAAAGTATGATGAACACCAGGATCACCTGCTCCAACACAGTCAATATGAACATGTCAACTAACATGTTAGTTTAATCTTCTCTCCATTGGCTCCCTGTCAAATCCAGAATTTAATTCAAAATCTTACTTCTAACTTACAAAGCTCTCAACAACCTAGCTCCAGCTTATAGTCAAGATCTTGTAATTCCATATTTTTCTAACAGAGCACTTTGCTCTCAGACTGCAGGTTTCCTTGTGGTTCCTAGAGTTTCCAAAAGCAGAATGGGAGGAAGATCTTTCAGTTATCAGGCTCCTCTCTTGTGGAACCAACTTCCAGTTTCTGTCCATGAGTCTGACACATTGTCCAGTTTTAGGACTGGGATTAAAACTTACCTTTTTGATAAATCCTATAGTTAGGGTTGGCTTGTTATGCTGCCTTAAGCTTAGACTACTAGAGGAGAAATTGACCTCATTTCCTTAAATTAATTGTTAAAATTCAATAGTTTTCATTTGATATTATATTTCTATCTGAACATGTGATTCTTGACCTGCCATTGTGTATCTGTTCCTACCAAACCCAGCCAGTCGAAGCAGATGGACGCTTGTCCTGAGCCTGGTTCTGCTAAAGGTTTCTTCCTCATGAAGGAGATTTTCCTTTCCACTGTCGCCTTCGTGCTTGCTCAAGATGAAGTTCTGTGATGAAGTTAAAGTCAAAGCAGTCTGCTCCTCAGATAAATTATTATTTTTATATATGAATGTTTCTGTTCAGTGCCCTGAGGTAACTTCTGTTTTGACTTGGCGCTACAGAAATAAACTGAACTGAACTAATAACACCCATTTGGTTGGTCTGAGTGGAGCCTATATTAACAAAAACCAACAAGTTGCTTGTCAGCAACACGGGGACCACAAAGCACACTTGTGGTGCACAAGTGTCATCAACAGAGCTGCCTCCTGACATAAGCTTATCAGACCCATCTGTTTCATTTAAACTCTGAGTGGGCAGATCAGAGTCACAGCCAGGTGTCACCAGTATACCAGTATACTGACGAGCCATCGGCCATCAAGCAGGAAAAGAAATATCAGCAAATGTCAAACGAACAGCTCTAAATATAATGAAGAACTGAGCGTCAATAAAGATTCTTGTGATTGTCTTTACCTAATGGTGTACTGAGCGTTAGGTGGAGAAAGATCTGAGCTGTTAGCTCAGCAGACTGCCACGGTCTCCTCTGGCTCTTACGTTCATAGAAGGATGAAAAACAAATAACCCTAACCCAAAATGGTGAGGTAGTCTCCTAAACCTTACCAGAAGCATTGTAGTAAAAAGCAAATCTCAGAACTACTCCTACATCATGTATTCTTTAAATCTCAGGTTCACCAGTTAGTAAAAAAGGAGAATAACAGAGAAGTACAAGTTAAAACAAGTCGTAACTGCCAGTCTGCAGCGGCTGATTGACGTCTACCTGCCTGTTGGTCTTGTTACTCATTTCAATGAGAGATCTGCTCCAGTTACGAGGGGGGGTTAAAAATAGGCTTCACTCAGTCACCACTTAGCCTGGAAATGTGGAGAACAGATTGTAAATGAGCAGACTGAAGTGCTTGAATGGCGGTCCTTGTTGCAGGCTCTCCGAGTTGAAACGCACATACACCGAATGTAAAGCAGCCGCACACAGAAAACGCTTATCGTGCATTAAGGGTTTCCATGCAGGGGAGATAACAGCAGCACTGCTGTTTTGCAAGGGGGAAGGAATGATGATAAGTTGTACAGTAAAGCCTTTGAGATATCTGCATATATTTTACTTTGGGTTTTGTCTTGCTTACTGAGAAAGCAGAAGGATGAGCACTTAACTTCTGTCGCGGCGCTCATAACCATGTCAAACATGGCTGCCATGTCCAAAAGACTTTGTTCCTAAACTTCCTTCACTGTGTAGTCTACAGAAAATACCTAGCTCCTGCTTCATCTGCCTCATGCATTACCCATTAGAGAGGGAAGATCAATACTCCTGCCTGTGCTTCATTAGGAACAACGCCAGGCGTCACCAGGGCTTGAAAAATGCTCTGGCAGCACCGGCCGTCGTCTCGGGCCGAGCCACGCGCCTCCACTTTGACACACTGCTCTGCCTCGAACTCGAGCAGGAACACACGTCTGTCTGTGCCAGCTAACCACTGAAACCTGACCAAACTGCTCACAAACAGGCGGTTATTGGAGGGGAACATAAAATGATTAAAGGTTACAGGAGACATAGTCGCAGCTTTCCTGCTGCTGTGCTTTCCTGCCTTATCTAATGAAAGGAAAAGTACATAAAATACACACTACATGGCAGAGCAAAGTCACTTAAGACTTAAATATCTGATGCAATCAAAGCACTGTGGGTTGTCTGATTTATGTGTACGCAGGATTCAAGCTAAGACCTGACCTGAAGTGTGACCTGATGATCAGCACCGACCTGCTTCTTGACTGCAGTTGGCCTCAAATCACCCAGCTCTCATCCAGAGTTACTGAAACATCACGCTGAGGTCTAGTTTCTGAGCTAAAATCAGAAGTCTGCTGAGAAATAAAACTATTCTCAGTAATAACGGCATGCGTAAATTTAAGGTTTTGTGTTAGCAAGCATGGGTGCAGTGGTGTTGTATAGAAGCCTCTTAAAACCCTTTCCCTTCTTGCCAAGAATCCAACTGTGCTCAACTTTAAACACGAGAGGCGTCTTTAATATTCTGAGGTCATGATTGTGTTCTTGCAGGAATCAACAGTTTGACGCTCATGCAGCAATATAATTATTCACGTGGTTGTGTTTTCTTAAGATCAGCAAGCAGAATGACAATGTTTTTACCCATGTCTGTTGGCGTGCGGGCGTGCATTGCACAATTAATTAATTGTCTGTACAATTACAAACTACCTTGTAAATCAATGAACAGACTATAATGATACTTTCAGGAATTATTTATTGAATTGACATCCACAACTAAATACCTTTTAGAGTCAGCCCAATTCAAGATGGCCACCAACGCAAAGCATTTTCTTAGCAAACACAAAGAAATAGTTGTAGCTCAGTTAGTTTTACAGATACGGACCTAAAATTTTGTTTGGCTGCATCCAGGACTGAGCCACAACTTATTCCCTGAGCACTAGTTGTGTGACATCTGTGTTTAAAACTTTGCCATTAAACTGTTTGTTAGCGTAATATCTCATAAACACTGAACAGACTGTAATCAACCTTTAAGCACATATGTGTCCAACTCAAGGCCCAGGGGCCAAATGTGGCCCTCGTTGACATCTCATCTGGCCCCCAAGATGATATGTGAAACGTAAAATACTTCTGTCTCTTGGATTTTTTCAGTAATCTTTGATTATGATGTTGAAAGCACAACAGAGAACACCAAGTGGGACCAATCAAACTCTTGTTGAGGAACCTGTGAGCAAGAAAAGATGTTGGGTACCTGATTTAATTTAATGTAATTTCTGAAATTTGCCCTTAGTTTGAAAAAGGTTTTAATTTTGGCCCCCTTTTGTAAGTGAGTTTGACACCCCTGTTTTAGCAGGTAATCAATGTACAGCTTCAACTGGCTAACTTTTGGAGTCAGCTCAATTCAACTGACCTTAGAAAAACACAAGCATGTCTCTATATGTAGCCAGTTGTACAGGTACAGTTTGGAGTAGTAGTAGCTGAGCATCATGCCCAAAATGTACGAGTGCAACACATTGCACAACACCTTTGTTGAAAACCTTGGCATTGGTTGTTGGAGTCAACCCTGCTCGTCTGTTAGCAAAATTTGTCACGAAGCAATGGATTATAGTGAAACTCAGAAAATGCCTAAAGAACAATGTCAACAGTTAATTTCACAAATATTGGAAAACAATTGTAGCAGCCGAGTCATTTACAACAAACAAACTGCATATACCAACAGATTATGCAAGATAGTGTTTTAGTGCATGAGAGTGTGCATAATGGGTTTTTTCCAGATTTGACCAAAACAGTTAAAATGGAGTCATTTTT
>NC_056505.1:36045962-36062795 GCF_014905685.2 Nematolebias whitei
TTTTTCAACATGAGATGATCTTAGTCTAAATGCTGTCACGAGTGGCGGTGGGTGATATGCATTCCTTCAAGGAAAGCCAGGCCTTGAATGTTGGATGTTTTCTTGTTCCAGCTGCTTCCACACCTCAACCCATGCTACATAAAAGCATCAGGGACAGCTGCTGTCACTCCCAGTCCCCCTGCTGAGAGGCAGTCCTTTTTCAGCCTCTCTAGACATAACAACTATGACTACTGGCCCATCGCAGTCCGAGCTGGACTGTGGCTTTTTCAGGGTCCAAGCTGAAACGCCATGTCAGCTACGTTTGCATACAGGCTCCTTTGGGTCTTTGGGTGAGTGAGACAGCTGTACTGCTACCACTCTTGCACTACTCCTAACAAGTGTTTATGATGGTGCTTTCTTTAGCCAGGTGGTGTAGTTTCTGACTGCTCAGCAGTTCAGCTGAGCTGCGCTCCTCTGCCTTGTGAACTTCCATTATTTCAGAGTCACTTCTCACAAGGAAACTGAAACCAAAACAGGTTTTATTAAAAAAGGAATAAATCACGTTTTATTATCTGTGTTGTAGGAAATGTGGACTTTTCAGTCTGCAACAGAGAGGACACCTCATCTCTGGACGGCATTAATCTGTCCTCCAGCTCTAATGTTAAAAATCTTGGTGTTATTTTTGATCAGGACATGTCTTCTAACCCTCACATTAAAAATGTTACTAGGACCGCTTCCCTCCACCTGCGTAATATTGTTAAAATTAAAAACATCTCATCTAAAAATGATGCAGAAAAACTGGTTCATGCATTTGTCACGTCTAGACTGGACTATTGCAATGGTTTATTATCTGGGTGTCCAAAAACTTCTTTAAAAAGTCTTCAGTTGATCCAAAATGCTGCTGCCAGAGTCTTAACTGCTTATAGGCTTAGACTGCTGGAGGACAACTTGACGTCATTTCATCAAATGAAGAATTTGTATTTGTAATTTTTTGTAATTAACATGTATCAACATGTGGCATGGAGGCTGCACAGCTGCAGAAAGAAAAGCTTTGCAGAGAGTGGTGAAGGCTGCACAGAAGATGTTGGAGTCAGCCTCCCCACCATCACAGACATCTACACCTCCAGATGCAGGAAGAGGGCTACCTGCATCATGAAGGACCCCACTCACCCAGCACACACTCTTTTTGCCCCGCTCCCCTCAGGAAGGAGGTTGAGGAGCATTAAGTGTAGAACCACTAGACTGAGGAACAGCTTCTACCATGAGGCTGTTAGACTCATGAATCTCTAACCAGAATAATCACTGTGAAGAATAACATCATGTTGCTGCTGATCTGTTTCATGTTGCTGCTGATCTGTTTCATGTTGCTGTGTTCATTCGTGCTCATCTGCTCACACAGACTCATGTTTGTGCTGCTGTTCGACATAATGTTTTTTATGCTATAAGTGCTTAGTGTATATTTAGTTGATGTTTTTCTTAGTTCATATCTTAGATCTTATTACTGTTTTTCTTTTACATTTTATAGTTGGATGTAACTGGGACCCTGTGTACATAATCTTGTTCCACCACATGTACCACATGTACCACATGTGGTGTGAATGACAAATAACTCTGACTCTGATGTGTTTTTTAATCTTTCCTCCTAGTGAGGACCTGCTCACCTCCATTCTGCCTGTGTTCATTTCTCCTTCCTGTCCTCTCAAACCAGCTGGTCAAAGCAGACGGCCGCTTGTCCTGAGTCTGGTTCTGCTGGAGGTTTCTTCCTTTTAAAAGGGAGTTTTTCCTTTCCACTGTTGCCACTGTGCTTGCTCAGGATGGGAGACTGTGATGAAATGAAGACAACATGTCTGATGGCTTCCTTCCTTCCTTAGATTGAAAACTTTACTAATTGGCATTTATAAAGTATGTGAATGTTTCTGTTCAGTGCCCTGAGATGACTTATGTTGCGACTTGGCGCTATATGAATCAACTGAATTGAATCACTCTCAGATGTTTACTTCTCCTCAACACAGTCATGGTTAGAGCTGTATGCTGAGATTCATCAGAACATTCAGCACTCAGTCTCAGTGAACTTCTCTGTTTGCAGGGTTCAGTGCTTTGGTGCAGCCTTACACACATGACAAACATCAAGACCCTCCTGACTTAAGCTCCCCAACACTGACTGATTTCATTAATGTGATGCAAGAACGATTGTGCAAGACTGAGCCCACAGGCACACATATGGGTAGAGGATGTGTGTGAAAACTAGTGCATCCTCTCTGAAGAGTTTCCTTAACAAAAACTGAACGCAGAAATTCAATCTTGGTACCATGTTTGAGGCACTAACACACTCAAACGAGTCATCCTACTACAGACGTGTCGATACTAAACCAATTAATGTGACCCACAAATAGCAATAAACCTACTTAATATTCAAAGGTTGTTCTGCTCGATGGCCATTGTTGCTAAAAAACAGAGGCCCTGTGGGAATAATGCAGAGCGATGCATCAGTGGAGCTGCATTATTAAACTTCTGTGAGTAAAGTGAAACTGAACTGGGCTTTACGATGAAAAAACACTAAACTGACAAAATATTCAACTGAACTTTCAACACAACCTCCCAAACATTTGTCAGAGATAACAAGGATCAAATCAGCAGCTCTAAACCAAGTCAGGCTTGTTTTGTGACATTTTCTTAACAGCTAAAACCAGCTGTGGGTTTCAGTCAAGACGTGGTGATTGGATCGTGCCTTTCACACCAGAGTAGCTGTCAATTCAACAAGAACAGCATTTAAAACTGTTAGGAGATCAGCTGGATTTGGTAAAGTGGCAGATTTCTCAGGATTTTATTAGATGTTGAGAAAGCACATGGGAGAGGCACCATAACTTAGAGATCAACTAAACCTGCTGTCCCGTTAGTTTGATCAGTTTGAGCTGCTGAACAAAGCAACTGAGATCAGGTAAGAGATCACAAATGTACATCAGACTGAGGCTCCTGATACTAATTTGGAGTAAAGCTGAACTCAGCACCAAGACGTCATGACTCTTGTTTTCATTCACCACCTCATATGGTTCTAGTTTTGATGACATTAAGAGTTTTATGAAAAAGGTCAGGCTCTGAGATCTAACCTCAGACTGAAGAGTTTCAGTCAGTTCTCTGCCAGGCAGGAGGAACAACTAACTTTTTATAAAAAGTTTCATGTTACATTGTGATTGACGCCTGTAAGCTTGTTGGGAGGGGGTGACATTTTTATTGATGGTACCACCCTATCATTTATCTAGTGATAAATCAATTCATCTGCTGGACGATTTGGCCACTTTACAAAAAAACTCTCATCAGCCATGCCTGTGCAAATTTAATCAGTTACCACGAAGGAAAATGAAGATGCAGCAGCAGCTGCTACAACCAGCTCACTGTGGTCAGTAATTCAGTTATTTTGGGCAAGAATTGTTTTCTAATTAATATTTTAAGTAGGGATGGGGCCGATCCGATCTGTTATTGGCCTCCGATACCATCATAATTTACGTATCGGATTTTTCCGAGGGCAGCACGGTGGCACAACTGGTAGAGCTGCTGCCTCTCAGCGAGCAGGTCCCTGGTTCAAATCCCGGTCCGGGGGCCTTTCTGGGTGGAGTTTGCATGTTCTCTCCGTGCGTGCGTGGGTTTTCTCCAGGTACTCCGGTTTCCTCCCACAGACCAAAAACATGCATGTTAGGCTGATTGGTAACTCTAAATTGTCCCTAGGTGAGAGAGTGAATGGTTGATTATGTGTCCCTGTGATGGACTAGAGACCTGTCCAGGGTGTACCCCACCTCTCACATGGCTGGACATGGGCACCAGTGACCCCTACAACCCCAAAAAGGAAGAAGCGGGTAAAGATAATGGATGGATGGATGGAATCAATTATTGCTTTATATTTATTAATATTTATTTTTATTTTTATTTATTATGTTTTTTTATTGGTTCTAGAATTGCACCGCTCAAGGTGGCTGCATGTTAGAGCAGCTCTGTTACTTTCATTCTGAGATTTTGCTTTTGGAAACTTTAATTCCTCTTTTTCTGGATGTAAATCACATTTTTTGGATGATTGTTTCCTCTGGTATCAGATGTTGACGGCAGACAGCATCTGCAGCCAGTTTCTTAGGATCATCTGTGGGTTGGACCTTTACAAGAGATCCTTCCTGTCTACAGCCATCAGTGTCTATAACATCTCTTAATGAAATGAGGATAACGAGTTACTACAACAAATAATTTCCCTCTGGGATTAATAAAGTATTTTTGAATTGAATTGAATTGAATATTGTAAATGAAAAATCCATATTGATTTTAAAATAGGAATTGTATATTGGCCATTGTTGGCTGTGATTTCTAAAGTGCAGCATCAGCATTGGCCACAGAAAAACTCATAACAGTCGGTCTCTACCTGCACCTACAGCGTGAGAATCTGGATCCAGAAAATACAGCATGACATCACCAAATAAATAAATAAAATTAAAATTTGGGGTTTAATTTTACAAAATGGAATGGCTTGCTTTGTTCATCTTTGTTACTACATGTGGATGGTTCCAACATAAACGGTTCACAAAAAGCCCTTTCATGGGATGCCTTCTTTCTATCATGGTGTAATTTATGCAATGGCTCAGTGGACGTCATTGTTATGGGAGTCATGAAGAGTTGAAGTAAACTATTGCTCTTATGCCTCTGAGCCATCAAGGTAGGTAGTCCCAAAGCCAAAATACCAACAGCATGTGTCAGGCTAAGCCTGGTGTGATGTAGTGATGACAGATGATCTGCTGTGGGATTGTAACTGGGAGATGTTTGACACATATTTTATGCTAAGTGCTTCACCTCAATGTTGCTTAGTTGTACCCTATGCCTCCTTTGCTTCTACAATGCAGGCATGGTCTGTGTCATCAGTTCACTTATGGATGGTTAGACAGCTTAAAAACAGAGCTCGTCTTTGCAGCCATACTGCAAGAAACATTTTATGAAAAGACCTGGTCGCCATAGAAGTTATAAATATTGCACATCCTGGTAACATTTTGAAATTAAATGCAAAGTTGAAGCTAGATTTAATAGGGCAGGCAAAGCAAGATAAACCTGTAAACCAATGAGCGTTCCATGTAAACTTCCATGGGTGTAAACTGGGACATGCCTTTCACAATCTGGACTTTGTATGTCCCTTGTATCCATCTAACTAAAAGTGTCCTAGTTAGAAAATGTTATACTTGGCATTAAAAGTAATCCTCAATATTTGCAGTACTACAAGTAGTAACCTAAAAACGCTAACAGTATAAGTTTACGCAATACTTTGATGAACTTAACGGCACTATTCTGTCCTGAGAACTTTGCTCTTGTGGTTTTAATGAGGCCATTATTAAACAAACACTTGCTAAGGGAGGCATGTGGAGGACAGTAGAATGTACTGACAAGAAGAAAAACGAAAAACATCCTCGCCCTGGACGAGATAAGACAGGACAATGTCAAAGCATTTTGGAGCGCGGTCATACTGAGAGCTACACGGCATGCTGCCTGTTAAAAACTTCCAGATGGCCCTGCTAGACTATCAGGACAACAATGTGCAGATAAACCATTTAATTTAGTTTTATTACACTTACATGAGCTGCTGAAGTCTCTGTGCAGATCAATAACTTCTCCAGAGATGTTCCTGCTCACAAACACAAAGTCTAACCTTATTTTCATATTTTTTGTCAAACACAAAACTATAACTAGATCAGCTATAATTGAAAAAGACAGAAATGTGTCTTCGGGTTTTTACAAGCTGCCGATCCAAAGAAATCAGTGCACCACAGGAAATCCCCAGACCTGATCCAGTCTCTAACAGATGTGGTGAACAACTTACCAAGAACAAGTGTATCATTTTACCTCATGATTTGTTTTTTATTGTCTAATTGGGTAATAATAAAGTATCACAGCTGCTCGTTGGGTTCATTTCACTGGTTTGAAACAGCAACAATAAATGACTCAAGTAATCAAAGATGGAAACCTGAGCCCACAGACAGACTGGGCTGAACTCCGCTCCTCTGACCTTTTAAAGCCGGCCGAGTAAATTCAAAGTGTGACAAATTACTTGTCCTTAGAGAGTGGAGAACACTCAAACATTCACAACCATTTTAACTTAATTCCTTGGCTTTTTGATCAAGCCTGGCTTGATCTTTTAGCATTTTGGGTTTAAGTTGATAAAGCTGTTGCCTTTCAGCAAGAAAGTAAAGAGCTATGTCTTGTTATTAATATTTAATGCTGTGATCTGTTTTGTTAAGCACTTTGATAACAGTTACTGTTTTAAATGTGCTATATAAAATACATTTGACTTGACTTGACTATGTGTTGTCATCATTGTATGTTCCCATTCAGTGATGAAATTAGTTCTCTGCATTTAACCCATCACACCTGAGATACACCCAGGTGTATCAGTGGGCAGCTATGCAAGCTCCCGGGGAGCAACTGGGGATTACAGTAGATGACTTGCTCAGAGACACCACGACATGTGGGAAAGGCGGGGAGTCGAACTGCGGCTTTCTGGTCCCAAGTTGGCAGGCCTACCTCTACACCATCTTGATCCCAGTAGGTCGCCAGATTGAATCCCAGCAGGGAGACTTTCTGGGTGGAGTGCATACGTGAGTTTTCTCCAGTTTCCTCCCACAGACCAACAACCTGCATGTTAGACTGATTGGTAACTAAACTGTCTCTAGGTGTGAGTGAGAGAGTGAATGGTTGTCTCAATTGTCTCTATGATGGACTGGAGACCTGTCCAGAGGGTCCCCCGCATGCATGGATGCATGGTTGGATGGATGCATGGTTGGATGGATGAATTAACCAAGTCCTAGTTTAAAAAAAAACAGCAAAACAAAGGGCTTCTTTGATTTGCAATTTAAACTTACATTAAAAAATATATATATTACAGAAGAAGTGGGTAAAATAATGGTTGGAATATCACAGAACGTTTCATGTAAAACCTTTTAAAACTAAAAACCAAAGCTCACCTTCAAACTGCATAGCATGCGAGAGAGTTTGTAGGATAAGGTCACCTTCTTGGCTACAAAGGGAAGAAACTAAAGAGAGCAAAGGAAAAACTGACTGACGCCGCCTGGATCCACGGCTTCAAAGAGCAGAGTCACCTCTTGTATTATAGGTCGTGGTGTTATACCCACACATTAGATATAAAAGAACAGTACTAGTCTGTGATGTTGGTTATACAGGTTCTGATTTTTGTCTAAATAAACTTGCACAAACAGATTATTATTGGACACCTTTTGGTGGCAAAAAGAAGCCTGGCAGTGCTGATCCACCACATCTTCCTAAGCAGATTTGACAAGTCCACATAGTGGAAACTTTAGTTTTCCCAAGCAGAGCAGTGGGACTGAACCAGAGTTGTAAAAAAAATAATCTCTGAAACAGTTGGCTGATGAAGAGAATGCTAAATATCTATGGGTCCAGGATAAAAAGAAACATCTCAGAGCTCGATGTGTTTATTTTATCTGATGTTAAGAGGAAAACGAGACAACAGAAGTTGATATTCATGCTTGGAAATCACAGAACTAAATTGTTTCATTTCTTTAACAAGTCCATTTTTCCACACAACTGTTGTAAGCAAAATAATAATAAAAAATAATTAGGCCTGTCACGATGACAAATTTTGCTGGGCAAATAATTGTCTCAGAAATTATTGCGATAAATGATAATATTGGTTGAAATTTGACTATAATTAGTCATTATTGTCAAATTTAAGAAGAAATGTGTTAATTTTTGTGTGTAGTACCTTTTTTGATCACCGGATGGCAGTATAAGACTGTTTGAACCAAAGGATGGATAGTGAGGGAGCGAACAGCGTGTTCTCTAAAAAAAAATTGGGAGGGAGGCCCCTTGACGTGACATGGGCTGTCTCTCTTCGGTTCTCAAAATGGCGAACGCTCGGTGTAGCTTGAGCTCTTTAGCATAGCATTTTTCACACAAAGCTTTTAATAAAAAAATCAGTAAACAAGTTCTCAGCTTCTTTTTGCAGAGAAAAACTACTTTTTAGACGAAGGCACGAGTTTCAACTGTGAATTTTGGAGCTTCGACAAGACGGAGGTTTTTTTCCCCCGAGGTTGGCCTGTTAGCTTAACTTGTAGCTTAGCTTATCAGCTTAGATGCTTTTAATGATCCAAAAACGTGATTGTATGCGGTTAAAATGAATTTTAAAGAGAAAGGGAGGGGTCAGTGAAGAGCAGCGGAGTTGAGCTTTTTGTCATCCAGTGTTTTCAGTAGAAAGAGAGAGACACGAAGAAATTATAAAGCTGATAAATGAAAATGAGGGCGATAATTTTCATTGATCATGCGATTAATTGATTTATTGTTTATCACGACAGGCCTAAAAATAATTTGATAAAAATGCTAAAAGAGTGCATTTTAAGTCCATCACCTAAAGTCTGAACTGATTAGTCTTTGCACTCTATGACAGATTTATAAAAAATGTCTTTGTTGTTTCCTTTCTTCTTTACAAACTTGGGGACAAAATGAGGAAGACCTGCCCTCATAATCTCAGAGTCTATCTACATGTCCCAGTGATGGACGCCTGTAGACACCAGGAGCTTCACCGCCCGTCGACAAACTCACCGACGGCTCAGACAGACACTCTGGCTGAAGGTTTTTTAACATGGAGCTCTAGTTGTGCAGCCATGGTCTCTTTCTGGCAAAACAAAATATGAAACAGGGTGGAGACACCCAAGGAGGGAGCTTAAATTAATCCCACATGTTCCCCAAGAGGAGACTCCACCCGGGCTCGCTGTGCTGATGGGGGGTGGAGGTGAAGCGCAGCGAACACTGAGGGCTCTTTGCTGCACTTTTTCCCGCACTTTTCGCCCACACACTGCCGTGCACTGAACCCATATGGTTCTACTTAGCTCTGTACGGCATCACGAGGCACAACTGACTATTCTGTTGGCAAGAAACTCTGCGAGAACCAACAGCACTTAAAACAACTTTAAACACAACTTAAGGCTCATGAACTGCAATGGCAAACAAAACTAGAGAAATTGCATTTCCTGTGAAACTGCGGTGTGAATGCTTATTGTTTAAGAAGTTGCAGAAAAACAGCTGAAATTAGCTAAAAACATGCTGAAATGTACCTGAAATGGAAGAACAAGCCTAAGTTTGCAGAAGAAAGCAGAAAGAATTCATATTTGCTGAATTAGACTAAAATAAGCAGAAATGAGCATAAAAATTTTAGGAAATGAGCTAAAAAGCTGAAATTAGAAAACAAATTACCAAAAAGTAGCTGAAAGGGTTGAAAGAAGCTTGAATTACCAGAAGGAAGTGAAGAAAGCACAACTGTGCCCTATTAGGCTGAAAAAGTACAAATAAGCACAAAAAAGTGGAAATTATCTAAAAAAAAAAAGGGGGGGCAGAAATTTACACAAAAAAACCAGCTGAATAGTAGCTAAAAAAGCAGAAAGAAGCTTAAATTGCCAGAAGGAAGTGGAGAGAGCAAATTTTTTTTCTGAATAAGGTTGAAAAATGTTGAAACGAGTGCCAAAAATGTGAAATTAGCTGAAAAAGCTCAAATTAGCGTAAAACAGGTAAATAGTAGCTTAAATAGCAGAAAAAGCTGAAACTAGCAGAATTAAGCAGAAAGGAGCACAATAAGCAGAAAGAAGTTAGAAGAAGCACAAAATGTTGACATTAGCAGAATAAAGCTGAAAGGAGCACAAAACAGCTGAAAGAAAAGCTGAAATTAGCTAAAAGTAGCTGAAAAAGTTTTTAATTTATACAAGGAAGCTGAAAGAAGCTGAACCAGAACAGAATGTGAAAGGATCAGTAAAAGGTTGTAAACAGATCTAAAGATTTGAAGAATATAAAATGAGCTCAATTCATTTTCTGAGAAAAAAAAAAGTGGCAGAAAAGGCTAAATATATTTAAAAAAAGCTAAAGTTGCATCAATACCCAAAGTCATAGCAGGATTGTCTTAAACGAGCTGAACGTTATGTTATACTGCTAATAAACATTCACACAATTGATCTAAATGTTCCCTCAGACCTGTTGGAACAGAAAAGAGACCATGTGACAAATTCAAAGTATTTTTAGGTTTATTAATTTTCATGAATTTATAAAACACATGTAGTTTACATGTGAAAGAGGACAAGGTAATTTACTGCACTGGATTTTATTAAAGCTCAACGTGTGTTGGAAAATCCCTCTGAGACCATTAGGCACACAAATGAGATCCTAATCGCCTGCTGCCACAGATTACAACGTTCCTGATTTCTTTCATTTCTGATAAATCATAATAATCTGCAAACAATGAGCTCAGCCCATTTGCATTTTAAATCTCTGATGTTGTGCGTGGAGGAAGTTGTTGCTTAACAACAAGCCATGATTGCTGCTGATTGAATGTGAGGATTATTGCTACTAATCAGTGCTACAAGCAAACACATTCACCTCGAACTGGTTGAAATAATGTGACATTTGGCACGCACAGCTGTGAGGCCTGGTCCCAGCATGCATTGCAGAGTGTTGAGGAGGAGCAGCCAGGATTATCCTAACCATGTTGTCAAGCACTGACACAAGGACTGAGATTAAATAAGATTAAACAAGATGCCCTTTTATTCACCTGGCTGTCTTTCACTCGTCAGGCCCTCTTCACGATGAAACGTTGCTGAGCTCCATGACAAACACGACTTCCTAAAACATTAGCTCTTGCGAAACAAAATCAAAGAAAAACTCCTCTGAGTTATTCTGAAATGATGACAAACTGGAAACTATGGTCATGGGTGAGTTTACCTTCACTGCTAGTACACATGTGTCCCCGCTGACCCACTGCAGTGCTGAGAATGAAGAAACATAAAGATCCCTGGCTAGCAGGGTTAGCAGCAGTACATGTCTCTGTACCTGAAGCCTTTGTTTTGATCAGAGGGGTTTCAGCTGCAGGACTTGGGCTGATTAAACATTATTTCACCAGAAGTCTTCCTCCCAACAGTGCCATTTTTGGAGTGGTGGACCAAGACCCGGGACAGGACTGAGGTGGTTGAATATTAAATGAAACAACAAAAGTGTTGGTTGTCTTTTTCCCATAACAGCAGGGTCGTCATGCACTCATAAACTTTAATACTGATTGTGGCATCCAGTTTTGTAGCCTGCTGATCGATCACAAGAGGCTGAGGTGATCGTGGATTTATTTTTACTATTTGGTACCACTATAAGTTCGCTTTGGCCTGAAACATGGAAGCAGATGAACAGTGACGACATAACCAACAGGGTCAACTACAACCAGGTCAAAATATTATTTTCATCATTTTCTGCAGCACCCTCAGGACTCTTTGAAGGTTTTTAAGTGGCTCTACTAAAACCCCCCATAGGAACCACAACCATCTTTATTTTGAGGGGGCACAACAGCTGGACATACCTTGGCCGGACAGACATGGCTCCTATATCGTAGCTCCAAATCACGAAGGACAGGATGGCTTTATGGGTAAAAACCTCAATTCACTTGCTGTTTTGAAATGAGAATGTAACATTTTCTTACTGGAAGAGCCATCGTCCGTTTATTTCCATGCTGTGAGCAGCAAAATAACATTCATCACATGGTAGGATGCAGGTTGAGGTGAAGGATCAAAACCTTTTTTCTATACAGTTTGAAATAAATTTCATTTTTCAAAACTAAGCCCAAACAAAGTGGGCTCCGGTCACCAGCAATAAATCAGCAGGTCAAAGTCGTGGCATGTCGAACAACAACCACATCAGTCTCACACTCACAAGACAAAACAAATGTAGTTTGGACAATAAGAGTGACGATGATTCATGTTGTTCTACAAAATCCTGCAGCAGCCACAGAAGATTAAAGAGAAAAGCCCTGCACGTTTTCAACACCTGAACAAGAACCAGATCAAGTCAGCCCCGGTTATGTATTTAAATCCTCGTCATTAATTGGATAAAGGTACAGATAAATCTGAAACGAGCTCCTAGCCAATATAAAAAGTCCGCATGCGGCTGAGCCTCTGATGGAGAACAACACACAGTGCTGAAGGATTTAATTAGACTCTGTCAAACACGAGCAGCGTGACGTCAACGACGCAGCAGCTCCTCGGAGTTTTGATTAATCATCGATACAGTCAGAGGGTGGAACGCGAGAAAGAAACCTTCAGAGGCGCTGCTGCAACAAGCTGAGAGGAGCTGCAGGAGCAGGGAGACTGACCGAGCTGGACTGAAACTACGGGTTGGAAGAGCGCCTGTGGTAAGCCATAAACCACAATTAGAATGAAAATGAACCATAAACCACGGCACAGGCTGAAGATTAAACCTTTAAATATGGTTCTTGTCTCGGCAGCTGTGAAACAAAGTCTCCTCTTCAGTTTTCTCTGCTGCCACTAAAACCCACCACAGACAGCACAAACCCTGAACGTCACACGAGGTGCTGAGGACATTACGTCTTTATCTACCTTATTTTCCACCGTACACGTCGCACCGCCCTATAAGTCGCATCAGTCCAAATATGTCTAATAAAGTGAAGAAAAAAAAGCGTCACTTCACCTTATAAGTCGCATCAGTCCAAATATGTCTTATAAAGTGGAAAAAAATAAAAACATAAAATCGTCACTTCACCTTATAAGTCGCAACTGTTATGCATCGTTTGTTAGGCGTCACCGCTGACAACCTGGAAATGTGGGCCGTTGTTGTGCCAGAAATCGATTGGCTGCCAAATGGCGGCCACAGGAGCGTGCACGGGAGGACTTGAACAAGAATTTAACAAGATTAACACCTAAAAACAATTATGTGTTTGCTCAACATTATAGTAAAGACGTGTCTCAGTTGAACTTTTACTTAATAAATGCACTTTAATGGTCAAATCAGCTGCATTTCACCGGGGCGGCGCAGCGGCATGAAGCTGATTTGACGGTTGCTCCAAGCGAGCTGTCTATGGCAAGCTGACTGTATCATTAATAGCCACTTTTACCTATTACATGACACAACAGTATGCCATACTACTCGAGTGCCATCTAGTGGCTGAAAAAGGTAGTGTTCAATATTTTCAGTCAGAATGAATGAAAACGGTCATATTTCAGCCAAAAATTAGTTTATACATATGAGGAAAAACATAAATAAGTCGCTTTGTCGTATAAGTCGCAGTGCATGCAAATTATGCAAAAAAAACGTGACTTATACAGCAAAAAATACAGTAATCTGACAAAGTTAGAACACTCTGGTACTGGGCTTATCGTGAGTTAATACAGTGAAGCAGTTATCTCAAATCAGACATCCTGAAAAAACGAAGGGGAAGTTTTAGCTGTGGTGAGCCTCTAACTTAGAGCCACTTTTGGCATCATCAGTTTTTTTTCATTCAACCTTTATTTACACAGGTTAATCCCATTGAGCCTCGGGGACTCATTTACAAGAGAGACCTGAGGTTTATCCAAGTTTCATCCCGAGTGTGACATGAGGACAGGATCACTGCTCATCTGGGAGACTCAGGCCTAAAGCTGACAGATACAACGAGGTCTCGAGGAGTATTCCTCACAGGACATGCTGAACATGAATACTGATCTGCTGCTCACAGGGGGAGTTTTTATTTTAGTCGCACAAACCTGAATCATTCCTCGGTGTGAGCATCACATGAGGAGGTCTGAGCATTTGACTTTTTGACAAATACATGATCATCAGTGCAGATTTTATTTAAACTAAAAGCATTCTTTAAAGGAATATGACCTCCTAATAACTGAGATTATCTTAGTTATTGAAAAAACAAAAGTTAATTTCCTCTTTTTGAGAGCTTTTCTGTTAGTCTGTCTCGTTAGTGGATATAACTCCCCTTCTGCATTTAAATAAACAAAGCAAACTCCTGCAGTATTGAAAACAGTGTGGCTCCCTGCTGAGCTTAAAACAACAATTCATTTAACTACAGTCAAACTCTGCGACGCTGACATCACAGGCACTGATGACTGAACTCTTGTGGTCCTTTGACTAAAACAAGCAAATTAGATCAATGAGCAAATATTAAATTAAAGGCATTGTGTTTCATAAATGTTCTGCAGAAGCATTCAGTAAAGTGATCTGTATATGTTGGGAATGACTCTCAGCTACCACCACACCAAATGTTAGCTCAATTTATGTAAAATTCACTGAGTTACAGCCAATTCTTCCTACGGTCAACCAGCCGTGGAGATAGGCCTGTCGTGATAAACAATAAATCAATTAATCTCATGATAAATGAAAATTATCTACCCCATTTTCATTTACCGGGTTTATTGTTTCTTCGTGTCTCTCTTTCTACTGAAGACACTGGATGACAAAAAGCTCAACTCCGGTGCTCTTCACTGACCCCTCCCTTTCTCTTTTCTCTTTAAAATCTATTTTAACCGTTCAAAACCACGTTTATGGGTCGTTAAAAGCAGCTAAGCTGAGAAGCTAAGCTACATGCTAAGCTAACAGGCCAACCTCAGGAAAAAAAACCTCCGTCTTGTCGAAGCTCCAAAATTCACGGTTGAAACCCGTGCCTTCGAGTAAAAAGTTGTTTTTTGCTGCAAAAAGAAGTTGAGAACTTGTTTACTGCTTTTTTATTAAAAGCTTTGCGTGAAAAATGTTGTGCTAAAGAGCAGATTGTGTCATTAAAAGCTACTTTTATCTATTACATAACACAATGGCATGCCATACTACTCCAAGACCGTCATTTTGAGAAACAAAAAACAGGAACGAGAGACAGCCAATGTCACGTCAAGATGCCTCCTTCCCATTTTTCTTAGAGACATGCTGCTCGCTCCCTCACTATCCATCCTTCGGTTCAAACAGTCTTATACTGCCATCCGGTGGTCAAAAAAGGTCCTACACACAAAAATTAACCAACATTTCTTTTTAAAATATTATCGTTAATAATACAATATTATCGTTTATTGCAATAATTTCTGAGACAATTAATTGCCCAGCTAAATTTCTTATCGCGACAGACCTATGTGGAGACAATTTTGAATATATCTGACTCCAAATATTAGAGGCACGCCCAATGACAGTATTTTGAAAGTTTTACTAAAATGTGATCAGTGGCTGTTGAGACATTTTGTTAACAGACAGAGTTGACTCCAACAATTAATTCTAAAGTTTTAAACAAGGACACTCTGTAGACCCTCGGAGTAGATGTTGGGGAGTACAGTATTTTCCAGACTATAAGTCACTTCGGAGTATACTGTAAGTCACATTTATCTAGACGTGTATGTCACAAAGTGCAAGAACAGACATTTAATCTGAAATAACAATAACACACAGAACACCTGGAATCCTGAACAGGCTTAATTCACACAACAAGCCAACGAATCCAACAAGCAAGTTACTGGTAAATTCACCAGTCTCATTCCACATCACTTTTGGGGACATTTTACTTGTTAAGTTTTTCTCAGTTGTCTCTAAGTGAATGTTTGGGGTGGGGGTGTTAGCGTAGAAAAACAACATATAGTTGTCAAAAGCCTACAGGGCCCTCTCTTGGCTGCAAATAGTAATGTTTACTCTTTGGCTCATGTCAGTATGAATGAACATTTAACGCTTCAGTCAAAAACTGTGTCATGAATAGGGAACAAAACGTATAGAAGTCGCTTCGAACTATATGTCGCAGGACTGGCCAAACTAGAAAAAAGTTGCAACTTATAGTCCAGAAAATACGGCAGTCCCCGCTACTTCTGCATGTTGTAGAACAATAACTTTAACATTGACAAAGTTCAGGCTCTTGTTATGTTGGCTAAGCTTGATTAGCTGTAGCAGCCATTTTGAAAAGGCTTGACAAGAAAAAATAGATGCACAGGAAGGATTACCCACCCGTGGTTCATGAGATATTTTGCTAACAGACAGGCGGCAATGATTCCAATAGATTTGAAAACACATCTTGTCTGAGCAGCTAGCACTTGGAGTACGTGTTAGGGACGACTTTCAGCCAATACTTCACCAGATTATAGTCCAACTCCTGTCAAACTGAATGAGTTATAGACATTTTTGTTTTGGCTAAGGTTGCTTAGTTGTGGCGGCCATCTTGAAGTGGGTTGACTCCAAAAGTTATTCAGCTATAGATGCATATTCAGCAACAACTTTCTGAGAGTTTCATTAAAACTAATCCAAGATTTCACTAGTTATTTTACTAACAGACAGGCAAACAAATGCATGCACACAAACGCAACTACATCATTGTCCACCTGCAGCCTGAAGTCAGGCAGTGGATAATTAGTTGTAATTAAGATCAAGTCCAAGTATCAAACGTTCTGAATGTGAAATATTGTAAGATGATCCTGACAGAAACTTAGCTTGCTCACTTTAACTCAGATTTTTCCAGGTGGGTTCAACGACCAACACTGACGCTCTGATCTTCTGACATCTGCTTTCTCTTCGCCAACATGCCAGAAATAGCTTCTAAAATCTCTGCAAGAACGCCGGCTCGAACAAATGGAAAACAAACGGACTGAACTGGACCTGAATGGGTCTGATTCACTGGACCTGCAGTGAAAAGGAGGAAACAGCTGTGGAAGCTGCAGATTAGATTCCTGCCAGGCCTGTTCTCACGTGCACCTCTGCTCGCGGGGCTCTAGCTGCCAGGTCCGACTACCTCACTCATAACTCACGTCTGCACAGCAACAAACCGCTGAACACCCGTCCTGTCCGAACGATTCAGATCGACAACCAGAGCCAGCCTGGCAACACCGTTTCCTGGATCATTTGTTCGTGTGACACATGGTCAGAGACGGTGACGCAACTGAGGAACCACGACAAGGTTTACAAGCAGAAGAAGAAAAAGCTCATGCAGCGCAGCAATAATTATTTGGGACCAATTTAAACATGGCTGAAGCCTGCTGTGATGATGATGATGATGATGCAATATGATGACGAACTCTTTCATTTGTCATCAGTATG
>NC_056505.1:36062895-36065055 GCF_014905685.2 Nematolebias whitei
GTGCTCCTCGGATGATTAGCGAAACGTCTTCAGTTTTAAAAAAAGTCCTGTGGTTTTGTTTTTATCTGTTTTGGGGGGGATTTGCCGTGTCAAGGATAACTGAGAATCTTCACCAGCATTGTTACAGGTAAAAAACAATTACTTCACTTATCCTACACTATTGACGTAAAAAAACACTGTAAGCACTTCACTTTTGATGATCAGATGGAAGCTCAAGACTTGAAAATGTTTCTTTTATTAGAAATAAAGACCTGTACAAAAAAAACCAATTATACACTAATTATATATGCAAACTTAACAAGCTACGTTTGGCTATTTGTGGGCTTACCTTGCAGGATCTACATTTCTATAGATCAACTATGATCTACTCTAAATATTTTTAAACATGTCTGTTTGCCATGGAACGGGCAATGGATTCCAGCACCCCAAGGAGTGCCTGACTGAAAGCAGCACTCTGTTCAGCCTCCTGCCTTCACTGTGCTGCTTCCTCTCTGCGAACATCTGTTTCCTCTCTCCTCAAGGCCATCTCCTCCCTCCTAATTGCCTTCTCCTGCTTCCTCGCTGCTGCAGCTTCTTCTTGCCTTGCCTTTTTGGCATCCTCACAAATAAAATGGAAGTGTTCCTCTCTCTGCTTCCGGTTCATCTCCTCTTGTTCTGTGTGCGCAGAAACAAAGCTCTCTGCTGCACTTGTTGATCTGCGCTTCCTATTGCCTAGGAATAACACACAAGAAAATGGCTGTTAGATGATGAAGTACAGGTAGAGTTTTTAAATAAATTATTTACATTAAAGTTCCTGCTAATTTCAAAAGGTGTTTGTTTACAAGATCAGAAATGATTCTGTTCATAAAGCAGTCTAGTACTTTAATGATAGTAAGCAGGTGGGCATAAATAAACTACATGTAGTCATTTACAACGGTTTGTGCTAATTTAGAAAAAGAACAGAGCATCGTTAATCTGAACAAAAATCACTACACCCTGTATAATTTCAATAATAAACTTCATAAATGAAAGTTTAAGTAATAAATGAATAACTAAATTTAGCATTTATCCATTACAACTGAATAAACAAGTAGTTTGAATACATGCAAGGTGTTTTACAACAAAAACAAAACAACATTCATATCAACATGATCAATGTGATGTTAAACACGATTGTTGCTTCTTCTTACCTACTAACGGGTGCTGTTTGGTGCCGCTCTGCTGCGTGTTGCCCGGTGGCATGCATGTGCCCGGTGGCGTGCATGTGCCCGGTGGCGTAGATGTGCCCGGTGGTGTAGATGTACTTGGAGCTGGTGTGGTCGGGAAGGGTCAGAAGCGGGGAGGATTGGACAGTCAAAAGCAGAATCTGGCGAACCTTCATGTTCAGTGGGACTTTCTGCATCAAAATAAGAGTGGAAAAACAGCAACAGAGTACAGTTAGCAATGATGCTAACTAATGACGACGTAACCGCGTCTGCCTCATTTGTTCAGAGTACTTTCAGAAAACGCAAAGAAACGGTTGCATGAGGAAAAGGAAATATGCTTAAAGTAAATAAAATACACTCACCATCAACTATTAGTTTTTTAAGCTTTCCTCTTTGCTTTGGTGTGCGATGGAAGCCCTGCACCGCCATCTGCGCAGACACCTCTTGAAAAATCTTTTTATTTCGTTTCGTTCCATCTAGCTCGCGCTGCACTTGTTCATCGGCCAGCAAACAGAGAAATGCCTGAACTTCAGCATTCGACCACGGTTGTGCCATGATTATTTGTTTTACCTTATAAAATATTCCAAAATAAGCTCCTCCGATTTCTTGTTGTCTGTTATGCGGGTGAAAAAGAAAATGGTGGATTGTGATTTCCGGTGGAAGACTGAATCTCCGCCCTCCACCAATGGATACGCCCCCTGACCAATCAGTGACCTACAGTGCGCTGATGTCACAACTAGACCCTAAAAGAACCAGACCTGGGACCTCAGTGATTTAGGTCCCAAAAATGGGGTGGGTTCCACCGTTAAAGGCATTGTTGATAAATCCTGCAATCGGCCACAACTAGTTACATAGGAGTACCAAAAAGACCCGTGGATAAGGGGCTTTGGTTAGGTTTAGGGTCTTGGTTGGGTTTAGGGTCTTGGTTAGGTTTAGGGTCTTGGTTGGGTTTAGGGTCTTGGTTGGGTTTAGGGTC
>NC_056505.1:36065065-36065589 GCF_014905685.2 Nematolebias whitei
GGGTCTTGGTTGGGTTTAGGGTCTTGGTTGGGTTTAGGGTCTTGGTTAGGTTTAGGGTTGATATAGAAATTATTATTTTAATGCTTTAATGTCAATTTATCACTCATTTACATGTAGTTTGAAAACACACTTATACAACGTGTTATTCACATATTAGGGATTGTATTTTGTATTATGTTTTATGAGGTGTTGGGTCGCCTTTATGCCTGTTCAAACATATACTTTGTGTGTGTGTTGCTTATAATATTTAGACACTCTTTGATGGTTTGCAGAAGGGACGGAGGGGTGCTCTTTAGGAATGCTTTAATAAGCATTAGGAGTGCTCTTGACCTGGAAGCTTTGGCCCGCTTTTACGGTCACAGGCGCTCCTTACTGGAAGGATGAGCCATCGCTTTGATGATGGTTTAATTAGATCCGTTGTTCTGGTAACCATCAAACTTGTTTTGCACTGCTCTCACGCGATCCGGTCAGGGAAATGGTATAAAGGAAGTGTGACAGGCAACTTAATCTTTGGAAGTCCTGTG
>NC_056505.1:36065689-36081872 GCF_014905685.2 Nematolebias whitei
TATATATATATATATATAATTTTATATTTATATATGTATTTTATATATTTGATCAAATATATTTGATGAATGGTGTGATCAGAAAGTGACATCCTGACCTTGGAATTGGGCTTAAATGGATTTGGATGGTTTCCTTGGCTTTTTTTTCCTACCATCTACACTGCTAGTCTGAATATGGGGTTGCATTTCCTCTTGCGTCAACTTCCCAGGAGGTTTGCTACACTCCCATTAACCTTATACTTTTTAATAATATTGACAACTATGGTCAGAGGATCATAAAGCTGATGGAGATGGTTTTATAGGCTTTATCTTTAACATACAGTGCCTTGCGAAAGCGAAAACAAAAGCGAAGCGAAACCAGTGCATAACAGATTACAAAGGAAGGAGTGAACAATGCCCCAAAGACCCATCTCTGCCTGATGCCCTCAACAAGTTCTATGCACGCTTTGAAGACCCGAACAGACCACCCAGCACCAGACTCACCTCACCACCGGATGAAGAGCATCTCAGCGTGACCTCAGCAGAAGTAAGGAGTACCTTCAGGAGGATTAATCCGCACAAAGCAACTGGCCCAGACAACATCCCCGGAAAAGTGTTGAAAGAATGTGCTGATCAGCTCTGTGAGGTGCTGGCAGACATCTTTAACACCTCACTTACCCTGGAGACAGTTCCCACCTGCCTGAAGACTGCCACCATCATCCCAGTCCCAAAAAGCTCTACAGTGACTGGTCTGAATGACTATCGGCCAGTGGCCCTCACCCTGATAGTCGCTAAATGCTTCGAAAAACTGGTCATGACTCGCATCAAAACAACCATCAACATCAACGAGGACCCTCATCAGTACGCATACCGTGAGATCCGATCAACAGAGGATGCAATCTCCTCTGTGGTCCACACTGCGCTCAACCACCTGGAGCAGAAAAACTCTTACGTCCGTATGCTCTTTGTGGACTTCACATCCGCCTTCAACACCATGATCCCCCAAACCCTGATGGACAAACTATCCACACTAGGACTAAGCCCCTCCATCTGCAACTGGGTACTAGACTTTTTAACAAACAGACCACAATTAGTGAGGATCCACAACCTCTCCTCCTCCACCATAACCCTCAGCACTGGCTCTCCTCAGGGATGTGTGTTGAGTCCCCTCCTGTTTACTCTGCTCACGTATGATTGTGCAGCTACCCATCCAGGCTGTCACATTGTAAAGTTTGCAGATGATACAGCGGTGGTGGGATGCATCACAAACAATGATGAGTCCAGCTACAGGCAAGAGGTGGAACACCTGGAGAGCTGGTGCAAAGAGAATAACCTTCACATCAATGTGAAGAAGACAAAGGAGATGATTGTGGACTTCAGAAGGAACAAAAACATCTACACCCCCCTGAACATAAGAGGATCTGCGGTGGAAGTGGTCTCCAGCTACAAGTACTTGGGTGTACACATGAATGACAACCTCAGCTGGAGCAACAACACCACCAGCCTGATCAAGAAAGCTCATCAGAGGCTCTACTTCCTCAGACGGCTGAGGCGAGCTGGTCTGGGAAGCTCAGTCCTCACCTCCTTCTCCAGGTGTGCAGTGGAGAGCATCCTGTGCTCCAGCATCAACGTGTGGCATGGAGGCTGCACAGCTGCAGAAAGGAAAGCTTTGCAGAGAGTGGTGAAGGCTGCACAGAAATCTGTCGGAATCAGCCTCCCCACCATCACAGACATCTACACCTCCAGATGCAGGAAGAGGGCCACCTGCATCATGAAGGACCCCACTCACCCAGCACACACACTTTTTGCCCCACTCCCCTCAGGAAGGAGGTTAAGGAGCATTAAGTGTAGAACCACTAGACTGAGGAACAGCTTCTACCCTGAGGCTGTTAGACTCATGAATCTCTAACTAGAATAATCACTGTGAAAAACCATATCATGTTGCTGCTGATCTGTTTCATGTTGCTGCTGATCTGTTTCAATGTTGATGTGTTCATGCGTGCACATCTGCTCACAGACTCATGTTCATGTTTGTGCTGATGTTCAATGTTTTATGTTATGAGTGCTTAGTTTATATTTAGTTGATGTTTTTCTTAGTTCATATCTTAGATGTTATTACTGTTTTTCTTATACATTTTATTGTTGGATGTAACTGGGACCCTGTGTACATAATTTCGCTCCACCACATGTACCACATGAGGTGCGAAAGACAATAAAGAATCTCTGACTCTGACTCTGACATTTCAGGTTTCAAACATAAAGATATAAAATTTTAATTTCTTGTGAAGAATCAACAACAAGTGGGACACAATCGTGAAGTGGAATGAAATTTATTGGATGTGTCAAACTTTTTTAACAAATAAAAATCTGAAAAGTGGGGCGTGCAATATTATTCGTCCCCCTTGTGTTAATACTTTGTAGCGCCGCCTTTTGCTGCAGTTCCAGCTGCAAGTCTCTTGGGGTTTGTCTCGATCAGTTTTGAACATGGAGAGACTGAAATTCTTGCCCATTCTTTTTGCAAAACATCTCGAGCTCAGTGAGGTTGGATGGAGAGCGTTTGTGAACAGCAGTCTTCAGCTCTTTCCACAGATTCTTGATTGGATTCAGGTCTGGACTTTGACTTGGCCATTCCAACACCTGGATACGTTTATTTGTGAACCATTCCATTGTAGATGTGTCTTTATGTTTTGGATCATTGTCTTGTTGGAAGATAAATCTCCGTCCCAGTCTCAGGTCTCGTGCAGACTCAAACAGGTTTTCTTCCAGAATGGTCCTGGATTTGGCTCCATCCATCTTCCCATCAATTCTGACCATCTTCCCTGTCCTGCTGATGAAAAGCAGGCCCAAACCATGATGCTGCCACCACCATGTTTGACAGTGGGGATGGTGTGTTCAGGGTGATGAGCTGTGTTGCTTTTACACCAAACATTTCATTTTGCATTGTGGCCAAACAGTTTGATTTTGGTTTCATGTGACCAGAGCACCTTCTTCCACATGTTTGGTGTCTCCCAGGTGCTTGTGTCAAACTTTAAACAACACTTTTTATGGATATCTTTGAGAAATGGCTTTCTTCTTGCCACTCTTCCATAAAGGCCAGATTTGTGCAGTGTACGACTGATTGTTGTCCTATGGACAGACTCTCCCACCTCAGCTGTAGATCTCTGCAGTTCATCCAGAGTGATCATGGGCCTCTTGGCTGCATCTCTGATCAGTCTTCTCCTTGTTCCAGATGAAAGTTTAGAGGGACGGTCGGGTCTTGGTAGATTTGCAGTGGTCTGATACTCCTTCCATTTCAATATGATTGCTTGCACAATGCTCCTTGGGATGTTTAAAGCTTGGGAAATCTTTTTGTATCCAAATCCGACTTTAAACTTCTCCACAACAGTATCTCGGACCTGCCTGGTGTGTTCCTTGGTCTTCATGATGCTCTCGGCGTTTTGAACAGAACCCTGAGACTATCACAGAGCAGGTGCATTTATACGGAGACTTGATTACACACAGGTGGATTCTATTTATCATCATCAGTCATTTGGTTCAACATTGGATCATTCATAGATCCTCACTGAACTTCTGGGGTGAGTTTGCTGCACTGAAAGTAAAGGGGCCCAATAATATTGCACGCCCCACTTTTCAGTTTTTTATTTGTTAAAAAAGTTTGACACATCCAATAAATTTTATTCCACTTCACAACTGTGTCCCACTTGTTGTTGATTCTTCACAAAAAAATAAAATTTTATATCTTTATGTTTGAAGCCTGAAATGTGGCAAAAGGTTGAAAAGTTCAAGGGGCCGAATACTTTTGCAAGGCACTGTATATATATCTATATAGATCCCTCTTGTAAATGAGTCCTCGTGGCTCAATGAGATTATCCTGTATAAATAAAGGTTGAATGAACAAGTTATGAACAAATTAATATAATCTTTTTTTCTGAGCTCCTCAGACAGCTCTCACCTTTGCTTTATTGGCTTCATGCCCAGTATGATGCACAAAATGATACCAAACTACTCAGTGTAATGTTTGTTTCTTTAAACAGGCTAAATGGCTGATGTAAATCCTAAAGGCACCTATAATACAAATCAAGATCAAGACTTTTAATTTGAAACATGACTATATTGCCAAGATTAATAGTCTCTTACAAAGCTGACCCAACTATTTTAGCAAATCTTTGTAAAATATACAATATCATTTTTTACCATGTTTGGTTAGTTACCCTCTCAAATATTAAAGGCAGGTGGATATGCATTAGACAATTGTTTATAACTGAATCACTTTCTACAAGAAATAAAACATTGTTTCAATGAGTTGTAAAAGTAAGAACTGCAGATCAACATCAGCCAGTCCCACACAGGAATCATCAAGCAAAAAAAAAGACAAGTGTGGTTTTAATACGGTTGCTGTGAACTCTGGTGGTGCAGCACAAAGTTTGCTGGTTCAAACTAAGCTGCAGCTTTTCTGTGTGGTGCTTACACACCGCATGCACAGATTTCCTCCAGGTACTCTGGTTTTCTTACACAGACCAAACATGCGTGTTAGGTTCACTGGTAACTTTAAATTGTCCCTATAGGCGTAAATGAGAGTGTGCACATCACTCCTGTTTTATTCGCTATCCATTGACTACCCTGTTCTCGGTAGATCTACACATGTCCAAGAGTCATTCCATCTCTTGATGACAGATATAACAAAACTCCTGAGGATGTTTAGGGCCTTGGGAATTATTTTGTAGAAATTCCCCGACTTGTACTTTTCCCTCATCTTGAGTGGCTTGGAGTGGTCTTTTGTGTTCACAGTGTAATGTTACACAGGAACACTGATTAGTCAGTAAATAGACCATCAGATACAGGTATTATACTACTATCACTTGAGTCACATCCACTGCCCTCAGGTGATCCTCGTTTCAATAACTGTGACTACAAGCACCAAGTCATTTGACCTCTGGTGAACTAGGACAGTTACTTTATAGGGGGTGAAGAGTTATGCAATTACTTATTTTACACACACAGACAAATATACATGTATGTAAGAGCCATATTAGTGAAATAAGTAAATGATGACTTGACAGGTGAGCACACAGCTTTGACACTTGGGTGGTGGGCGTGTCCGTGTGTGTGTGTTGACTGTCACCAGATATAAAACACGTGCTGACTGGCGTTCTGGCTTTGTATGGATGAGGAAGTTGGGTGCGCCCGGGGTCGTCATATTTTCTGTTGACCGTGTTACAAGATGCCGTAGAGTTATGCCATTAAGCATTTATCAATAGTTTGGACCTGGTCAGTTTGTGTCTCGGTCTGTGTAATGTTTAAAGCACGGAAATTTGAAACGGAATAAACCGATCATGACAAGAAGAAGTGACCTGGAGTGACGTCAGTTTGGAAACACGGGTCGGACAGAGATTCCCCGAGTTTAACCCAGTGCGGCCCTCAACATCATAAGTTTGCTGCAAAATTAATATATATACACAAACATGCATGTGTGGGTGTGCATTATTAGGTAGAAACCAGTTTTCACTTTGTCACTGAATAGGTTGTCTTGTCTTGTTTTTTGTCCAAAAAAAAGGATATTTATATTGACAATGATTTATAATAACAATAAAAGGGTTTTTCATCCAAGAGAGCCAATACTTTTTTATTAGGGCTGTACGTTTAATGCAACATTTTCTGATCACTTACTGCAAAGTTATCACTCTACTGTCCACTTGTGACACCTCATGCTTTTGCATCATTCCATTTGCACCCAAATAAATCAATTTGTTAGTGCCCACAAACAGCTGTGAGGACAGAGAATAGAGGATAGGACAGAAAAACAACCCCCTGTTTACCCAAGACCAGCCTTTAGTCATGTACTCCTCCCATGTCAAAGACAAAACTTAGTATGAAAAGTAAAACATGATCCCATGTGCTTCTCATTTCAGCTATAGGACTCTGACCCCCACGTGAAGTGCAGGAACATCAAAACATGTCATCAAAAACAAAAACTGCATCAAATACCATGTGCCATAAAGTTTTAGAGTTTATAGAAAACATACCTAAATTTTCTAAACATTATAATCAACTGCAGATTTGCTGTATAGCAGCACAAATGATGATCAGTAAACAGCTCCACGTGTTATTTTTATTTCAGCTGTATAATAATGACCACACATGGGACATCCTGTTGTGCAATGAACTCAACATGAATTTAAACGTGTTTAAAGGAGACTATTTTGTCAACAAAATATAACAATATGTTGGTTAAAAGTTGTGGATCATGAGCTGGTTGCACAAATGTATAATGTTCTGTTAGCTATCAAAACTTGCCTTTGTTAAAACTAACAAGTTGTTTTACCTCCAGCCAGACGCTTTAATATTGTTGACTAAACTAACAGCACTTAAGTTTGAACGTCGTTTGCTAATCGCCTGGACTGGTTAGTGACATTTAAATTAAATATGTAGCCGACACAAAAACACCAATATGTTTCAAATGTAAGCCGAAATGAACAACTGTAGCTAAACTTTCTTCTAAAAACTGGTTTGAGTTTCGTAGAGGCTGAACTGTAGCTTGAAAGCCAGAAACAGCTGAATGTCAAGTTTTACGGACGGAGTTCGTCGCCTGGTTTGCGTTCACGACACAACAACGCTGAAGCAGTGAAGTAGGCTTGGGAATTATTTTAGCAGCAAACCAATGTCAACTTACTTTTTGTGCAGCACATCTCATGACGATGAAAAGACATGCTGTCACTGAAACATGCGCCCCAAGCGACGTAACACAAGTCATTTTCCGTCTGTCGACCCTGGTCCACCGCGACGCGCCGTCCGCTCAGTCCCGCTCCCTCTCATTCACCTGAGGTGTCGGGAGCGCGCTTCCATCGTTCATGGACCAGCAGGACCAGAACACCCCCACCCCCGCCCACCAACACTCTTAATACATTTAATACGCTATATGATGAGGACAAAATCATACACAACTGCAAGTTGGCTCGTTAGAGAAACATTATGGGGTTGGGATGAGAGATGCCACAAGTGAAAACAAAGCAGCCTCCTTAGGCTCCTTAGATAAATAACATAATTAACTGACTTTATGTGCGTGTGAGTGTTTCTGTTCAGTGCCCTGACACGACTTGTGTTGTGATTTGACGCTATATAAATAAACTGAACTGAACTAAATTGAATTAAGTAAATTTGCTTTCCCACACCCAAAATAGCTGCTTACAACAGATGTTAAATGAGGTACATTCACACACTAACGCATCATCATCCAGTCAAATCCTCGTTTTTCCTCATGTTATTTCTCTTAATTGTCTAATTTTATTATGCTGATTTAGTTTTAAGTAGAGAAATTTAGCATTTTCACTTTTACACATGTAATACTCGTTATCACCACTAGATGGCGCTGCAGGTCCTGATGCATAATCCAAGGACAGTAGATAAATTTAACAAGGCTGTTACTCTGGACAGATTCTTCTCTGTTGAAACGTTTCTTTGATCCAAAAGACATCTCAGGGTTATTGGGTACCACTCGGGAGGGCAGAACAGAAGACATATTTATGTGTTACACATCTGTGAGGTAGACCTCTGCAGACCTCTACACTACAGCAAAGGGTGAAAACTTTGTGGAACTCACAACGTTCAATCACACTCTATATGATTTACTGGAATAGTTATGTCTTAATTACTCTTACACTCACAAAAATTTGATATGAACAAATGTTTATCAAATTTAGAGCAAAAGATACCAAATCGTGGTGGCACGGTGTCTCAGTTGGTAGAGCTGTTGCCTTTCAGCAAGAAGGTCGCCAATTCAAATCCCGGCCTGGGACCTTTTTGGATGGAGTTTGCATGTTCTCTCCGTGCATGTATGGGTTTTCTCCAGGTACTCCGGTTTCCTCCCACAGACCTAAAACATGCATGTTAGATGGATTGGTAACTCTAAATTGTCTTATGTGTGAGTGAGAGAGTGAATGGTTGTTTCTCTATGTGTCCCTGTGATGGACTGGAGACCTGTCCAGGGTGTCCCCCACCCCTCACACAGTAATGGCTGAACATGGGCACCAGTGACCCTGGTGGCCCAAAAAAGGAAGAAGCGGGTAAAAACAATGGAAGGATGAACTGAATTAAAGATATGAACAAATGTTTATCAAATTTAGAGCAAATAATGCCAAATCATGCAAATGGTGCATCTAACATGAGATAAACCTCTATGTGTATTTGACAATACATGTCCTGATGCACGCTGAGTCAGGTCATCTGGACCGATTCTTCTGTCCAGATGACCTGACTTAACCTTGTTAGATTTGATGATACACTTGATTTTGTACAGAACATTGTGAAATGTTTTTTGTTTAAAAAAATTCTATTTTGCAATTCAGTTTTGTAACAAAGAACTGCAAAAATATATTGTTCTAATTGATTTTATTTAATGTCCAGCAGGTTGTATGTCATTTCAAGGACAAAAGTTTATTTTTTCATATTGAGAATGCAACTCCTTACCCACAAATTCCCGCTTTGCTAAATATGGAAACTCTGAAAAGCACAACACTTTTTAAAAACAACACTTTTTCTCGTTTTATTAAATTATGTTATTTTGGGGCTTTGAAATAAGATAATGAACAATCACGTTATTATAAATAACACTGTATTTATGTGTATTTGGACTTCAGAATTATAATTTCAGTGAGTGGGGAGCAACATTTGGCTAGGACCTGTCAAATTAGCGTTGTGTCAAATATAATTTACAATAAAACAAATCTTCTAATTTATTCAAATTTACTCTCCAAGTCAGAATTCAGAATTAGAATTCAGAATGAGAATGTATTGTCATTGCACAGAAGCGCAATGAAATTACATTTCAGTACAGCCTGTCCAAAGAAACACAACATAGACATGGGAGACGGAGTGACTGAGGCTGCAGCCTCATGAGAGGCACTGCCCTTTTTTTTGTTAGATAAGGACAAGGGAACACGAGGAAAGAGGAGGTACAAAAAAAATCATTCCTGCAAAAAAAACCTCAGCACAAAAAAAGCAACATACAGATGACATAATAAGACATGTGCATGTGGAGTGGGTGAGGATGAAGTGGGGGTGCGGGGGGGCGCTCCCAGCACAGGCCACCCAAGAGAGCATCGCAGCCACTGGCACCTCGCATCCAACATAGGTTACCGCACCAGGGGAAGGGGTTGGGGGGGGACAAAAGGAGGGAGGCCAGTGAAGGTGGTGAGGGGAGTGTGTTTATAGCTGTGCAAGTGAGTGTATGCATGTGTACGCATGCATCAGGATATGCATATGTACGTTTGTAAGTAAGCCCGTGAACACTTCCAGATAGCACCCCCAGCCATAGTCCATGATAAGTTGTGGTGCAATGTTTATCAGTCAGCCTCGGTGGAGCTCTGACACAGGTCCACAGATGTCCTTGGGGACAGGAACGGGAAGTGGGAGCAGAGCATGTTGTTCACATAATATCAAGGAGAATTTGAGATAGACAGCCTTCCAAGGCCGACACGGGGGAGCCGGATTCAGATAACATCAGTTGTTTTGGGTCAGGCCGACTCCGTTAATTTTTCATCTGCCTTACAGTCTCACTGGTACGTCTCAATGGCGACTCCAAATTTTGGACCAATACTCTTTACTTTATATATGCTTTCATTAGGTAATATTATTAAACAGCATGGATACATTTTAATTGTTATGCTGATGATACACAATTATATTTGTCCATGAAACAATGAATTCAATCAGTTACTTAAATTGCAAGCATGTCTTAAAGACAAAAACCTGGATGACCCTTAATTTTCTCCTTTTGAACACAGACAAGACTGAGGTTTTGGTTTTTGGACCTGAGCATCTTAGGAATTAATTTTTCAGTTTTTCTCCCTCCTTGGCGGGCATTAATCTGGCCTCCAGTTCTAATGGTAAAAATCTTGGTGTTATTTTTGATCAGGACATGTCTTTTATCCACCCACATTAAAAACGTTACTAGAACTGCCTTCTTCCACCTGCGTAATATCACTAAAATTAGAAACATCTAAAAATGATGCCGAAAAACTGGTCCATGCATTTGTCACGTCTAGACTGGACTATTGCAATGGTTTATTATCTGGATGTCCAAATACTTATTTAAAACATCTTCAGTTGATCCAAAATGCTGCTGCTAGAGTCAACTGGAGTTAGTGGGAGAGATCATATCTCTCCAGTTTTAGCTTCTCTCCATTGGCTCCCTGTCAAATCCAGAATAGAATTCAAATTCTTACTTCTAACCTACAAAGCTCTCAACAACCTAGCTCCATCTTATATTACAGATCTTATACCACACCATACCATTTTATTTATAAAGCACTTTAAACAGCAACAGGGCCAACCAAAGTGCTGTACAGACAGAAACAAACAGGCAGAACACACAGCAACACATAACATAACGTAATATCTAAATATAGAAACAAAATATTAGCAGATAATAACACAATGATTAACACAATGTGATGCATACAGGTTTGACACAGATCATACAGTATTGTAAGCTAGGGAATAGAAGTGGGTTTTTAAGTGGGGATTTAAAAACTGTGAGGGAGGGGGCCTGTCTGACAAGCAGAGGTAACTCATTCCATAGTCTTGGTCCTGCTACAGAGAAGGCCCTGTCACCTCTGCGCTTAAGACGGGTTCCTGGAACTGAGAGAAGCAACTGGTCCACTGACCTCAGAGAACGTGGTGGGACATACGGCTGCAGCAAATCAGTGAGATAGGAGGGTGCAGAGCTGTTCAGTGATTTATAAACATACAAGAGTATTTTGAACTGGATTCGAAGGTGAACTGGTAGTCAGTGCAGGGAGAACAAAACTGGTGTTATATGCTCTCTTTTGCCTGTACTGGTTAAAAATCGGGCTGCTGCATTTTGGACCAGTTGTAGTCGTGCAATGGAGGTCTGACTGATACCGAACAGGAGCGAGTTGCAGTAATCGAGCCTGGATGTTATGAATGCATGTGTTACTGTCTCCAAGTTATTTTTGGACAGTATGAGCTTAGACAGCTGCCTCAGCTGGAAAAAACAGGATTTAACAATCATGTTTACATGACTGTTAAGTTTCATGGAAGGATCCATTATCACTCCCAGATTAGTGACTCTTTGTTTCTCTAACGGGGCTAGAGCGGAAAGGTCGATGCACTGGTTGATGATTGAGTCGTTGGGATGAAACAACGTGACTTCAGACTTCTTCTCATCAAAACTTAAGAAATTTAAAGCCATCCAGTCTCTGATGTCAGCCAGGGAGTCAATCAGAGGTTGACTAGAGCGTGTATCGTTGTGTCTTAGGGGGAAATAAATTTGACAGTCATCGGTGTAGAAGTGAAAGGGTATGTTGTGTTTCTGGAAAATAGCACCTAGTGGCAGCAGGTGCAAAGAAAATAGAAGGGGACCGAGTATGGACCCCTGCGGTACCCCCCATTTAAGCGCTGCCGATGCTGAACTAAAATCTTTGATGGAGACACAAAAGGATCTGTCAGCTAGGTAGGATATAAACCATTTGAGGGCTGACCCTGTGATGCCCACCCACTGCTCCAACCTAGTAATGATGATCTCATGGTCGATGGTGTCAAAAACAGATGTAAGATCCAATAAGACAAGGAGCACAGAATCACCAGCGTCTGTGGATAGGAAGATGTCGTTAAAAAATTTCAGTAGAGCAGTTTCAGTGTTGTGGAGAGGTTTAAAGCCAGATTGGAATACGTAGCTCTAAGATGGCGTGATCCTCTAGGAAACATTTTAACTGGGACTCAACTATGTTTTCCAGTAGTTTAGCGACAAATGGGAGTCTGGAGACAGGTCGGAAGTTGGACATGATTGAGGGGTCAAGGTTAGGCTTTTTCAGCAGAGGGTGAACAGCAGCATGTTTAAAGGTTTTTGGCACCACCCCTGAGGATAAACTGTTATTCACAATAGCGAGAATAGAGGGACCCAGAGTAGGAAAAACCTCCTTTAGTCGAGGGGGAACCACATCAAAGGGGGAACCAGATGGTTTCATGCTGCACATGACCTGCTCTAGAGAAGACAGAGAGATTGGCTCAAAATGGTCAAATACAGCAACACACTGGGATGGGATGGACAGATCATGAGCTGGAGGGGAAATGAGAGCCTGGGTGTTCGCAACTTTTTCTAAAAAGAAATGTAGAAAGTTCCTGCACAGCTCAGTTGAAGCTTCCAGAGGTGAAGGCTCAGTGAGTTGAAGAACTGAGTTTAGGGTAGAGAAGAGAAATATTGTTCCACGCTTGTTATGTGCAGTGTATATATTAATTTAGCATTGAAGAAGACCATCTACAGTACCACGTGGCTATGTCTACAAAAAACTGAAATACACAAATTTGGGATCCGAGGCAAATGAGTAGCCAAAAGAAGAAGAAAATTTAGATACTAAAATTCTAAAAAGAAATTATAATAATTAGTATAAAAATTATTATTACATCAATTAGAATTGATGAAAGCACATAAAAAATTGGTTAATACCAGTACGACTTTACAGTCATGATAGCACAATCTTAATTTGCATAAAAACACAATAGGATGTACATTCTTTAACAAAACAAAAATAGTAAACAAAAAAATCACATAAATGCTTAGGTTATTAAAAATAAGGGGTATTTATATAAGTTATAATATCAATGTCAATAAAACAAGTTCTGAAATTCTATATAAACAAACACTGATTCTTCTGTGAGTAAACAATTAGTCTTTTAGGCTCCCTCTCCAATATGGCGGCGTCGTTTACGTCCCTAACAGCTAGCCACGTTTGTGTCACGACTATAAGAAACCTCGTCCCTTCCGTATTTTGGTTCGTGAGATAAATTTAACAGTGTTAACGCTACTTTAATAACAGCCTATTGAATAAAGTCTTATGCTGTTTTATATAATTTACATTTATCACTCGACGTGCAGTGAAACGCTTTTAAAGTTAACGTTGAAGCCTCATTTCTTGCTCTTGTTTCCGGTCGGACACATGAGGGAACGGAAACCAAACAGCCACGTATTAAAAGACGAAGCTCTTAGAAAAGGTAAGCATTTTACATTTGTGGCATATTTAGCAAAACTGTCATCTTGTAATTCACACTTGGGCGTTATGACCTACATTTGTGGCAGCAGATAGTTTGTTAAATTGCTTCAAATATTAACAAAAATCACCCCTCAAATAGCGTTGTTTCATTTTAGCTAACTGTTAGCAGTTTTAGCTTAGCTATGTTATTAGCATCGGTATTTTGGCCACTACAGTGGTCTGCCATCTGTCATTGGACTAGTACATGGACCAAGTAATCTACTAAATCAAGTCAGTATAGATCATTTCGATCTTAAAATTACAAATTGGAATGCAGAGTGTCGCTGGACCCGCAATGGAAAAAGTAATTTGTCAACACCACACTTTCAATCAGGGAAGTGCCAGCACTATGAATGATGCCGCTGTCATTGTTGATTGTATTTAATGACTGTATGTAAAATGGCTACCTTTCGTGTTTGTAATGGTTTTGTCTTTAAACGGAATGTTGTTGCAATTTACACTAAAGCGACACAATCCACTTAACTGCAGAGCCAGCCTGTTATCGCTCGACTCTGTGGCTTCTTGTTAAAACGCACTGTTTCTGTGTTGTTGCATAACTGCGTCTACAGCAGGACTTGTAGACATTTAAGACTGCCGATGAGTTATTTAAATTATCATTTTATTTACCCTCTGATTAGAGTTTTAGTCTCTTGGACACGGAAATACGCCCACGTACTGCGCCTCCTCAGAAGATGGATTTATAAGTTTTTCTTCGTAAAGCACCAACAGCAGAGTGTCTATTCCTGTATTTATGATGGAAGCTGGTTCTGGCCAACCAGAGTCTGCTCAGATGGAGGAAAGCACTCACCATGACCAGGTCAGGAAATGCAGTGAGGATCAAGTCTCCACTTCAGAAAGCAATGCAAACTTAAAACAAGTGCTTGAGGTCACACAACAAACCAAGGACATCCAGAATGGTGAGTGTTGATGTGTCAATAGGATAAGATTCTTTAAATTGAATTGCTTAGAATGAGTGGCATGTGATGGTGTGACCCACCCTTTCACACTTAACTATAAAGAATGTCACTGGTCATTAAAATATATGTTATTTCCACATTTGTGGACTTTACAACAGTATTTTTAGTACAATGTTGTTCCACTTAGTTGTAATTCTACACAATTATTTCTTTAATTTTTCCTTAGGCACAAATTAGTGGTGGCCTCTTTATCTATAACTGGTTTCCAGGGATGCTTGACCTGTTTCTTGTGATACAATGAGTGCTCTACTACTCCATGTTGCGTGGTTCTTTGAAGGAACATGACAAATATAGTTCTACATGTTTGTCATCAAGAATACAGTGTTGTTTAAGTTATAGGTAGATTTCTTTTGTGAACTGTTTTCTATTTGGAAGCGTTATGAAAATTTTTCGGAAGGAGCATTTTGAGGAGCTCCTTAATTTATCCACACATTATTGAGGAAGCATAAAGACTAAATGATTTATGCAGCCATTTTGCAGAATTTTCTTATGAAAAATCCTTGGACTTTAAGGATGAATGAGTTCTTTCATAAGACAATTCTACAAAATGGCCACACAAACCAGTTGGTCCTTATGCTTCCTTAAGCTGTTCATAAATCACTGATGAAGATGACCACTTCCCACTCAGATGTGATTTTTGAAAAATGTTGTTGGTAGAATGGAACCAGAAGAGGCATGGAGCAGAACTCGGCTGTGTTGTCATGAAGCTTTGACACGTTAAACGTGTACTGGATGTCTTCCTCATGTCATTTACAAACATATTGAATTTATTCACTTTAGGGATACACTTTGTGGTTAAATATTTGTTCAAAATTAGCTATAAAGTTACTGTGCGTCATTGATTTTCCCTCAGTAATAAATCTGTTGTTGTTTTAAAACGTGAGCCAGTGGTCACAGGCTATTGTCATCACTTCATCACATTACTGAACCGCAGTTTTACAATTAATTTTTGCCCACATGTCAGCCGGTTTGGCTCTGTTTCTACTGTGCTTGGCAGCACAGAAATGTTTCAGAGGTGGGGTGCCTTTGACCCCCCCCCTTCACCACCTCTGTGTGTCTTCTGAATGGACCAAGGCAGCCAGAACACGTCTCAGTGCTAGACTAGTCTGAGGACTTGGGGGTGGTGTGGAGACAAGTTCATTACCATAGTCGAGGTCATCGAGGTAGTCCAAAAGCTCCTTGGTGGCAGCGTGCCGGGGTGGACAAGATTTGCCCTGAGATGCTGAAGGCTCTGGATGTTGTGGGGCTGTCGTGACATGTCTTTTCAGTGTTGCATGGAGGACTGGGACAATGCCTGTGGAGTGGTAGGCAGACCGGGGTGGTGGTTTCTGTTTTGAAAAAGTGGGACTAAAGAGTGTGTTCCAACTATTCATCACATGATCACAGGAGCTGTTTCTGCATTCTTGATGCAGGTTGGACTCTGTCTGGGCTGTCTCTTCAGTTCTGTTTGTGGTGTTCATGGGTAGGATCTTAAGGTGCAGTCATGTAGGGGAGAGTGTCTGTTGGGATGGAGCGAATGATGGATAGACCTATTGGGGTCTCGCCCTCAGTAATGAGGGCATTGCTTCAGTTGGTCATGGTGAAACTCTAAATTTACTGGGCTGTGTCTACATTCCGACCCTCCCCTATGGTCACGAGATTATGACCAGAAGAATAAGCTCTCGGATACGAGTGGCCAAAATGAACTTCCTTCATATGCTGGCTAGGCCTCTGCCTTACAGACCGTGAGGAGCGCTGTCATCCAAGGGGAACTCAGAGTAGAACCACTGCTCCTCTGCATTGAAAGGAGTCCGTTGAGGTGGTTCGAGCATCTAATTAAGATGCCTCCTGCATGCCTCCCTTTAAAGTTTTTCTGGGCACATCCCACTAGTAAGAGGCCCCAGGGAAAACCCAAACTTGCTGAAGAGATTGTATATCTTCTCTGACCTTGGAAGGTGTACTGGGTCCCTCAGGAAGAGCTGGAGAGTGTAGCTGGGTGGGGAGATGGATATCTGAATTGTTTCCTGGACCTCTGACATCACCACCCCAACTACAGATAAGAAGATGAAGATGGAGGTTTTTATGCTTTTTCTCAAGTTACTATCATATTCTCAAAGTAAATCAACTCTCTCTCCTCTGTTCTGCTGGGTGTGTGTGTGTGTGTGTGTGTGCGTGTGTGTTTATATATTTATTTATTTATAT
>NC_056505.1:36081972-36099730 GCF_014905685.2 Nematolebias whitei
CCAACCAAGACCCTAAACCTAACCAAGACCCTAAACCTAACCAAGACTCTAAACCTAACCAAGACCCTAAACCTAACCACGTGAAGCTATTATGAGCGCTAACAAAGCTAAAAACAGAGCCTATTATCATCGCTAACAACGTACCTTTAAACCCACTAGGAGGTACAGGAGGTGCAGTCTGACCGCTTCATATGGAGATGATAACAACTAATAACGGCCATTTAATGGCTGATAGCATCCGAAGTGGGTGCACAACCAGCCTAATGTAGGTGACGCACACTTCCTCATGGTTTTTGGCTAATCCAGCCGAGTGCTGTGTTTACATCGAGTGCATTCCCACACTTCTGGATTGTATTTCTGGAATAACGCTGGGTAAAGTCTTTCTATTTGCATAATTTCATAGCTCCTTAGATAAGTAACATTATTGACTGACTATTTATGTATGTGAATGTTTCTGTCCAGAACCCTGAGACGACTCTTGTTGTGACTTGGTGCTACAGTAGTCCCTCGTTTATCACGAGGGATCCGTACCCTGAAGACCCACAATAAGTGAAAAACCGTGAAGTAGGCATAGTAGTACAAGTAGTAGTTTATTTTAGTATATATATATATATATATATATATATAGATGCTCTCTGCCTCCTCTGCCCTGTGCCACCTGCAAGTGCTCTCGGCCACGCCCACTTTTCCGCTCTGCACAGTGAACAGCTGATCAGCTGCAGCAGAAACTTTACCCTGCAGCAGTAAGGGCTGCACCAGGTGCTAAATAATTTAAAATAATTAATTTTAAATTAAAATGTCATGCCGATTGTGCGGCTCATCCATTAATCAGCCAGTTGTGTGTCATGTCCAATTTTAGTTTGACAAACCGAGATAGAGCGAGTCCGTGATAAACCGCCAAGTAGCGAGGGACTACTGTATGTAAATAAACGGAATTGAAATTGAATTGAATAATTTCATATAGGCCAGGACCATTTTTAAAATATATTTTATGGCCTTTAGTTAGTTTATGGGTTTGCTCTGCATTTGTACTGGTTTTACTGAATCTCACACAAAACTGCAGCTTCAGACGTTGATGAAGAAAAGCTCGTGGAACATGTTGTGGAACTGCTTCCTGTACCGCTGAATGAAACGTGTCCTGTGGACATAAACATGCAGTGAAGCTGCTGCAAGGACAGACAGCTCGCAGCAGTTTTATCTTTACCTCACAGGTGTAAGACGGACAGCCGCTGCCGTGCAACATTCCCAAAATCATTTTCAAACCCTTAGGGAGCCTTGCAGATATGAAAAGTGGGGCGATGTGGATTTCATTGATAAGCTGACAGCTTTCACTACAGGCGAGTGAATGAATGTGCGTGGGAGGGATGATTCAGACCAGGAGCATCAGCCTACCCTCAAATCCTCTGACCTCTCCATTCACCAGCTGGGGAGGTTTGGGGTGCAGACCTTCCTGCTTGTGGGATCTGTACACACTGATTGCAGCCTTCACTGAATTAGATTAGAACAAAAGCAATGCACATTTCCTGAATCTGCTCAAAATGTTGGCTCAAAATGCTCCTTTCCACCAAAGGAAGCTCTGTTCCTGGAGGCTTGCAGAAAGTTGTGATATGGAAGCCATCAGTGCAAAATGCAACTATCCTATTGGACTTATTTCAAGGGAGTACTGGTATTCAGGGCCAAACAATGAGCTGCAGCCTGTTAAACAATCACAGCATGTCTTACTGGAAGTTTTCTTTGCACAGAGTGATCAGCATGAGTCTGCACATCAAAATGAAGCTGCTCATCGTATCAGCAGGCGTTTCTGACCCACTGCCTACAAGGTTAAACATCTCCAAATGGTGGACTGTGGTCTGGATTTGGATCCAAATGAAGACATGTGGACCCAGATATATTCTCTCTCTCTCTTTCTCTTTGTATGGATGTATGGACGGACAGAAAGAGTGGATTCAAGGTTCTTTATTTGTCGTTCACACCACATGTGGTACATGTGCTGGAACGACATTATGTACACAGAGTCCCAGTTACATCCAACAAAAGTACCAAATGTAAAAGAACAACAGTAATAAAATACACTAAGCACCAATATCATAAAAACAATACACCGAACAGCAGCACGGGCATGAGTCTGTGTGAGCAGATGAGCATGCATGAACACATCAACATGAAACAGATCAGCAGCAACATGGAACAGATCAGCAGCAACATGGAACAGATCGGCAGCAACATGGAACAGATCGGTAGCAACATGATGTGATTCTTCAGTGATTATCCTGGTTAGAGATTCATGATTCTGGGTAGAAGCTGTTCCTCAGTTAATGCTCCTTAACCTCCTTCCTGAGGGGGTTGTGGGGTGGGAAAGATGAGTCACCTACGCCTGTCTCTACCTTCATTTGCCCCACAGTCCTTGAGCAAGGCCCTTAACACCACCACCCTCTCTGCATCCCTCTGCTCCACACATGTGGGCTGTGGTAGCTCCGTGGTTGTATCAGAATTGGCATCTGGTGTAGAAACAATTGACAATTCTTTGTGCAAGTTAGCTCACTGTATATATATATATATATATATATATATATATATATATATATATATATATATATACATATATACATACATATATACATATATATATATATATATATATATATATATATATATATATATATATTAGGTTAGGTAAATCTCAGGTCTGGCTCGTTTCTTTCTGCAGAGAAGCTGCCTGCAGACACAGGCCTGAACAAAACAAGACGGTAAGTGAAGAAAACAGCCTGTCACCAAGACAGATTTTAAATATATGTAAATATGTATCCTGGATTTTTTCTGTCAGCTGACAGACCTTCTCCCTTCAGACCACTTCTGTCCACCCGTGCAAACTTCCAGCTCCAACCTTGAGCATGCGTCAGGATATTCCAGCTACAACCCGCTCCTCTATGAGCTTTCTGGCTCTTTGAGAGCGTGCACAAAAAGAAGAAGAAGAAGAAGAAACGTACGTGAAAACGAAGAATAAAGTGGTCGATCCCACAAGGAGCGTGGCAGCGGTGGACACTGGGATGTATTTGGTGGCTTTAAATCTCTTTCCAGCGCTGTCGGGCATTCTGTATTTTCCACATTCCTCACTTGTTTATTCCGGTTGTAGACGCATGTAAGAAAAAGAGACGTCCGGTGAGCTGTCCTCTCAGTCTGTGGCCATGAAGGAACGAGCCGCCGCCTCTGCCGTCGCTGCAGCCGCAGAGCTCCAACCGTCAGTGAGCGCGAGCCACACCGAGCTCCCTGAAGCCTGGAAGTCCCGCCCCCAGCGTCCAGCCCACTGCTGACGTCACAGAACCGCTAGAAAAGGTGGAGCTTCGCTTAAAAACCCGGAAGTATTCATGTCCCCACTTTTTATTTTTTCATTTACTTATTTATTTTTGTTAGTTTATCCACTCTCAGTATGTTTTAACATCTAAACGTAGCTCAGATTTTAAAAATCTCTTAAATGGGATATTCTGGTCTGAATAGGTGCAAATTTAGCTGTGGTGCCAAACTTCATCCAGAATTATGTGAATTTGAGTTTTTTTTGCTCTTTTTTAAGTGCAGACACACGGAAAAACCAAACAGAAGACTTTTTTAAAATAAAATACCAACTTCCACTTTTAAATTCAGCAAAGTTTTTATGTACCAGTGTACATCCATCCACCCAGTCCCTCCACAAATACAAAGGAAACTGGCAGAAATTATGGCAAGCCAACTTCAAACCAAATAAAATCATGAAGTAATTATACTTAGTCCAAAGTCACTCAAATTAAACTTTATGTGTACAGCACAAACATAGAAATTCTGTATTATTTTTAGAGAGGAGTCGACGGGGGAGAGGACAGCCCCAGAAATCATCTCATCACCATCAATGGTTGCCCACTGTAGGAGTGTACTGCTTAGTAGGGAAAACAGTTTGTTTGTGACTTCTCAGACTGATGAAGTCCTTCGGATGGATGGCGAAACGTTTCTCAACAACAACAAAAAACTGTCCAGATGACCCGACTGAACATTGATGGAAAAATACAAATTGGAAATACATAAAAAAAAGTTTGTATCTTTATTTGGGCAATGTATCAACTTTAAATTTAAGTGGTAAAAATGTCATTAGAGATATTTATTATTCATATTTGATTAGATAACAAGTAATTGAGCATTGGTGATTACTCTCCTATAGGTGCAACATAATTATACAAATCTATAAGGTGTTCTGAATATTTAAGCTATACCAAAATTAAAATGTGCCATGTTAAAATAAAACAGGTAAAATGAAAGTTCTTATGCACATGGGTATAATAAATGACAAACCCTTTTTTGCAACCTCAACCTTTTTAATCTGTGCAATATTTTAGATATCTACATTTAAGTGTAGATATCTAAAACACAAGTTTATTGTAGTAAAATCAACATATTTTAGATAATATGGGTATTTATTGTAGATAGGAAAAATGTACTTGTGTACTTTTAGAGCTCAAAGCTCATCACACTTGAATGAAGTGAAGGAAATGGTCCTCAGAAGAATAAAGTCTGATATGTGAACCGACTGTAAACAAGAAAGGTGTCTATCTGACCCTCTGACACAGTCATATTGATTAAGGAGAACTAAATTATGAATATATGCAAAACATCCTATCTGATCGTTAAATATTAAAATGTACATCCATACTTTGAAATGATTTTTAGAGATCTTAAAGTTGCATTTTTCTACTACGGTATAATTTGTGAAACCCATGAATTTTCAGTGGGAGTTAGAATTCTATTTTAGATAAATTAAGTTTAAATTATGTTAATAAAAATATATGTGGTAAGGAGAAAATGGTATTATTGAAACTGTAAAAAGAAAGAAGTGGTTTCATTAATGGCCTGCCACTCAGGAAACTTTTAAAATGTAATGTCAGGGAAGATATGAGACTTTCCTTCAGAAAATTTACATAGAAAATAGAGTGGCAGAAGTTTGTGCGTTTGTTCCCACTGAAACATGATAAACATGATAAACATGATAAACATGATAAACATGATTTCATCTTCCTGGACCTCTCAGAGTTGGCTCGTTTCTTTCCAATAAAGAAGGGGTTATCTGCAGACCAAAAATGGGCGTTTCTGGAGAATAGGCGTTTGTAAAGGACAAAACTGATTGGCTAACTGTATTTACTGGCGCTTTAGGTAAGTTATCGTCCAATCAGATGTGGCCCCGGATGGTTTTTATATCGTCCAATCATGTGTGACCCTTCAGATACGCCCATTGTTTTATCGTCTAATCAGATGTTGTCTTCCCGACACGCCTTCCGAATTTTTCTGCAGATATTTCTACTTGACTTGCAACAGCTAACGTGGAAATTGGCGCCCTCTTGTGGTCAAAATCTGTTTGGCAGAAATTGCGAAATAAAAATCTTTGATTCGAACAGGCCAGAGCCCTGTAAAGAGAGAGTTGCGACACTCCCATAGACTCCCATAGAAATATCGTATCGGCGAGTTCAAAGAGTGTCGCAACTCTCTCTTTATAGGGCTCTGTAACAGGCCACCGTGGTATTTATTGGCAGACAAGCTGGGTCTTTGATTTAAACGATTTAAAAAGGTTGAGATTGCAAAATAGTTTGTTGTTTATTATACCTATGTGCATAAATTGTGTTAATTTTGCTGTTCAAGGAACTGGAACAATAAAAATATTGTAAAAAAAAGGTAATTGTGTGCACCTAAAAAAAAGGACTGAACAAAATTATAATTTTAATAATAAACAACTGTTGCTGTTTATTTTATACTGCTGAGATTTTTGTGTGTGATGTTTTATGTACTTTATTATGTACCTTGTATGATAGTGATGGTACTGATGATATACAATAAGACACTTAAACAAAAAAAGAGGATTAAACAGCTTTGTGTTTTGTTCTGCACTGCAGACGAGACTCAGACCTGTTTGAAATACACCAATAAACCTTAGCAACACAATTAAATGTAATGTTTTTTTTCTTGTCGTTCAGCTTAATTTTATTAGATTCAAATGGTATGAGTGTTTTATAATGAAACACTCTTTACTTGGTGAAAAAATAAGAAAGTTAAAATATTTTTATGCAGAAATTAATTAAGATAAAACCCAAATATTTTATATACAAATATTACAAAGTCCTTGACATGAAAAAGACAGAGAAAACAGTAAAAAACAACAAGAACATTTACAAGAAAACAAAACACCCACCCCTCTACCACATTTGACTTAACAGCTGAGGTGGTGAGGTTGTTTTTATCAAACATGACGCAGTGCATTATGGGTAAGAATAACTTCTTTGGTCTCATCTGTCTAAAGGTCATTGTTATGTCTGTGTTTTATTCAGATTCAACTTTACAAACTTAACTTGTGCTGCCATGTTTTTTAAGCTATATGTCTTTCTCCTGCAACCCTTCTGAACAAGCTTTATGTTGTTCTGTCTTTTTCAAACGGTCCTGTCGTGACCTTTAACCTGCTAACGGAGGCCTGTAGATTCTGTGATGGAGCTCTCTCTGAATAATCTTTCTGTGGACTGATGGACTTGCACCTGTTTGAAAAAGACATTTTACCATTTCACAGATTGATGGGCGGCAACAATAGCTTCTCTAAGGTCATTGTTGATGACTTTCCATTTTAACATTGTGTTAACATGCCTGTACACTCCAGAGCAGCAAACTGACAACATCCCAGATTTTATAGAAATGATCACACTTATGATAATCAATCAATCCATCCATCCATCCATCCATCCATTATCTTTACCAGCTTTTTCCTTTTTGGGTCACTGGTGTCCATGTCCAGCAGTCACAGTGCTTGAGGCATGGGACACCCTGGACAGGTCTCCAGTCCATCACAGGGACACATAGAGACAAACTACCATTCACACTCACACCCAGAGACAATTTATGCATGTTTTTGTCTGAGAAAACGCATGCCTGTGTGAGGAGAACATGCAAGTTCCTTCCAGAAAGGGGCCAGGTCAGGATTAGATCCGGCAACCTTCTCATGGAAGGGTGACAGCTCTTTCCCTGCTCCTGCCTGCTCATTCATTTTAAATCTTATGAATGCAACAAGGCTGTTTTAGTTTTCCCCCTCACATATTTTTCATTTAAGCTTTTTTTTTTTTAAATACATTTCCATTCATTCATTCAACCTTTATTTATACCAGTTAGTCCCACTGAGCCACGAGGACTCACAAGAGAGACCTGGATTTTAACAAAGAGTGATGACAACAGTGGATAACAACGACAACAATAGACATTCACAAATGATTCAAACAAATTATGATTTTATTTTTTTACAATTTAAAACAAAATGATCATTAAAAGGTGAAAGAAACGTAGCGAAAAAGCAGCTAGGTTGTAAGGCGGTGTAGAAAACTAAAAACAGGAGCATGTCTGCATTGTTTTTTGACAGAAACTTAACAGATTTTTAAAGCCACGTAGAGGTCAAGGTCAAGAGCTTCAGATCTTTTTGCAAGATATTCCAGGAAATAGGAGCAGAGTAGGAGAAGGACCTGAGGGAACACTGCAGTTAATTATGTCCTGAGAGCGCACGCTGTAGCTGCACTCACGCAGAGACATGTAGGAGGAGATGTATGAAGGCAGCAGACCAAGAAGTGATTTAAAGATGAAAATGTACCAGTGAGAGAGTCTGCGTGAAGTTAATGGTGACCAGTTAACCAGTGAATACAGGGTGCAGTGGTGGGTACGATAATCACAGCCAGTTATGAATCTTAGTGCACCATGATAGACAGCATCCAACATCTGCAGGGTTCTTGTAGGAGCGTTCATGTAAATAATGTCACCGTAATCAATGGAGGGAAGGAAAGTCACAGATACAAGGTGTTTCCTAGCGTTCAGAGTTAGACAGGATCTGTTTCTGAAAAAGAAACCCAGTTTAACTTTCAGTTTCTTTACCAAGTTTTTCACGTGAAGCTCAAAAGAGAGACGTGAGTTGACCAAGATACCCAGATATTTGTAGGAATCGACAAATTCAATAGGGACACCATTAAAGGATAAAATCACAGGAAGAACTGCTGGGACCGACTTCCTGTTTGAAAACAACATCCCTTTGGTTTTTGTCGGCGTTTAGGACAAGTTTGAGACGGAAAAAATTGGACTGGATAATGTCGAAAGCGAATTGCAAAAGCTGGAAAACCTTAGCAACTGTTTTAGCTCAACAGTAAACAACTGTGTCATCAGCGTAGAAATGTATGGATGCATCAGGGATGCTCTGACCTACATTACCTATGTAGATTGTAAAGAGGGTGGATCCTAAGACTGAGCCTTGTGGTACACCATTGTTAACTGTTAAATACAGTGCCTTGTGAAAGTATTCGGCCTCCTTGAACTTTTCAACCTTTTGCCACATTTCAGGCTTCAAACATAAAGATATAAAATTTTAATTTTTTGTGAAGAATCAACAACAAGTGGGACACAATCATGAAGTGGAATGAAATTTATTGGATGTGTCAAACTTTTTTAACAAATAAAAAACTGAAAAGTGGGGCGTGCAATATTATTGGGCCCCTTTACTTTCAGTGCAGCAAACTCACTCCAGAAGTTCAGTGAGGATCTATGAATGATCCAATGTTGTCCCAAATGACTGATGATGATAAATAGAATCCACCTGTGTGTAATCAAGTCTCTGTATAAATGCACCTGCTCTGTGATAGTCTCAGGGTTCTGTTCAAAGTGCAGAGAGCATCATGAAGACCAAGGAACACACCAGGCAGGTCCGAGATACTGTTGTGGAGAAGTTTAAAGCCGGATTTGGATACAAAAAGATTTCCCAAGCTTTAAACATCCCAAGGAGCACTGTGCAAGCATTCATATTGAAATGGAAGGAGTATCAGACCACTGCAAATCTACCAAGACCCGGCCGTCCCTCTAAACTTTCATCTGGAACAAGGAGAAGACTGATCAGAGATGCAGCCAAGAGGCCCATAATCTCTCTGGATTAACTGCAGAGATCTACAGCTGAGGTGGGAGAGTCTGTCCATAGGACAACAATCAGTCGTACACTGCACAAATCTGGCCTTTATGGAAGAGTGGCAAGAAGAAAGCCATTTCTCAAAGATATCCATAAAAAGTGTTGTTTAAAGTTTGTCACAAGCACCTGGGAGACACCAAACATGTGGAAGAAGGTGCTCTGGTCACATGAAACCAGAATCAAACTGTTTGGCCACAATGCAAAATGATATGTTTGGTGTAAAAGCAACACAGCTCATCACCCTGAACACACCATCCCCACTGTCAAACATGGTGGTGGCAGCATCATGGTTTGGGCCTGCTTTTCGTCAGCAGGGACAGAGAAGATGGTCAGAATTGATGGGAAGATGGATGGAGCCAAATACAGGACCATTCTGGAAGAAAACCTGTTTGAGTCTGCAAGAGACCTGAGACTGGGACGGAGATTTATCTTCCAACAAGACAATGATCCAAAACATAAAGACACATCTACAATGGAATGGTTCACAAATAAACGTATCCAGGTGTTGGAATGGCCAAGTCAAAGTCCAGACCTGAATCCAATCGAGAATCTGTGGAAAGAGCTGAAGACTGCTGTTCACAAACGCTCTCCATCCAACCTCACTGAGCTCGAGATGTTTTGCAAAGAAGAATGGGCAGAATTTCAGTGTCTCCATGTGTAAAACTGATAGAGACAAACCCCAAGAGACTTGCAGCTGGAACTGCAGCAAAAGGCGGCGCTACAAAGTATTAACGCAAGGTGGAAATACCATTATGTTGAACACATTGCCTCCGATCTGAAATATAGTTAAATTTGTTGTGTGCTTTTGTAAATATGAAGTTAAATTTACAAAATGTTAGAGCCTGGCAGAGATCCTTTTTTACATCATGATGTCTAAAACCATAGAATTGAAAGATATTTGACATTCTTCTTTCTTTGACTGTACTTAAAACATTTAATATAATATATAATAATATATATAATAACATATATAAAATAATAGCGCAGCAGCACGGTGGCGTAACTGGCAGAGCCGCTGCCTCTCAGCAAGCAGGTCCCTGGTTCAAATCCCAGTCCCGGGGGCCCTTCTGGGTGGAGCCTGTATGTTCTCTCTGTCCACACGTGGGTTTTCTCTGGGTACTCCAGTTTCCTCCCACAGACCAAAAACATGCATGTTAGGCTGATTGGTAACTCTAAATTGTCCCTAGGAGTGAGTGAGAGAGTGAATGGTTGTTTGTCTCATTTGTCTCTATGTGTCCCTGTGATGGACTGGAGACCTGTCCAGGGTGTACCCCGCCCCTCACACAGTGATTGCTGAACATGGGCACCCGTGACCCCCGTGACCCAAAATGGAAGAAGCGGGTAAAGATAATGGATGGATGGATGGATGGATGGATGGGAAAAATCTGAGTAAATCTATGCGTAATGCGTCATCAATCACGTGACTCCTGAAGCCGGAAGTAAGTCCTCTGCTCGGCGCATGTTTCAGTTCAAGAGTCCACCACTATATCCATCTAAACATCACCGCTCGTGACTTAATTGTGCAATCAGCACTTTTCTCTTGTCTTAGTTCATATCGCTGGAGTTAACATTGACAGCTGGACGTCGTTGTAGAAACAGGAAGGAGAACCTTTCCGGGAACACAGCTTTCGCTAAGCTCGGCTAAGTAGCTAGCAGAAGTGAACTCCCCGGCGCCTCGCAGGATGTCCTACAGGAAAACTTTCAAGCTGATCTGTGGTTTCACCGGAGGCTCGGCCGTCCTGGTGTTCGCGGCAGCTGTAGCCGAGTCTCGAGGCTACTTCGGGGAGAGCCGGGGAGAGGCGGCCGGTCGGTGGTCCAGACTGACCGTGGTCCAAGCTGCTCAGCCGGCTTGGACATCTGCCCGGAACACGCCGGCTCCGAATGGACCCTCCTGGGACTTCAACTGGGACAAGTATGTTCCAGTTCAGGAGAGTTGGTTTCTTCCATCTGTGCACGAGCAGAGCTCAAGCTGTGCCCAGTTTATTATCCTCTGACATGAAAGTAGGCAAGTTTAGTTATTCAGGTTAGTTAATTTAAGCTAATGCTGTCTGTTAAACAACCACTGTGCAACATCCGGTTGGGAGGAGGGATTTGTCCAACTAAATTATAAGATTTTCTTCTAAGTGACTCGTTGGGTTAACCCAGTTCTCGTTCTCAAGTTAAGCCGCCTCTAATGTCAGATTCACCTCTGTCTGTCTGTCTGTCTGTCTGTCTGTCTGTCCAGGAGAGACCCGTCTGTCCTGTCCAATGGGAAGAAGAAGGACAGCGTGGCTGAAGACCCCAGCTCTGAGCAGGACAACGGCAAACCCAAAGCCACGCGCCACATCCTCCTCATCCGACACTCCCAGTATAACCTGAGTGGAAGCAGCGACAGGGAGAGGATCCTCACACCATTAGGTTCGTTTTACACAAACATTCAGCCGAACGCTTCGAGTTCCTGATTAATCCGTTTGTCACGTGGACTGGTTCTCAGGTCGTGAGCAGGCGGAGTTGACAGGTCGGAGGTTGGCAGCTATGGGGTTGAAGTATGATGTTCTGATCCACTCCAGCATGGCCAGGGCCACTGAAACGGCACAGATTATCAGCAAACACCTGCCAGGTAACGAAGAGTTAAAGCTCTGCTCATCAAATCAAAAATAAAACAACTTGACGTGCTTTTTTCTCCAAATGTCACTGGGTTGCAGGGTTGGAGCTCGTGAGCTGTGACATGCTCAGGGAGGGTGCACCTATAGAACCGGTCCCACCCGTCACTCACTGGAAACCTGAAGCTGTGGTGAGAGAAGCTACGTCCACTCTGCCCGACAGCCCACAGGTTCCACCTCCAGCTGCCTCTGTGTTGCAGTCACCCCAAATGCTTGTTCAGGAAAGAATCCCACTGGGTTGGTGACTGTTTGGAGAACTGCATTCACGAGGGTTCTCAAAATGTTTGCAGGGAATCAAGCTGCTTGAATTTTTGTGCAACCAATTTTCTCTCAAAATGGAGTTCTTGTCAATTCAGTTTATTTATCTATCACCAAGTTGCATCAGAAGTCGTCTCAGGGCACTGAACAGAAACATTCATATATAAAAATAATAATTTAACATTATTTATCTGAGGAGCAGCTTTGAGTCTAACTTCATCACAGACTCTGATTTTGAGCAAGTGTGAAGGCGACAGTGGACAGGAAAAACTCCCTCATGAGGAAGAAACCTTTAGCAGAACCAGCGGTCATCTGCTTCGACCGGCTGGGTTTGAGAAGAACAGATACACAATGGCAGGTCAAGAATCACATGTTAAGATAGGAATAATATCAAATGAAAACTATTCAATTTTATCAATTCATTTAAGGAAATGAGGTCAATTTGTCCTCTAGTAGTCTAAGTATATAGCAGCATAACAGCCAACCCTAACTATAGGATTTATCAAAAAGGAAAGTCTTAATCCCAGTCTTCAAACTGGACAATGTGTCAGTCTCATGGACAGAAACTGGAAGTTGTTCCACAAGAGAGGAGCCTGATAACTGAAAGATCTTCCTCCCATTCTGCTTTTGGAAACTCTATGAACCACAAGGAAACCTGCAGTCTGAGAGCAAAGTGCTCTGTTAGGAAAATATGGAACAATAAGATCTGTAATATAAGATGGAGCTAGGTTGTTGAGGGCTTTGTGTCTTGAACCCATTTTAAATTTAGTTTCTTTAATTTTCTTAGAGCTGTACTTCAACACGTCCACAGAAACTCTCCTCTGACAGGAAACATCTGAGACCACAGCCGGAATGTCCAGGTGTCCAAAAGAATGGTAGAGATGGAAGAAGTTGAAACTGGTCCACATCTGCTTACATTCGTTTATTCCAGTGCGTTGAATTGTAAACATGGAGGCAGCTTCCTAAGGGGGTTAGCTGCAAGACATGGTGGACGCTGCAATAATGTGCACAGCCTGGAATATAATTCTTCAAGCTGTGATCACAAAAATAAACAAAACACAGACCCAGAGCTCAACGATCACTGGGTCACGAGCAGAATTCAGTGAGACTGCAAATGAAAATTAGCTTCATTTTTTCTAATGTTGCAGTTTGAAGTCACCAACTGGTGTCCAACAGTCACAACCCAGTGAGGAACTACCTTTAGGCTTTACATCTCCAAACTCAACCAGTTTCTGTTCAGACATCAGCACGCTGACCGGCAGAGGTCATGCGAGTTATTTCCAAAATGGCTGACCTGCGCTCAAAGGTCTGGCGGATAATCTTTTTTTTTATTGTATCAAAGTTCATGTTCAATAATCCAGGTAATAAATCCAACAGTGTTCAGTCAGGTCATCTGGACAGGTTTTTTTGTTGAGACATTTCACCCTCCATCCAAAGGGCTTCATCAGTCTGAGGAGTCGCAAACTTTTCCCCACTAAGCAGCCCACTCTTAAAGTGGATCGACCAGGTTACTGGTGATGAGACGGTTTGTGGGGGCCGTCCTCTCCCCGTCGACTCCTCCCAGGCAACCACAGCCAAAGTGGTTCAAGACGTCAAAGTTCATGCTCAATAATCAGTTTGTATGCGACTCCTCAGACTGATGAAGCCCTTCGGATGGAGGGTGAAACGTCTCAACAAAAAAAAGGAACTGTCCAGATGAACATTGATGGATTTTTTTATTGTAGTTTTTTCCACTTTTGTATGAACTTTTTCTCAACAATCTACAGTTTTTTGTACTTTAGGCCACAGATTGAGATTCCTACTAACAGGTTGATTTTTGGGTCATGTTTTCATAAGAAATAATAATTCACAGATAGTGTCGAGCATTAGCCTTTATAGTCCTGACTAATTACATCAAGGAAAGTGGGGAGTAGTTCTGTTTTATGTAGAATATTTATTAGAGCAATAATAATAGATAATAATCTTTAATAATAATTTAATAATTGAGAAAGCTCCTCGGATGAGGAGCGAAACGTCTTCTGTTACAAATAAAGTGCAGTTGTTTTTGTATTGAACGCTTTTTGAATTCATCTTTAATAATCTAATAATATTTGATAATAATCTTTAATAATATTTGATAATAATCTTTAATAATATTTGATAATAATCTTTAATAATAATCTTTAATAATAATCTTTAATAATATTTCCTACCTGCTGTAAAAGAAAAGCAGTTGTCTGTCCAGTGATGTTCTCAGTGTTTTTCCCCAGAGGAATAATTTTAGCTGGCCTTCCTTTGGAATGAAGCTCTGATTGTTCCTTTGGATGTCCAGCGGCACCACACACACACATTGTTCTGGATGACGGGTTCTAACAGAACCCCGTCATGTGACAATGGACACATTCAACCTGTCTGCTGTTCTCCAGCAGTACCACGAAGATGGAGCTCGCATTGAGGCAGCTTTCCGCCGCTACATCCACCGGGCTGACCCCAAGCAGAAGGAGGACAGCTATGAGATCATCGTGTGTCATGCCAATGTCATCCGTTATTTTGTGTGCAGGTTTGTGCCGGCGGCGGCTCAGCTGAGGCCTCGGTTGGCCTTCATGCTCTTTGCTTCGCAACCCTCTCACCTCAGTCTATGTTGCTGTAGTTTACCGTATTTTTCGGACTATAAGGCGCATGAAGCGAAACCAAAACATTTCAGATTTTTGAGCACCGTGCACCACATAAAATCACTTCGAGGTGAGTAAGCACAACCTGAATTAATACAGACGGCTCACTGTTGACTTTTGAGAACATTAAAGGATTTTACGTTTGCCTTATAGTCTGAAAAATATGGCATTTCATTTTTTGTGTGTTACATGAGTTCCCTTCCAGATGTTGTGCTGTGTTCCATCACCCTTTAACTTTTTCTTTGACCATATCACTGTCTGGATGTTTTTCACCTGTAAATCTACAAAGCAGGTTCAAGAACAATCCTTCAAATGTTTAACGGAGAACTTTATTAAAAAAACGTTCAGCTGGATCGAAGGTCTGCTCTTTGACACGTTTCTTTGTTCCCTTCTCTCTCAGGGCTCTCCAGTTCCCCCCAGAGGGCTGGCTGCGTATGGGTTTGCATAACGGGAGCATCACCTGGCTCACCATCCGCCCGAGTGGCAGGGTGGGCCTGAGGACTCTGGGCGATGCAGGATTTATGCCCCCAGACAAACTAACCCGGACCTGATGGCTCAGCACAGGTGGCTCAGTGTTTTCCTTAAGTGTCTTGAAAATATTTATTTTATTACAGAGTACCATGTCAGATTGTGCGGTGCTGTTGTGGTTCCGTCGGTGCCGTCACCAGCAGAGTGATTAACAGCTGCACACGTGAATGTAATTTTAATATTTGTACACAAGTGAGGTTTTTTAGCCAAACATCTGTATTTGTATAGCAGCTGTTCATGCGATGAGCTGAGTGGAGTTATTAGTTTAATGGAGTTGTGATAAATATCGCCTCGACTTTTTTCTTGCTTGTACACAAAATCAGAGAAATGCAAATAAACACAACAGCAGTAATGTAGGAGTGATTTATTGAGTAGTTGAAAGCAAAATCAATTTAGACACATCAAGAGTTCACCGTGTACTTTTTTTTTTTGTTTTTTTTAAATAAAGCATGTTTTAAGTTGTTTAGGTGCATTTTTGCAAAGTTCCACATTCAGAAACATTCGGAGAGCAAAGTTGATCTCTTGAGGATGACGTACAATCTTCTCTGAAGGAGCTTGTGCTCATTAAAAATAACTTCACACAACAGAATACATTCAAAACACGTTCAGACTTAAGTGGCAATTTGAAAATTCATCGTAACGTTTTACCTTCCTGGACGCGACTCGTGAGCTCTCGCAGAAGCAGCGAACGTTTCCGAACAACGGTTTGGACACACTGACTCGATGTTTCATCACTGCCACATGCACGAGGTTGTTCTGTACAGCTTTGACAATTAAAGCTTTGGGATTAACAATTAGGTAAAAAGTATTTTTATGTAAAAAAAAAAAAGCAGCGTACAAAGACCGGATCAACTTCCAGCACAATGCAGCTTTCATTTATTCAATAATGCTGTTCAAGCATAAGGCAGTAAGTTATTAAATTGGTCTGAACGGTGTAGCTATTTGATTATATCGAAAGTTTTGCTAAAAAAAACCTGTGGTTTGTAGATTTAAGATGATCCCGAACTGGTTTAAGTTCAGCCCAAACCAGTCAAACAATCCTGACGGACGAGTGAGACACCAGAACAGAAAATGGCATTAAGGCTGCCGTTCAGGCAAAAAGAAACAAGTCGTACACGTCCTGCTATGACCAGGAAACAGATGTATACAATTATTAGACCCAAATAAAAACATGAAAGATTTTCTTTTTCATACTTTTCAAGTACGAGTGGAAATATTTCCAGTTTGACAGAACTGGTCCATCGCTTCAGAAAATTAAGGCAGTTCTCAAACTGAGGAACAACACAGGAAATGGCAGTTGGTTTAGACACCATTAATAAAAACATTTAATCTTTGTGCTACTGATCAACATACAAAAAATATTTATTTAAAATATCAATATTTTACTCGTTTTAGTATTTTTAAGAAATGGTCTTCAGCGACGGACTCCTAACGAGGACACGTCCTGTTTGAGTGTGAGACCAGCTAATTGTGGCGTTTGATCACATGTCGCCCACCAGTTGACCCAGGGTGTGGAACACCAGTATGACTGGGTCATACTGGTGTTCCACAGTTGCCACCAACACTTTCAGTAAATCACCCATACAGTACTTAAACTATGAAGTTTAGTTTTTTCCTTTTTAAAGTCTTGAGTTGACATCACGGCCTAATGTGATGAGACTTCCTGTTCTACATAGTACCATACATCATAAAAACAAATCCACCAGATGGTTGTGCATATTTCTGTCAGGTGTGGAGTTTCTGTGCTCTGGTGCAGCTCGGGGGGGGCAGTTATAGTGGTTCGTTTAGGTGTCTGAGGCGTTGGATGTAGCTAACACTGGCAGGGCTGTATCGGCTGGGGCTGAAGTCTGGTGAGGCAGCGTGGCGGACAGGACTGAAGCGACCGCTGGGGGCCATCAGGCCGCTGATGGGGGAGCCGGGGGTCTGGTGCTGCATCTTGAGTCGGGCTTTCACCACCGGGCTGGGCCAGCTGCACAACACACAACACTTGTGGTTACTTTTCAGTACTGATCCTTAGCTGTGGTTATTTGTGCTAAACGCTCATGGAAACATGTTTAAACCAACTCTTTGTCACAAGGGAACATGGAACAGACGGTTCCATGGTCACAGCTCGCATGGTGATAGTTTTTACTACTGTAAACAAGTATGAATACTCTGAACTGAGGGTCTGTGAAAAGGTTAAACATCTGGAATCTTACCTGTTAACTCTTTAAATAACCTCAGTGTGGAGAAATAGTTGAAGTTTGGAGAAAAGCATGCAAAACAATTAAAATTCCTATTTTTATTTTACAAAAACAGCTATAAGAATTATTAGTATGAAGTGCTATGGTCAGCCGACAAATATATTATTTCATCAGTTGAAATTATTAACATTTGTATGATTTGGTTGAATATAGTATTTTACAAGTCCTGTATAAAGCTCATAAAAATATTACCCCCAAATATTCAATTAAAATTGTTAAAAAAAAAGTCATAATAACCTTAAGGGTACTGGTGGGCGATATGGCTCAAATATAATATTGTGATATTTCAGAGCATTCTGGCGATAACGATAAATTTAATGATATAACAACAACAACAAAACAGAAAGTTATTTGACTAAATTAACTTAACATGTTGCTTTGCAGTATTGTGTGTGTATGTATATTATATATATATATATATATATATATATATATATATATATATATATA
>NC_056505.1:36099830-36119823 GCF_014905685.2 Nematolebias whitei
ATATATATATATATATATATATATATATATAAAAACAAGTTAATTTTACTGAAATTACTTTATTTAGTAAAGTATTCAGTCTCAAAGTATAAAAATGATCCTTCTTTTATTTAGATTGAAAAAGTGCACAAAATATAGATCAATAAATCCACCACAAAAACTAAAGTGCAGGTGAAGTTTCCCAAAATAACTAAATAAAATGAAGCTTAAGATCTGTTGAGCATAAACGTAACATTCAACAAAAAATATGTTGCCTTTAAATGAGCTATAACTTGGGGGGGGTGGGGGGGGTGCACAGTTTGTTGTGGTCGTTCGACGCGCTCAGTTCTGTTAACGGAGTGCTTGACGTTTGATGTCATGAAATTAGCATATCATGATATCGATTTGCCCGGCAAGTTTTTTTTACCGGTATTATTGTTAATGATTTGGTATGGCCCAGCCGTACTTAAGGGAATGTAAATGTTTGTAAAACCTCCATTTAGAACGAGTCTGAAGGAGCTGCGTTGTCATACGATGGTGGAATTGTCTTGATATCACCATAAACATTTCTAAAACAATTTATATGTTTTAAAAGATGATTAACTTAAAATTGTTAGGAAAGTATGATACCATGTGAAGGATGCCTGATGTTTGTGTTTTCACTTTGGAGATTGTTCAATCCTAAATTGTTTTTGTTTATTATATATATATCTATATCTATATATATAGACCAATACTAATAAGGGGCAGATATAATAATTTTCTTATTTCTGCACCCATTTCATTCATTGTTTTTTGTTGATGAATTTGTTTTGTTTCTTTTAAATGAATGAATGAATAAATAAATTAAAATGTAACTGTGAGGGGTTTGACGAGCTAACAGTAAGACTAAAGTGGATTCTTACGTCTTGATAAAACCCCAGTGGCAAAAATGTTTAATGTTCACACAAACAGGATTTTATAAATTTTAACACCACCTTCATTTTGCCATTAAATTCTACCAGAAACAGAAAAATATTCCTGCTACAAGCGTTGCTTACAAGTAACCACAGATCTGGATGTAAATAACCATGTGCCCATGAGAATATACAGGTTCGTAAAAAGAGGCTCAAGTGAACTACAAAGGTTTTGAAAAAGAGTAGTTTTAAGTTATCAATCCACTTTGGTCTTGTTCTGACAAGCTCTTAACTCATCAGTCCAGTCAGATGTTCAGAGGTGTCTACAACAGGTAAGATAATACTCTTCATTTATTTGTTAACCTTTTTCTTGTCCACCAAAATCCACTTCATATCTAAATTATCACTTGAAGCTTTAAACTTAGCCTTTTTTGTGACAAACTTATAGAACTGACACCATTTCTGCAAAACAAATGTATCACAGGTTCTAAAAGCAAACGACGACTGAAGTTTTATACTTGGTCATTTTTAATAAGATGTGGAAGTGGAAGAAGTTTGTGACCCTCTAAACTCAGCTCTACTGTCAAACTTCAGAAAGGATCTGGTGCATGGCAGAACGCGTTTCATTTTAACAGCAGAGTGTGTTAGTCACATTAATTGCAGATATGCACATGGGGAATAAGACCTAAAGTTTGTCTAATTGGAAAACACTGTGCCTCAACTCCAGAGCTCTGGACCTTTCTGAGCAGTGGCTGACCATCACTCCAGTGCCACAGTGGGTCACAGCGTGAGGCTGGAAAAGAACCAAACACCTCTGGCTTCATAATCAGGAGAACTTTGAACAACAATGGTGTGTTTGATGACGCTTTAAGAAAAGAAGCAGAACTCTTGTTGAAGAAAAACATGTTTACAATCTATAGTTTTGATTTTTCAGAAGGTTATTGGAAAAAAAAAATGTTTCGCGTGTGAATGAGACTTTGATACCTGCAAAGTCCTGGAAAGTTTCAGGACATTAGTTGTTAATCTGAATCTCAAGAAAAAGAGGACGATGGAACAAGACTAAAAATAAAAACACTTGGGATATGCAACAAAATAGAGGTTCATGGTTTAGAAATCATTTGAATCCAAACAAAATGTAGAACGCTGAGCCAGCAGTTAATGGGAGAAAGCCGATCAACATCCTAGATAAAGACGAGCTAAATTCATCTGACCTGTTAAAAATTCATTAACAAGAAACGTTTCACTGTAGTGAGTTCAGAGCAAAGTCTCTTCATTAGCCATTCACGTTTATTCATTACGGTTTTTATGATTCTTGGTTAAGGAATTATCATAAAGTACCATTTCTTTAATTTGGTCTTTTTAACTGCTTTTTGCATTTCAGACAATATTTACCAAAGGTTCAGGAAATATTTATGAATACAGTAGTCCCTCAGTACTTCGCGGTTCGACTTTCAAGGACTCACTCTTTCACGGGTTTTCAATGCAAGACTATACGACACACGGTGGTCAACTTTAATATCACTCACGTGATTGGGACAGTACAAGGTAAAAAGTTAATGGGAGCGGAAACCAACCAGTAGGACAAAAAACAAAACAACAACAAAAATAAATACTTCGGACAGGCACTGCCATTTTGTAGTTGTTTTTCAATAAGCCTACACTGTAACGCCAGTCTAAAGAACTACACTACCCAGAAGCCAACAGTACTTCTGGCCACTGCTTTTTGCTGAAATTCAAAGAACAGCAATGGAGGGAGCAAACACGAGCGGAGAAACTGATGTGGTGAAAATAGTTTTGCAACGAAGAGTCAGAAGTAACAATCTATTAAACTCAAAGAACTGGCAGGACAGTCTCAATCCTGAAGCTGAACTCTATTCAAGTTGTATCTTCACTGGTGAGTACACATATAAAATGCAGTACAGTACATATAGGTATGTTGTTAAAATGACATGTGTTTAAAAGTTTAGAACATTGTTAAGAACATTGCAAGAGTGTGGGAAGACTTTATAAAGCCTTAAAATACACTGCCTGGCCAAAAAAAAAAAAAGTTTCCACCTGGATTTAACTAAGCAAATAGGTACGAGTCTCCTATTGGATAATTACTGCATGGGTGATTATCTTTCAGCTGCAACAAGTTATTTAACCTCAACTGGTGCAATGAGTTGCTTCTCATTTCTTAAACAACCATGTCAAAGACACATCACATCCATCCATTTTCTTCAGCTTATCTGGGGTCGGGTCGTGGGGGTAGCAGCCTAAGTAGGGAGGCCCAGACTTCCCTCTCCCCAGCCACTTGGTCCAGCTCCTCCAGGGGAATCCCAAGGTGTTCCCAGGCCAGCTGAGAAACATGGTCCCTCCAGTGTGTCCTGGGTCTTCCTCTGGGTCTCCTCCCAGTGGGACGTGTCTGCAACACCTCACCAGGGAGGCGTCCAGGAGGCATCTTAACCAGATGCCCGAGCCACCTCAACTGGCTCCTCTCCATGTGAAGAAGCAGCGGCTCTACTCCGAGTCCCTCCTGGATGATTGAGCTTCACTTGAGCTTGAGCTTCACACCACTTTTGGTCTGCAGAGAACCTCTTCTCGAACCGAGAGGCCAGCCGAGTCTGGGTGGACGGCATCTGCAGCCAGTTTCTTAGGATCCACTGTGGGATGGACAAGAGATCCTTCCTGCCTACAGCCTCAGTATCTATAACATCTCTTAATCTCTTTTTTTTTGGCCAGGCAGTGCATGTAAATATTAAAATAAATATTGCGTTTCTACTTGGCAGATTTTCACCTATCGTGGTGGTATATGGAACGTAACCCCCGTGACAAGTGTAAACACTAACTAGTGTGAACAGACATGAGCGAGCCATGTAGCGGAAACACACTAACCTTTGCATGTCTGATGGAGCGTATGACTTCATTGTGCTCTTCCATTTGTGAATGCTAGGATACTTCAGGGGGTCCACATCTGTGCACTCGATCGCTGACAACACCTCTCTGTCCAGTTTGGTTGGAGAGTCCCTGCAAAACACGCAAGATTTATTATCTGCATTATCAAAATGCAGGGGAGCTCCTACTCGTCATCACAGCCGCCAGTAAAACTCAACATGGTGTTAAATTGTGCTTGAGGAGCCAATAACAAAACTCCAAAGATGTGCAGATGACCATTTCTCTACGCTGCTGTAAATGTTGTCACATCTAGACCGTCAACATGATGTGTGAAGGAACTGGTGACTCACCCCTCAATGAAAAGCCCTCTTTTAAAATGCGGGGGAGTCCTGGGTAAGAACTCGTGGGAGTTATCGAAGGATTTGTAAGAGGACCCTGAGGATCCTGAGCTGCTCAGGTCCCTGCCTCCATGGTCCCATGACCTGGACCTTGCACAGAAATTGCGCACCCCTGAAACTGTCCCTCTAGTCCTATCCAGCGCCTCCAGACCCTCTTCTGCTTCAAAGTACTCCTCCGAGCTGCTGCTCCTCTCCTCTGAACCTCCTCCATCTGTTCTTCTGCCTGCTCGATCCACATCCTCACTATTCTGACCAAGAGACAGGCGGGTGAGTCCAGAGCTCAGGTCTGTGGCTGAGGAGGAGCTCCAGTTGTCCTTGTGCCGACGCCCACCGCTGCACCTCCTCTCCCTGTAGCTCGTGGGACTGTCCATTGGCTCCTGCAGCGACATGCGCTCAAACTCCACCATGAGATTGGTGATGGGCGACAGCAGTCCAGAAGACGGGGAGGTGTATGGGGGCACCTTGTCTCCATTGTGAGTCCTGTCTCTAGAGGAGGAGCATGCCCTGTTTTTACAGACGACACCGGGTGACAGGAGGCCATCGCTGCAGCAGCACAAAAGGTCCTGCTCGGCGGCCGTCTCGATCAGGTCCGCCCCGCGGTGGAGAAGCGTGAACTCGCGGCCACCTACAGCTCCCTTCAGGACATCTTTAGATGAAGCCGAGGACGTGATGCAGCTGAGCGCTGCGTTTTGCCGGTTCTTTATCTCCTCGAGGCTGATATCATCACTCTCATCCAGGAAGGCACCCACAGAAATGGAGTTGCAGAATTTTTTAGGCTTCCCTGGAATCAGAAATGATGAAAATGGACTCCTGAAGTAGATATGAGTAATGTGTAATTCAAATGTCTTTATCTATTAATCATTTGTAACAAGTTAAATCTTAGATTATGAGAATGTTTAGAGTTCCAACGCATTCATTCAGGAAAGATCAAACAATTCTTTATATTTTTATACCTGGAGAGGGAGTTTTAAACCTGTTACTGGTCTCATTCTGTCCAGCCCCCTCATGAGTCCTTGGGCTGAAATCCTTCTTACTCAGGTACTCCTCCAGTTTACAGAGCCCCTCAGCTGATGACAGATCCACAAAACAATCCAGGAAGACCCAATATTCAGCCCAGGGCAGGCCCATCTTGTGAGCTAAATCTCTGAAGAACAAGAACAAGTCATCAATCATCGTCATTTATATATGAATGTTTCTGTTCAGTTCCTGAGATGACTTCTGTTGTGACCTGGCACTATTTAAATAAACTGAATTGAATTGAATAGTAGTAGGCCAAGTGAAACCACCTTCAAGGAACACAACATGTACATTTAAAGAGAAGACTTTGGTTTTTGATGTACCTTCCCACTCTCTCTGCCCCTCTGTCAGGGTCCGACTTCAGAAGGTGGTGGAATAGCTCGGCCCGTTCTCTAGGGGGCGTCTTCCACGACCGACGAAAATCATCTGCCTGTTTTCAAAGACAATTTGTGATGATCAGCATCTGGTTTTGATTTTACAAATACAAACATATGCAAGCAACCAGGAAGTGAACTTGCTTTAGAAGGGCTCAGCGGGCCAGCAAAGGCCGTGACGGCCATTAAAGGATCCATGGGGCTCCTTGTGTGCTGACGGATCAGTGACAGACTCTCTGAGGACTCAGGTGACCATGAAGCACCAATGATGGGCTGAGAGGTGTTGTCTGTTGCCCTCAGCAAAGGGATATAGCAGCGATCTGTGGAACAAAACAAACAAAATGTTGGACAAGTTTTATGGACATTATACGGGTTCAAAATTCACCCCCGCCCCTCAAAAAAAAAAAAAACCTGTTTTACTTGCGACTGGTGCATTCGGAAAGGTCGGATTCTGCCCAAAAAACTAAGCTTATTTGTTCACTGTGTAGTTCTTTATGCCAAATGCTAACATCATGCTAACGGTCTAAAATCAGACAAGACTACCATATTTTTCACCCTATAAATCGTAGATTTTTGCATAATTTGCATGCCCTGCGACTTAAGGGCTGAAGCAATGTATTTATGGATTTTTCCCAAATGTATAAACATATTTTTGGCTGAGACATGACCGTTTTCATTCATTCCACGCCGCCCCAACGACATTTATTTAGTAAATTATTTCAAATGTATTCATTTATTAAGTAAAAGTTCAACTGAGACACACCTTTGCTACAACGTCGAGTTAACAAATAACTGTTTTAGGTGCTTATATTGTTAAATTATAAAGAAATGCACAGCGAGTCACCCGCTGTGCGTTCATGTTTCTGCGTATCAGCTTTTGAATTACAGCTGATTTGACCGTCAAAGTGCATTTATTAAGCAAAAGTTAGACTCAGACACGGCAGCATGGTGGCGCAACTGGTAGAGCTGCTGCCTCTCAGCGAGCAGGTCCTTGGTTCAAACCCCGGTCCAGGGGCCTTTGTGGGTGGAGTTTGCATGTTCTCTCCGTGCATGTGTGGGTTTTCTCCGGGTACTCCGGTTTCCTCCCACAGACCAAAAACATGCATGTTAGGCTGATTGGTAACTCTAAATTGTACCTAGGTGTGAGTGAGAAAAGTGAATGGTTGTTTGTCTCGTTTGTCTCTATGTGTCCCTGTGATGGACTTGTGACCCGTCCAGGTTGTACCCCGCCCCTCGCACAGTGATTGCTGGACATGGGCAACGGCGACCCCTGTGACCCAAAATGGAATAAGCGGGTAAAGATAATGGATGGATGGATGGATGGATAGACTCATACACACCTTTGCTATAATTTCGAGCAAACAAATAATTGTTTTTAAGTGTTAATCTTGTTAAATTCTTGTTAAAGTCCTCCCGTGCACGCTCCCGCGGCTGCCATTTGGCAGCCAATCGATTTGTGGCACAACACCGGTCCACGTTTCCAGGTTGTCAGCGACAAACACGACGCTTCAGCGGTGAGGCGTAAAAGATGCAACGTATTTATGAATTTTTCCACTTTATTAGACATATTTGGACTGATGCGACTTATAGGGCAGTGCGACGTGTACGGTGGAAAATACGGTACCTTCTAACAAAAACTCTACGATTGATCAGATTTATTTATTTATTTTTTAATCTTAGTGAATTCTGACACAGACAGGTTTACATTTTCTTCTTAAACACGCTCGTACTCTCTGGCCTTTAACAGCATGACTGTACATATTTTTTGTATCTTATAAAGCAAAAGTTTTTTGTTGTTTAAATGTATTTTTTGTCTTAAACTTTTAATTGATTTAATTATTTTGTGGTCACTCTTGTGTTTGACATCATCTTGTGTGTAGTTTTAGGTCTTTTGACATTTTGTGATGTTGTTTCAGTTTTAATATGTTGTGCAGCACTTTGCTTGGTTTTAAATGTGCTATATTTGTAAATTTGATTTAGATAAAATCACCTCAAATGTCAAATCATTAAAAGGCCTCTTCAAACTAGATGACAAATCAAAAGTATAAAAGCAGTTGCAAGATGTATCACTCTGTCCCTTTAGCTCCCTTTGAGTACTTATTGTACAGATTTATGGCAGCAGTTCTCCAACCTTTCATGACGCTCCCCCCATTTGAAAGAAGAAATAATCATTTAAATTTTCCCTTAGTAAATTTTGTCATTTAAAAAGGTGTTCACTTGTTTTTATGACAAGTTTTTTTCCAAATTGCTCCTTTGGACTGTGCATAAAAAAATCTAATATAACCTTCATTTTGATAGAAGAATAAAAAAGCCTTGCTTCATCAACCTCTCAATATTAAAATTAGAGAAATAAAACAAAATGTACATTCACTTTCAGAACCATAAAATAAAGTCCAGTCTGTGTAAAAAGGTATTTGGTAAAAATATGAAATAGTCTTCCTTTAAAAGTGAGAGCTGATGTTGTTTCTTAACAGTATTTGAGGCTTTAGAAAAAGATTTTTTCCGACGTCAACGTAAGTTTCAACAAGTGTTATTAACGTTAAACTTTATACAATCAGCTGGCAGTTTTAGACATGTTTTGTTTAGCCACTGTGAGTAAATAGTTTCTGCACTGTTTCAAACAGTGAATCGTCAGATATATATGATCAAATATTGGTTCACATCATCACCTCATCCTTCAGCCAGGAAACTTCCTCCACAAAAAATATAAACTATTCCCATCACGTGTCATTACTGTTAAAAAGGGTCACAGTGGCTGAACAGTGAGGACCCACTCTACACCACACAGGATGCAGCTCATCCATCTTTTTTTTTTTTTTTTTTTCATTTACCCTTTATTTATCCAGGTTAGTCTCATTGAGCCACGAGAACTCATTTTCAAGAGAGACCTGTTTAGGGAGCACATGGTGGGGGTTAAGGGCCTTGCTCATGGGCCCAGAGTGGGGTGAATGAGGGTGGGGGCAAGTGTGGGTGTTTCACCTACCCCACCCACAATTTTGATGTTGTCGGGGCCGGGGCGTGAACCGGCGATCTTCGGATCACAGGCCCACCTCTCTAACCTCTGCGCCACCACTCCCCCAACCCAATCTAATCGCCGTTTGTCAGACATGCAATGTGTAAACATTATTTCCACCTTTTTAAGACCAAAAATATATAATTCAGGAGTATTCACCAGGGGTAGGGAAACCACTGTATGGCAACTGAACACGTTTCAAGGAATACAAACGCACAGGGACAGTAGCATTTAGTGTGCATCCTTACCCTCCAAGTAGTCGCTTATCCTTTGTTTCACTTCCTGGGTTTTATTTTTCCTGCTACAAATAAGCTGTGGAAAGAAGCAGATACATACGGTAATTCAAAGTTCAGACGTGCAGCTGCTGTCAGATCAACCGAGCAAACAATTTAAAATTAGCCCACACTGTTGAGTGAGTGATAGTGGCCAAAAGATTTTAAGGTCACAGCTAGAAAATAAATTCTGGTTCAGGTTTACTGTGGGTTTCTGAATTACTCGACAGTTCTATATTCCTGGATACCTTCCGTGTCAAAATACTTCCAGGTAATGTAAGTTGTAAGGAATGTTGCCAAGTTGATAAAGCACTTAAAGTAGAACTTACATCACAAGGCTTCACGCTGTCCTTGTTCTTACAGTTCTTATCGATGTCGGGATGCGAGCACAGGACATTGACCACATCTGGACATCCAAACTTACAGGCAAAGTGGAGTGGTGTTTCAAAACCCTAAAGCAGAAAAAAAGGCAAGAAATGATGTGATTACAGCCAACTAACTACATCTGAATAAAATCATATCTGTTCACTGGACAAGAACTGACAGCTTTATCTGGAGTGTTGAGGTAAAGATCTACAATGTAGCGGATTCGTTTTTGCAGCATGACTTCCTGGTCGTCTGGGTACATGAGGCGCATAAACTCTGGGTTTTCCAAAGTGTCCAGTAGCAGCTGGGCAATCCCTGCCTGGTTCTCTTTGGCTGCCACGTGCATGACATTGTACCGGCAACCCTCCTGAAAAAACAAAATAAACACCACATGTATAGATCAGAAAATAATCCTTCATAATCTCCTGGATTTATTTATTTGCCGTATTTGACCATAACTTTACAGGCTGAAGTTTAGGCTCTACCACCCTCAGCTAAATTCATTTTTTAGTGACTATGGCTTAAGAAGCAAAAACTAGTTTTGATATAACGATAAAAATTACTAGGTGGACATTATATATTAACATTCAGATAATTTTTCAAGTAGCTAACATTCAGAATAAAATCTCTGGGGTCAAATAAAGGCTCAGAACAGGCAGTAGCTGGAAGGTTGGCCCTGACAATGGAAAAAATGTTTATGTAGCAACAAATGTCAAGGTCCCAGGTCAGGTCAAGTTTCTCTATTTATAGAAGAGACTTTGCAGAGTTTGTGAAACTATGGATGCTTTACTACTTTAACAAGCTCATAGATTGTCACATTGCCAAAAATTCAGAGCTCATCTTAAGGTGGATTAAATTTATTATTTTAAACCACTTGATAATGTACTTCATTATAATTGGGCCTTGTTTGGGTTTTTTGAGTTACACACACACAAAAAAATATATATGTACAATACTATATGATGTCAGAACTGCTTCATTAACAAAAACATGAACAATTTTATTTAATAAGTTACTTTTAAAAATTTAAATGAATGACTAAATGATTGAATTTACAATGATAAAATATTACAATATGCAGCTACAAACATTGAACTCTAAATTCCCCTTTTTGGAGCAAAATAAACATTTATTTTGCACTCCACTTTCAATTTTCAGCCTTTCCGTAAAACTGTGACCATAAATTAAACTCCTGTCCTCTTGAAGAGTTGCATGTTCTGGACCAGATGAAACCCGATAGTGTTGATGAGGTTTGTTTATGCAGGTACGTGTTTAAAAAGGTGCAGACAATATGGCTCCATTACTAACCCGAGGACAAAACTGCAGTGATTTTCATCATTATAAAGCCATGTATCTGCCTCAAAAAGGAGGACCGGAGGGTGTGCTCCAATTACAGGGCTTCACTCTCCTTAGCCTCCCTGGTAAGGTCTGTTCAGGGGTACTGGAGAAGCGAGTCTGATCGTTGGTCGAACCTCAGATCCAGGAGAAACAATGTGGGTTCTGTCTTGGCCGTGGAACACTGGACCAGCTCTTTACCCTCAATATGGTCCTCCAGGAGTCATGGGAGTTTGCCCATCCAGTCTACATGTGTTTTGTGGACTTGCAGAAGACTTTTGACTCTTCCTCGGGGTACACTGTGGCGAGTGCTCCGTAAGTATGGGAATGGGGATCCATTGCTAAGGGCTGTTCGATCCCTATACAAGCGGTGCAAGTGTTTGGTTCACATTGCCGGTAGTAAGTCGAACCCTTCAGGACGGGAGTTAACTCCACCAGGGCTGCCTGTTGTCGCTGATTCTGTTCATAACTTTTATGAACAGAATTTCTCAGTGCAGTCAGTGGGTGGAGGGATTCCATCTCTGCTCTTTGCAGATGATGTGGTCCTGTTGGCGTCATCGTGCCGTGATCTTCAGCTCTCATTGGAGCAGTTCGCAGCAGAGTGTGAAGCGGATGGGATGAGAATCAGCACCTCCAAATCTGAAGCCATGATCCTCAACCGGAAAAGGGTGGATTGCTCTCTTCGGGTCGAGGGTGAGGTTCTGCATCAAGTGGAGAGTTCAAGTATCTTGAGGTTTTGTTTATGAGTGAGGGAAGAATGGATCATGAGACTGACAGATTGGTGCAGCGTCTGCAGTACTGCAGTCTGTTGTGGTGAAGAGGGAGCTGAGCTGTAAGGCAAAGCTCTCTGTTTACCGGTTGGTCTACGTTCCTACCCCAAAATAGAGACAGTTGTTTTAGTGCAGCGATTTATTTTAGAAATAAAAACACATTTGCATCCCACCATGGATCAGTCAGCAGCATTGTGCGTCCTGAATAATTCTCTCCCTGTAGTTGGATGACTGTCAGGGTTTTGGGATGTGGGGAGGAGCCCATGTCAGCACCCGCTGCTCATTGGACAGAACGAGTCTCCAAAAGTCTCAACACCAGAAGAAGTGCTAGACTTGTATCCAGTCGATTATTGGAAATGTAATCACTAGAGGGGACTAAAAACGCACAATATAGCAACAAAAACACTAAACTGGCAACACTGCGAGTGTTTCGCAATCCACCACCTCTGCCTCCAGGCGCGCGTTTGTTCATTGATTCAGTCATGCATCGAAGCGGTCAAATTATTGAACATTATGGGATTATTGAAATTATTAATCGTACATTGTGCAGAGGGCAAAATTATAAAACAAATACAGTTACTGTATGCCTGGCAACACTGTGCTCACACCTGGGCTCAACCCTAACCAGACAGCACAACTCGTCCTTAATTTTAGATACATGAATTTAAGCCTTTTTAAGGATGTGCGGACCAGACGCCCTGACTGTGTAAGTGTGAAGTTTACAAGCAGTAGTGGAAGACAGAGGGTTAGGGTTAGTTAGTAAGACACTCACTCTGCTCACGTATGACTGTGCACCTACCCATCCAGGCTATCATTGTAAAGTCTGCTGACGATATACAGCGGTGGTGGGATGCATCACACAACGATGAATCCAGTCACAGGCAGGAGGTGGAACACCTGGAGAGCTGGTGCAGGAAGAATAACCTTCACATCAATGTGAAGAAGATGAAGGAGCTGGTCGTGGACTTCAGAAGGAACAAACACACCTACCCCACGCCCCCGAACGTAAGAGGATCTGTGGTGGAAGTGGTCTCCAGCTACAAGTACTTGGGTGTGCACCTGAATGACAACCTCAGCTGGAGCAACAACACCACCAGCCTGATCAAGAAAGCTCATAGGAGACTCTACTTCCTCAGACGGCTGAGGCGAGCTGGTCTGGGAAGCTCAGTCCTCACCTCCTTCTACATGTGTGCAGTGGAGAGCATCCTGTGCTCCAGCATCAACATGTGGCATGGAGGCTGCACAGCTGCATAAAGAAAAGCTTTGCAGAGAGTGGTGAAGAAAAGCTTTGCAGAGAGTGGTGAAGAATAGCTTTGCAGAGAGTGGTGAAGAATAGCTTTGCAGAGAGTGGTGAAGGCTGCACACAAGTCTGTTGGAGTCAGTCTCCCCACAATCACAGACATCTACATCTCCAGATGCAGGAAGAGAGCCACCTGCATCATGAAGGACCCCACACACCCAGCACATACACTTTTTGCCCCGCTCCCCACAGGAAGGAGGTTGAGGAGCATTAAGTGTAGAACCACTAGACTGAGGAACAGCTTCTACCATGAAGCTGGTAAACTCATGAATCTCTAACCAGAATAATCACTGTGAAAAAAAAAATCACTGTAATGCCACTTGTTTGTTGATATGTGCTGCTGATTATCCATGTTGTTGATCTCATGCTGCTGATTTATTTCATGTTGCTGTGTTCATTCGTACTCATCTGCTCACACAGACTCATGTTCTCGTGAACTTACGGTAAGATGGCGCCCGTGTACATGGCTTGCAATCCACCTCTGCAGATGGTGTTCGGATAATTTTTGTTTTGTTCGTTTTTTTTTTTATCTGTGACATAAACTCACTGCTGATGTATGACCGACAACAGCTTCTGGATCTTCATTTTTCTGCTGTACCTCTGGAAACACCCCCCCACCTCACCCCCACCCCTGCTGGCAGATGTGCTAGCTTATCTCTGTTGTGCTCCTCACCTCACTGCCCGGAGACATCGCTTCAGACGCCGGGGAAAACGTGCTGGGTGGCTCGTAAAGCTTAAAGCCCTGCGCGCTGCATCATCCTCTTCAGCTGGTGGTCATGGTTTCCATCGCCAGCTTCCCGCGTACCCGGACAGGGTAAACAATGGGAGTTGTCAGCCGGTGGGCAGCTCGGACCGACCTGGAGGGGCTGTTATTGAAAACCTGAGGCCACTGATGCGCGCAAACTTCACTGCTGCTGGCTCCACTTTGGACAGTATCCGGATGCATTTGGTCAACGCAAGATCTGTTACCAACAAAACTTTTATCCTTAGGGACTACTTTCTGGAGCACGAGTTGAACTTTTTCTGCATCACAGAGACTTGGATGTCTCCGGGTGAGTCCAGCACCTTGATGGAATTATTGCCACAGAACTGTCTGTATTTTAATGCCCCGCGGCCATCAGGCCGGTGCGGTGGTGGATTATTAACAATATTCAAATCAACTTTTGACTTTAAACAACTGCCCATCCCAGTTTCCCGCGCCAGCTTTGAGCTGAGCGTCTTTGAACTCGGCCATTCGCCTCCGACATTAAGTGCATTCGTCTACTGCCCACCTCGATCTAAGGATTTCATAAATGAGTTTTCTGACTTCTTGGCTGAAATCACAACAAAATATAATCATGTTTTCATTTTTGGGGACTTTAATTTGCACATGTGCTGTCAGGAGAAGCCCTTCTTTAAGGACTTTTTAGATTTATTGGATTTGTTTAATCGAAAGCCCCCAGTATACCGCCGCGTACATCCATACGCAGAGGTACGCACGTATGTACGCAGAGGTACCAGCGTACCCCCCAGGGCATGTCCGTGCAAAGCTCAAATTTTTACGATCGCATACGCGGTGTCGCACAATAAATGCCCAGCGACGGACTGTTTTGTATGCGACACCAATGTATTAAATTCCCCTTCTTCATCTCTGATCTGGCCTTTTCTTTTGTTTTTTTGCCAAGAGGCAGTGATCTCTTCCTCCTCCGTTAATGCCATGACAAAAAATGGAGGAATTTGTCACAAGCGAATTAAACTCAGGTCCAGCGTGGTTGCGGGAGGGTCTGGAGATTTCCTGGTGGGCTGGTCTGATGTGTGGGCTGTAGAGCCAGCACTCTCTGTTTTTTTTTTTTTTTTAGATCTTTTTATGAACAACATATAAACACAGAACACCGCTGTGGCTGAGGCTGCCAGCGCTCACTTTTTTCCTTTTTTCCGATCTGTCAATCAATCCAGTGGGCGTGTCAGCAAATGACCAATTGGCGACCTCAATTTGTCCCGAAGGTGAACGCCCCTTGTCTGTGAAGCTGCTCTGCAGCTGCTCGGGGTGTACGCTGGAGCATCATGTCTGAACCCTCTGCATACAGTACACGCGTACGTACGCATGAACGGACGTACGCGGCAGTATACTGGAGCCTTAACTCAGCATGTAAACAGTCCCACCCAAGAGCGTGGACATACACTGGACGGTTTTTTAACATGGGATGTGACTGTTAGTAATCTTGAAATTGGTGATAATGCTTTTTTCAGATCACATGCCAGTCCGGTTTGAGTTCACCCTCCCCCATCTAACTCCTAAGCCGTGCATTCCTGCACGTTGCAGCCAGACCATTAACCATCTCACTGCCGCATGTTTCACAGATGTTTATAACTCTGAAATGATAATTCAGCCCCCGGTGTTTCTCACCACCACTGAGGAGCTGACATCCCAGTTCAACTATGTCTGCTTAAAGACTCTGGATCATATTGCGCCTGTTAAAACCAAAAAATAAAAACTCAGAGCAGAACCTTGGCTGAGTGACGTCACCAAGGCCGTTAGGCAGCAATGTAGGAGGGCGGAGCGCAAATGGAGGAAAGACAGGCTGCAGGTCTCTTTTCAAATACTTAAAGAGAGTTGGCGCCGTTATCAGAAAGCAATGAAAGCTGCTAAATCCAAATATTTCTCTGATATAATTACCTCAAACTCTCACAACCCACATGTCCTCTTCTCCACCCTAAACTCTGTTCTCCACCTCACTGAACCATCACCTCTGGAAGCCTCAACTGAGCTGTGCGACAACTTCTTACATTTGTTTTTGGAAAAAATTGCGACCACCAGGGCTCTCATTTCCCCTCCAACTCATGACCCATCCATCCCACTTCAATCTGTAGCTCTATTTGACCATTTTGAACCCATCTCTCTATCTTCTCTACAGCAGGTCATGTGCAGCTTGAAATCTTCTGGTTCCCCCTTTGATGTGGTCCCCCATTGATTACTAAAGGAGGTGATTCCTACTCTAGGTCCGTCCATTCTGGCTATAGTAAACAGTAGTTTATCCACTGGCGTGGTGCCAAAATCCTTTAAACATGCTGCTGTCCAGCCTGTCCTGAAAAAAAAAACAAACCTTGACCCCTCAGTCGTATCCAACTTCCGACCTGTCACTCCCATTTGTTTCTAAAATACTGGAGAAAATAGTAGAGTCCCAGTTTAAGTGCTTCCTGGAGGATCACGCCATCTTAGAGCTATTCCAATCTGGCTTTAAACCTCTCCATAGCACTGAAACTGCCCTGCTGAAGGTCTTTAATGACATTTTCTTAACCACTGATACCGGTGATTCTGTGCTGCTTGTCCTATTGGACCTCACAGCCGCCTTTGACACCATCGACCATGAGATCCTCATTGCTAGGTTAGAGCAGTGGGTGGGCATCACAGGGTCAACCCTCAATTGATTTAGATCTTACCTCACTGACAGATCCTTTTGTGTCTCCATCAAGGATTTTAGTTCCACAGCAGCAGAGCTTAAATGGGGGGTTCCGCAGGGGTCCATCCTGGGTCCCCTCCTATTCTCTTTATACCTGCTGCCACTTGGTGCTATTTTCCGGAAACAAAACATGCCCTTCCACTTCTACGCCGATGACTGTCAAATTTACTTCCCCCTAAGACACAATGGCACATGCTCTATTCAACCTCTGCTCGACTGCCTGGCTGACATCAGGGACTGGATGGCTTTAAATTTCTTAAGTTTCAATGAAAAGAAGTCTGAAGTCATGTTGTTCCCTCCCAACGACACAATCACAAACCACTGCATCGACCTTTCCACTCTAATCCTGTCAGAAAAACAAAGAGTCACTAATCTCGGTGTGATAATGGATCCTTCCCTGAAACTTAACAGTCATGTAAACATGATCGTTAAATCATGTTTCTTCCAACTGAGGCAGCTGTCTAAACTGAAGCCCATATTGTCCAAAAATAACCTGGAGACAGTAATACGTGCATTCATTACATCTAGGCTTGATTACTGCAATTCACTCCTGTTTGGTATCAGTCAGACCTCCATTGCACGACTACAACTTGTCCAGAATGCAGCAGCCCGATTTTTAACCAGTACAGACAAACGAGAGCACATTACACCAGTTTTGGCCTCACTGCACTGGTTACCGGTTCACTTTTGAATCCAGTTAAAAATACTCATGTATGTCTACAAATCACTGAACAGTTTCGCACCCCCCCCCCCCCCCCCTTATCTCTCTGATCTGCTACAACTGTATGTCCCACCGCGTTCCCTGAGGTCAGCGGACCAGTTTCTCCTCACAGTTCCAGGAACTCGTCTAAAGCGCAGAGGTGACAGGGCCTTCTCTGTAGCAGGACCAAGACTCTGGAACGAGTTACCTCTGCTTGTCAGACAGGCCCCTCCCTCTCGGTTTTCAAGTCCCGTTTAAAAACTCACTACTATTCGGTAGCTTTCAACACCAGATGATCTGTTTTGATCCTGTATGCTCTACACTGGTTTGTCGTCATTATCTGCATCGTTTTTATGTCTATATTTCTGATTTACTTCATTTTGTATTTTGCTTTGTGTGTTACCTGTTGTTCTGTCTGTACAGCACTTTGGTTGGCCTTGTCGCTGTTTTAAGTGCTTTATAAATAAAATGGTATGTATGTTTGTGCTGATGATGTTGGGCGTATCGTTTTGTACTAGTGTTGCTTAGTGTATTCTTAGTTAACCTTTTTCTTAGTTCATATCTTAGATATTATTACTGTTTTTCTTTACAATTTATACTTTTGTTTTTGATGTAACTGGGACCCTGTGTACACAATTTCATTCCACCAGATGTACCACATGTGGTGCATTTGACAAATAATGAACCTTTGACTTTGATCCTGGTTGAATGGGCAGCTATCAAGTCAATGGTAGATCCAGAGTTCATGTGTAAAGCAGGAAATACTTCATTAAGGGAAAATGAGCACAGCGTGCTACCAATCAGACTTTTGTGATAATGTGCTCAACAAAGACCATTTCCTCCTAAAGAGGTCAAGGCAGCCTATTGGGAATAGGAAACATACTCCAACAGGTGCAACACTACAAAAAAGTTATTAGAACTGATAAAATGAGAACTATCGGTGCACAAAGCCCAACAAATACCATTTCTAAAATGAAATGGTGATGCAAAAATAGTTCAGTGGAAAATGGAAACATTTTCTGGAGAGCTCAGGATTTACAAATGGAGTGAGGATTCTTATTTTAACAAGAACAAGCTCAGGAGTTGTGTCAGAACCTTGTTAAATAAATCCAGCCAAAGTCTGAGCCTGACTGAACCAAAAAACTATCTTTGAATATATATATTTTAAGAAATGCTATATGGGAGTAACTTCTGAAGAGGATATGAGCCTACCTTGTAAAGCATCAAACAAAAATTAAAAAAAAAACGACCAAAATCACTGAAAACACTTAGCTCATATTTCCTCCCACCTTCGCCTGTAGTTTAGAAAATTAACTAAGAAAAAGTGAATATACAGACTAAGCTAGTAGCAAAATATTAATAGTTCTTACCTGAACAACAGTGGGATTATCCCCTGAGCCAATAAGGTAACGTGGGTTGCTCCAGACGAGCTCGTAGAAGGCCTGCTCATCACCCTTCTCCACAGCTTTCCTTAGTTTTGCTGTTAAGTCTTGACTGCGTGGGCTCTTAAAACTGTTGGCCCGCTCCCTGTTAATGGTGTCAACTTCCATGTTTTCAGCTGTGAGGAACAATAAGGGGATGCAGGTCACTGTCCTGTACTACCAGATGTTTGTTTTACTAAAGCGAACAAAATTGATCCGATTTGTATTTTTTATACATTTATTCACAAAACATTTTCACAATTATCACATTAAGTTCAATGCATGCACATGATCTTAAAGGAAAAGATGTGATTAAAACCAATAAAACATATTGAATATTGAACTTGAACCCACAAAATCTTACCTTTACCCATGACCAGTCCAGGTTTGATAGAAGCACAGGGTGTGGACTTGCTGGGAGAGGGGAAATATTCGCAGAGTCCCTTGGCAAACTTCTCTGCATCTTCACGGTTACTAAAAGCTTTGAAGCGAGCGCCCTTCATGGTCTTTACAGCTTGAAGTGCGTCTTTCTTGTCCGAGTAAACGTGTGTTCCCTCTGAAGCACAAAACAATTGTTAGTGTGTCTGGTAGTACCAAATGACTGAACTGCTGTAATGTTCGTTTGTGGCTGCAAAATGCAGTCCTGAAATGATCGGTGGGTCAAGGACTTCACACAAGCTGAAGGTAGTTGGTTGATTTCAGCTCGACTGTCTTAATCAGGCATTTTAAAACCTTTGTTTCACCAGTCAGGGTATCTTTGATGTGGGACGTTATATAATTTTTAAATATGGGAAAATATAATAATGATACAGTTAGAAATATTAGGTTGTATTTCTTCAATAATACCTAACAAAGTTAAGTCAGGTCCTCTGGATGTTCAAAATAAACAAACAAAACAAAAAACATCCAAAGGACCTGACTTAATTTTTTTTCTACCTGGATTATTGAGCATGCATCAGGATCTTCATTAATACAGGTACAATGATTTGCTTCAGCTTTATTCAGCTATACCTTCACAAGTTTGTGTTTTTCCTTTGGCTAGATGTTTGTGTCGTAGCACAGCTGCATTTAACACTGAAATTAATAAATCAGAAGGTTCCTCTACTCAGATCATCTCTGTACTGTGTTAGGCACTGCTGGAAATTATTTTACGTTTAGGAGTTGTAAATAAAATACATCTTTATGTTATTGTCTTGAACGTTTTTATATTTTAAGATGCATAAAAAAGATAAAAAGTTAAGAATCTACATTTTGGATTGTAAAAGAAATATAATTTTTCTTTTTCAGTTTATGTTTTTTTTGTGCACAAATAATCCTTTTGTTTAGTTCCTCGAAAGCATTTTATGTTTAGATTTCCAGTGGCAAAGAAAGAAGGCCCTGCAACACGACTTTTGTTTGTAAACCAGAAATTAGGAAAACAATATTTTATATGCAGAAAATAAAAGTTTTCAGAAATAATGACGTTGCTCAAATACTGTTGCAAACAAAGCACTAGTGCAGCTGTGGAGGACCCCGTGGTGCCGTCCCACAACTGTCCAACACCTTTTCTAATACTGTACATATGTACTTAACCACACACATTATGTGACTGTAGATAAACAAACATCTCATGGGGGTAAATTCTGCAGGTGGTCTTTAGTTTCATACCCTCTCCTGATGTAGCTAAAGCTTGGAGGTTGTTTTCTGCCTGGTCAGCTGATCAAGTCATCATTGAGTAAACAACAAAAGTCAACAAATTGCTTCTGGTTTTGTAAACACAAAAGTCTTCACTGACCAGTAAAGATTAGGAGAAAATATTTTTGTTGTAGCTCAGATGAAAACATGTATATCCCAAGTAT
>NC_056505.1:36120223-36142840 GCF_014905685.2 Nematolebias whitei
ATATATATATATATATATATGTATATACAGTAGAAAAACGGTAGAAGCTTGAACTCATAAAAGAAGCTAAATAACAGCTGATTTCACAAGTAAACAAGATAAAGTTTGGGGGACTTTAGACTCTAGTAAGGTAAAAGTTAGGTTAGATAAATCAAACAAAAAAAAAAAAAAACAATCACATTTATTCAAGACTGAAGAAATAACATTAAAGCTGTTGTTGCACATCATCCCACTGGTGTGACTTCATAATTGTGACTTCACTGGTTTGTCGTCATTATCTGCATCATTTTTATGTCTATATTTTTTATTTACTTCATTTTGTATATTGCTTCGTGTGTTACCTGTTGTTTTGTCTGTACAGCACTTTGGTTGGCCTTGTTGCTCTTTTAAGTGCTTTATAAATAAAGTGGTATGGTATGGTATAATGTTTATAAAATTTAAATATAAAGTTTAGAGCAAAATAAAATGTGTTTGGCTAGGGTGAGTAAAAAAAAAAGTGATGTCATGAGTCTCTCTTACCATTTCTGGACAAGACATCCTCCCACGGTGGACAAACTCCATAAAAAAAAGTTGGGGACACTTGTGCTGGCTTTGAAGGGGTTTGTGTTTTGTACTGAGCGTCAGTGCAGTCAGCAGAGCTGTGAAAGGCTGACCTTACTGAGATCTCTTCTTCCTCTGGTGGGTTTAGTCCCACTCCGTACCCAAAGTCCATCTCTTCGCCATTGTTCTCAGACGAACTGCTGCATGCTGCGATAGTCTCGGGGACAACTGCTGGGGTGGCACCTGACACAGGCTTGGAGTGATCTACTCCAGTTTCAAGGCTCAGCGTTGCATCGTTGCCATCTGTTTCAGCTGCAATGCCCTCTTGCTCAGCGAGGACACGAGCTAACTTCCTCTCGTAGGTGGCTCGGGTGGTGGATGTGATGGGGCCGCACTTGACGCCTGCTCGAGCGAATTCCTCACAGAGCTCGGCAGCACCTAGTCCCTTCAGCCGGATCAGAACCGCCTCCATGCTTCAGCTCCCTGTTAACAAAACAGACTCTTGAAAAATGTGATCAGGAGTCATTCATGCATCAAACACGATGTAATAGACAACGAACATTTATTTCTGTAGTGTTTCATAACTAAACAATCAGAAATAATATTCAGATTTCTTTTTACTTAATCAAATACTCTATGCAGCCAGATGTTCATAAAGGACTTCAACACGTGTGTTATATATTAAAGAACATAATTTACATACAAACATATAGATTTCATCTTTGCTAGGCAACAGGAGGTTTTCACTTTTTGCATTATTAACGCACACCAGTATTAAAAACTAAAAAGTGAAACACAGGTCAATATTTCTGACAGCTTTCCTCACATCCTTTAGATATTATACGAGTTTCATAATTAATTCCTCCTTCAGTATACTAATAAGCAGTGAAAAGCTGTAAAATATGAGCGACGTTGTCTTCCCCATCAAAAACACACTCCGTGCCAATCATTTCATTTTAGGCTGCATTTATTATTCACACGCAGCAGCTCGTTCAAACTCATTATTCTTTGAAGTTTAAAATACAAACGACCCTTTTGCACAAAATAAAACGCTTCTATTTGTGTCCAGCATTTTCTAAAACATAAACGACGACACAAAAGTTGTATTAGCTCGTGTCGGCTAGCTTGCTAACCATCAGTCAAGCTAGAGAAGCCGGGGGCTTCTCGTGCTAACAGCAGGAACCGCTTCCGTTTAACAGTTTTAGTTGTTATGGATTAACAGATTGAGGCTGACGAACTCAAATATGTAATCCCGAACGAGCAGGGCACGTCGTTATAATATCAGCTCTTTATCCGCATGCTGTCACGCCCAAGTATGTCATTCGAAATGGGTTTTCGGATCACCGTAACAAATCTGATACGTGGTCATGATGCCGATAGAGATCCAAGCGCACGTGATGACATGTACCTGCACATGTGCCACGATACTTACCGAAAAACATGTCGCTACATATAACGAGGGGTCGGTAAAAACATTTAGTTCTGAACAAATAAACTTAAACAGACACAAAGCTGAAGACGGTCTGGACTCATTGTTTACAACATGTCATGCGCATGCTCAGTTTTAAGGGAGGGCGCACAACGCATTCAATGTCTGTAGGAAAATTCACCACTTCGCGTTCTGATAATAATGCCCCATAATTCAGGCAGAAACATCTACAAGGTTAAGTCAGGTCCTCTGGACGAATTCTTCTAAGTTGAAATATTTTGTCTTTTAAGAGAAGGTTTGTAGGCTCAATCATCCAGGTAGACAACAACAAAACAGGTTAAATCATGTCATCTGCACCAGTTTCTTTAAGGGAGAAACGTTTCGTCTTCCATCCGGAAGACTTTGTCAGTCCATGGCCTGCCAACCAGGTCTGTCCCATATCTGGTCTTCACTGCTGTTTCAAGACAACTTCCTGTTGGAATCTCAGAAGCAGAACTTTGGTGTCCTCATGCTGTTTCTGTGAGTAGCAAGTCGGCCATCTGGCCTAAAACATTCGATTGCTATACATGATTGATTGTTTTGGACAGATGGGCCTGTGTTAAAAGACTGATGATGTCTTCCGGGTGGAAGATGAAACATTTCTCCCTTAAAGAAACTGGTCTAGATGAAATGATTTGACATTTTTTGTCGTTTTGTCTTTTACCATCAGATTAACAAGATGATATCATTTATATGACGGATGGTCCTTTTTTTGCATGTGTATAGCTGGTACTGGCTGTCAGCAGCAAACTGGTTGACCCCTGAGAAGGTGCTGCAGTGTCTCAGACTGAAGAAGTCTTTTGGATAAAAGAGGAAACATTTCAACAAAGAAAAATCTATCCAGAGGACCTGACATGGCAACCTTGTTAGATCATAACTACATGGCAACCACAAGTGAATTATAACACCTTTCACTAAAAATACGTAAAAGTATAAAATAATAACCATTAAAACTGTTTAAAAGAACAGTTTGAAGCATCGTACATTTAAAGGGGAAGTGGAGAGCCAAATTTAATGAGTTAAAATTATTTCGCCATTTCTATTATTAGTCAAAACATGGCAACCGAGTGGCACAGAACAGTCAAAAGAAACTGTAAAACTCGGTCCCTTTACCCTTGTTGTACAGATAAGCGTACAAGTAAAATGTAGTTTACGATTTCTTAATTTTATACATTTAATTGTATCATTACCTACCTCTTCCTCTCCCCGGCTGCCAACGCTGTGTTCTCATCACCGCGACGCGACGGATTCAAAATGTTCACCAAGGACCCCATGTGTCCAGTACACTGCCTGAACAAAAGTGCAACCATAAAGTAGAATCCTAATGCATTTTTTTATTATTAATAAAAACACAGAACTACAGAACACTACAAAAGAGAAAGATATATACAAACACTCGTGAAGGGTGTCATAACTAAAGTTTACAAGCTGGGGGGGGGTTACAAAATGATGAAAATTGAGAAATACATATATAAAAAACATTAAATGAAAAAAATAAACATAAGAAAAAAAAGGAGCAAAACAATATGAGAAACTTAAAACAAGTTTTTTTTATATCTGTTGTGAAATGGTTCTAGCAGTTTTCCAGTTTTTTTTATCTACTTATTGAAGAATAGTACAACTTGAATTTGTTCATAAAACACGGGAAGGAGGACTTATTATCCCTCCACTTACTACAATGAATGTGGTACTTTGCTATAAGGATGACTATATTTATAGCATCAGAGTAAGCTGAGCTTAAATTATCCATATAAAATAAAATGGCATCAGCATCAAAGGGAGGAATGTTAACCCTAACCCTATATATAATATATATATATATATATATATATATACACACACACACACATTATATATTTATTTCAGACTTCACTTTGTTAGACATAACTAGGGGTCTGCAATCTGTGGCTCTGGGGCCACATGTGGCTCTTTGGTACCTCTGCAGCGGCTCCTTCAGGCTCTGACCAAAACTAAAATAAAAATGAATTTTATTTAAATTATTGCCAACAGTGAAAATGGCTAGCACGTGTCTTGCCATTTCCAAATATGTGAAGAATAGTACAAATACAACGAGTAAAACGTGGACTGCATCATGCTAGTAGTTTGTTAGCCACTTTGAGTCGACTTCCAGTCAAACTATTAAATACTCCACCAACACGAAGGCCATAACAACTTGCACCTTATGTGCTCTCCAATATATTTATGTAATATGTTATTGTAAATTGTTGTCTCAGTGTTTGTAACCCACTGGCGTCTGTTATATCATTACTGTATACTGCATTTTATTGTACTGTTTTGTACTTTTTCAATAAAGATTTTTTTTTAAGTCGACTTGGTGTCTCTCTCTAAACCACCAGAATGTTTTGGGATATCTTTAAGACAAGCTGCAGAGAAGGAATATTTGATGACTCGAAGTATAAAACACAATAAAGTCAAAGTAAACTATTTTTCTTAAAAAATGTAACTGGATATTCAACAAACTGGACTAATTTTATGCCGTCTTTAACTTTATGCTTTAAGTAGGAAACTTCATTCTTCAACAATTAAGCGAACTCACATCGGCCTGCAGAGTTCAGTGTTTTAATTTTTATAAAATTGTTAAAAATTGTGTATTCTTTCTTTCTTTACATGAACTTGTTTTTTTCTTTTGCATTAAAATGTAAAAATATCAATAAATGTTAATAATAGATTGACATTATTCATTTTATAACATCACCCCCACTGGCCAGAAAAGCCATCTCCAACCAACAAGTGGTCCACGGGCCACAGTTGACAGTACACAGTTGTAGCAGGTTTCGTGGCTCCGGACACACAATTAGTGGACAAAGTGGTAAAACTGGCTCTTTTTATCACAAAGGTTGCAGACCACTGGACATAACGTAGAAAATTAGGACTTTTGCAATACTTCGTGCTATAGAGAACATTGAACACACATAATAAACGAATAGTGCAAATTTTATGACAATCACGTTTCTCAACATAAATGTTCAATCAATCAGGAATGAATTATAGTTTAAATTTTGGAAAAGGAAGAAAAAGACAAGCGTAATGCAAGTTTATATATTCAACGCAGAAGCATTTTATGTAACATACAGAAAATTAACTCACTTTCTTTGATTTCACTTTCAAACAGATCTCTTTGTATTTATTGCCCCTTTGAAAATTGACAAGCAAACAGTGGTAATGGGACAAAAATTAGTTTGGGAATGCAAGGGCTGCAGCACAGGTGCATGCAGAAATGTCTGATATTCTCTCAGTCCGCAGATTTATTACATCTGGTTTGCATGGAATCTCATATTTCACCTCCTTTGCAATATCAAATAAGATTGATTTACAATAATAGAAAAGAGACCTGTGTTAATATATTAATATCTGAAAACACAACAGCCCCAAAAACAATTCAACATGTGGCGACTCAATGAATTCAAGGTCTTTTTGTAAATACAGTCAGTACCAACGCAACAACAACAAAAAACACAATACACTTCTTGTTAATAGAAGTAACTTTTTTCGTCTTACAGCTTGTCAGTTTAATTTTGTTTATCTAATGTGCAATGTCAGTTGGAGTTTGTCTCTTACATTGAACAGTTCTTCAGTAAGGATTTCCCCACACATACAATATATTACAACTTGCACACACCTTCAGCAGAAAAACACTCATCCAAACCAACTCAGTTCTTGACAGCATATCAAAGACTGCTTAAGGCTTTTTGCATTCAGATTACTGCAGTCCATGCTAGACAAATGTAACAAAGATTACAGTTTAAAACCCAAGGTGATATGATTATGTAATGTTTTAACATAAAGACTGCATTTTAATAAGAGGAAATACACGTTTTTATGCATAACTGTGCATGACGTCTTCATGAACAGAAGTAATACAGCTTGTTATGAACCATTTAGAAACCATGCCCATTTTGGTCAAATAGATGAGTGGCATCACAACAGGCACAAACAAAATGGAAGAACAGGTTGTTGTTACCGTCAGCAAAGTCGTCGCATCTGTGCCTCTGATTTATTAACACGAGGATGATGACGGACTACAATTTAGTGTAGAAGCTAGCCTATTAGGGAACTGGCTTGATGAATTCATTTCAACTTCTCCACTTTTACAGCAAAGCTGAAGATGATTGATTCTCTTGGAGAGGCTTCAATAAATAAAGGTGGCAGGAGCGTAACAAATAAAAACAAAACAAAAATAAAATAATAAAGCTATAATATAGTATTATTCTGCAAAAGCACCTAAGTGCTGATGAGAGAAATGCCAAATGTTGGCAGCAATTATAAAAGAAGAAAAACAAAAAGAATATGGGGCTTAAAGGTGCCTTTGTGGATAAAACTCCACGTTTTCCTCTGATGGCCTGAGATAAGTCCTTCAGTTATGATTGCTGCTCTTCTGATTCGTTGTTGTTTTCCACCACAGTGTTGTTTACCACTGGTGGTGTATTGGAGATGTTGTTTTGGAGCCCCAGTTGAGCCAGTCCCTCTGCTGTGTTTGTCCATGAGTTCATTGATTCGTGTACTGTTACTGTGTGTTCCTCCATCTGCTTCTGAAGGCTGTCCATCTCCTCCCTGAAAAACAAAAAGTAGATTTAAAAATAGATATTAAATAACGATTTTTGGCACGTTCATAACTTAATTAGAATTTATTAGTTCTTCAGATAAGGCGATAAGCTTACTTGAGTTGCCGTAGACAGTTGTGCAGGTTGTTGAGGGGTTCCTTGTTGACCGAAGTTGAAGGTTTCAGCAACTCGTCCAGCAATGAGGCAGGCACAGGACAGTCTGGAATCTTGACTGGTGTCACAGGATTTGATGGGTTCCCTTCACTTTTCAGTTCCATGCGCTGCCGTTCCAACAACATTATTACAACGTCAGTCTTAGGTCGCACAATTAAACTATTCACATTTTGGTATAACAGCAACAGGCAGCCAAAGGTGCTTTACCTTCCTCAGACGAGTCTGCTTCAGGTCCTGTTTGAGCTGCTGGTTCTGCAGCAGAACAGTTTTCATGCTGTTCCTCAGCTCACCAACTTTAGCCTGCAGCATAAACTTGTCCTTTCTGGAGCTGCTCAGCTCCTCCTGCACCGACTCCAGCTCCACCTTTATGTTCTGACACAAAAAGTTTTATTGTTGTTATTTAATCACTCACTGCCAACAAACAAATGTTCACTTCAACAAATGTTATTCAGCATTGTTAAAATGGTCAGTTATTTCCTCCGTGGCCAACTATAATTCATAGTATTTATATTTAAGAACACAGTAAAACTTGCCTGCAGAGCTGTCTGTAAGTTGTCCAACTCTCTGTGGTGACACTGCTCCATCATCTCCAGCTGTTGCTTTTGAGCTTCAACCTCCCTCTGCTTCTGCTCCACCTCCCACTTTAGGTCTTCAACCTGAGTCAGCAGAATTAGACATAAAGACGGCCGAGAGGAATGTGATCTACCACAAAGAACGTGTCCGAGAGGCTAAAACAGATTTTAAAGCACTGAAAGGTTGCACAGCTAAAATATTGTGGCCAATTATTATAATATATAATATTGAAACACAGGTCCAACAAACATTCCTAATAGCACCTGAGGCTGACCACAGCTCGTGTTTGTTAAGGTTTAAATGTGTATGTAGCACCATCAGAAATGTCAGAGTCTGGTGAGTAGTCTGTACCTCTTGGTTAGTGAGAGGCTGCTTGGCTAGTTCCTCATCAAGTTGTTTCTGGAGGATCTGGAGCTGACCATGAGCCTCAGCAAGCTCCTCTTGGAACCTGGAAACATCCTGAGCGTGCTGGTCTTCCTGAGACCTGAAGAAGAAAAACACAATAAAAAGGTGAAACAAAAAATAAATAAATAAAAAAGCAATATGAAATCGGTATTTTCACTGAACAGTAATATTTTATCTGACAAATCTACACACTGCAATTTTTGAGCTTCGCTCCGCAGAGCTTTAATAAGGTCGTCTTTGGTCTGCAAGTCCTTCTTGATCTCCGACAGCTCCAGCATGGCTGCCCTGTAGTGCCGTCTATTATGGGCTGCCTCAGCCTTGGCTGCTGCCACCTGCAGGACACATCTCTTAATTACAACCTAAAACAACAGCGCTCCAAATCTGAATTTTAAAAATGATCACTGCAGTCAGACTTACAGACATATGGTATTAAAGTTCACATTTGTTTTTGTTTTTAATTATCCAGATGATTTGTTATGTGCCATGTAAAATATCTTGGCTCATTTTAGAAGAACTGGAAAGAGCCAGCATGTGCTTGACATCATTTTGTAAGTATGTCAGAATGAAATGTGAGAAAATACCACAATAACTCGTGTCAGAATCTGTGTGCCACAGATTTACAACTCAAACGACGTCCTAACTCTCAGGTGTAAAGGGTCTTTCAGGAGCCTCAGTAAACAGGATTCAAAGCACAGAGCTCCTACCTGTTCTTTCAGATCGTTGACTTTGGTTTTCTCCTTCTCCAAAGCGAGCTGTAGAGTTTGAACTAACTGCTTCATTTGCTGATCCTCCTCCTCTTTACGTTTAAGAACTGCTTGAACCTGAAAAAAATAATGTAGTTTTTTTTTTTTTTTAATCACTTTTTCACCAGATAAAAGTACCCATTAGGTTAAAGTAGATGCAGGTACAGTATTTCACCTGCAAGTTGAGCTGGACAAGATCTGCCTCCCTCTTTGCTAGGGCCGACTCCAAAATGTTGGCGTGTTCTCGCAGTGCATTCCGGGACTGCGTTACCCCCGCCAGTTTTCCCTTTTCATGCTCCAGCTCAAGAGCTAACTTCTTATTGGCATCTTCTAACTTCCTGATCCTCTTTTTGAAACAGCGTGACTCTTGAAGCTGTAAACAAAATATATATAAAAACGCATGAAGTGTGGGTGTGGGGGTTCCACAAGTGAAAGCACATCAACTCTCAGGGCTGTACTGTAAATCTGAAAAGACAGTAGAAAACTTATGTCCAGTTTTACAAAGAAGATAAATTACCAATACAATTAAAACGAATTACAAACTGACCGACAATTTAAATGTTTTACCTCGTCCTCAAGCTCCATGACCTTCTCCTGATACTCTTCAAGCTCCGTGGAGGTGAGGGTGATCACTTCCTGCAGCTCCTTTTCTAGCATCGTCTTACTTTTTGTCACAGCCAGCAGCTCAACTTGTAGAGACTCTATTTTTTCCTGTGTAATAGATAAAACTATGATGTATTTCAACCAGTTTCAGATAAATGAGAAATGTAAGCTTGGACAGTTCTGCTTGCTGTTTAATAACATTACCAAATAGAAGAATATATAAAGAGTGTTGGTCCAAGCACTGAACCCTGACGAACTCCATGAGTAACTTTAGTGTATGAAGAGTCACTATTTACATTTACAAACTGGAATCTATCAGATAAATAAGATTTAAACCAATTTAGAGCTGTTCCTCTAATCCCAATATCATATTCAAGTCTCTGTAGTAGAATATTATGATCAACTGTATCAAATGAAACACTGAGGTCTAACAGGACCAGTATAGACACAAGTCCATTATCAGAGGTCAAGGCTACTCTACCTTAAACAAATTATGTTACAAATTGAATTTTTATGTATATCAATGTATTTGTTCAGTGCCGAGATGTTATGTCTGTTATGACTTGGTGCTATATAATCTAAATTGTATTGAATTGCTGTAAAAGTAAAAAAGTATGTCCTCTTAACCACAATATGACTCTACATAAAGATTATATAATATACTTGCAATGTTAAAATCTAAAGGCACATATGCCGACGTGCTCTTTAACTACAGAAAAAATACTATCTTCAGTTTTCATTTAGACCAGTCTAAGACGCTTTAATTTTACTCAAACAAAACGAGCCCCTGCTTTAGTGTTATTGAGGGTGTCTAAACGTATTAAGAGCTGGGAAGGTTTGCAGGTGTGCATGTTACCTGTAAGGCTTGGCTGTTTCCTCCATCTGAAACCTGGGCCCTGAGTTTAAGCAGCTCTGCCTCTGCTGTCTCCTTGTCAGTCAGAGCCTCTTGAAGCCTTCTGCTCAAGATGCTGACAGCATTCTCGTAGGCTTTGTGTTTGGCTTTCATCTCCTTCTGAGCGCTGGTCAAATCTGTTCCCAGCCTCTTCATGCGGACCTTCTGTTCTGAAATGGCCCTGTTTTGATGCACATAAGAAATCAACTTGGCTCACAGCATCAAATCTGGGCACAAGATTATTGATGTGCAAAACATATTCAATAAAATTGCGAATACAAAAACACTAAGTGTTTACATGTATGTACTAAATCATACGAACTAACTCATATTTCCATGAGATCAGACGTCGTATAATCTGTCCGGTGTTTGCATTTATAATTAGAACAGCAACTAAAACATGCATCGCAGTCCACGTCATCACTGTGGGAATTTTTTATCCAACTTCTGTAATCTCTCAGCATCACATGACTTACTTTTTGGCTTCGCCCTCCATTTGCTCCACCTGTTTCCTCAGACTCTCATTCTCTTGAGTCACTGCTGCTAGCTGGCTCTGATCGAACTGCAGAGACTGAGCAAAGAGGGAAACCACACATTCTCCATCATGATCCAATACTGCGAGACGAGTTTTAATTCTCTTTACCTTTACCGTTGAAATGTTTTGCAAAATATATTTGGTAGCCAACAGTGAATTTCTAGTACCTGGATCTGGGTTTCTAGTTGATCCCTTTCTGTCTGAATCACTTGCAGATGGGCTTCCATGTCACAGATTTGTTCCTGGACTCTTGCGACCTCCTTCTGTAAGCGAGCCTGCTCCAGCTCAGCCTTCTGCTTCTCACCCTGGGCGCCCAGAAGCTCCTGCTTTAGGTCCTTCACCTCCACCAACAGACGCTTTTTGGTGGACTTAAGCTCATTAATGAGCTGGTCTTTGGAGCTGGCGTCCCGGCGGTAGGCTTCAACCATCACCTGTGAAATCAGCATTTGCTTCATGGTGAAAGGTTTACATAGAACTAAAACTCTATTAGCTAAAGTCAATCAATCAGTCACTCAATCAAATGTCAGCACGACGGCTCAATGGTTAGCATTGTTGCCTCACAACAAGAAGGTCCTGGGTTCAATCCCGGGATTGGACCTGGACTCTTTCTGTGTGGAGTTTGCATGTTCTCTCTGTGCATGCATGGGTTTCCTCCCACAGTCCAAAAACATGCACGTTAGGCTGCCTTCAGGCCCAGGCCTCCTTTGCAAGAGAGTTCTGTGATCTCAATGGGATTTGACTGGTTAAATAAATGTTAATCAATACAGTTTATTTCTAGGGCTTTTACTCTTTAAAGTTTTGTTCCAAAAACAGGAATTAGCATTTTTAAAACTAAAAAAATGTCAGAAACAAAAAGATTTTTTTAAAGCAGAGCCTTTAAAATAAAGTGTATATTTAAAAAAAAAAAAAGTAAATTTTTTACATGTGCAAAATTACACCGATGTTAAGTTATTTAAATACGCAAAAATTATATTAAAAAAACATTTAAAAAAAAAAACAATCATTAACTTGTAGGTAGGATAAGGGACAAGTTTAAACGCAGTTCACCTATTTCTAATATAAATGGAAGAGAACAACCTCCTATACTCTCGTCTTGTTTTCTTAGATAATTTTCAGTCAAAGTGTGTGACTCAATTTTTTTGTCTAAAGTTTTTTTATTTCAATGCAGCGGCGAGAGAAAGACGTTTTGTGAAAATACCCAATTGCTCACCACCAGAAGTACATTAATTTGATGGACAAAGACAAATGTCAATTTTTGATGAGATTATATAAAAGTACGCGCCCTAAAATGAAAAATAATGGATGACAACATTTCTGTCACTGTGTCCAATAACTCCGCCTTCTTCATGACAGCTTGTCAATGCCATAAATAACCACTGCTCCATCCAACAAGGCACGTTAACCAGCACTTTGAGCATTCTTCACTAAATCTGCCATGTGGCTCTGAAATGCATCCTCCCACACCACCATCAGCATTTAGCCAGCTGGAACATTTGTGACAAAACCATCTAAATTTTGCATGCACGTTTTCTTCCTAACTTCACGATTTTTATTCTCTAATGAGAAATAAGTGTCTGCACTCTTAAGTAAGAGGCAGGGCCAGATTTTACCTTTTGCTGCTGGAACTGCTCCTTTAACTTCTGAGCTTGTTTCTTCAGGGAGTTGTTTTCTTGTTGTAGAGCTTCAATCTGTAATGCAACAGTTTCATAACAAAATCTGAGGAGAGCTCATTTTAATGTCATTTTAATTTATTCTGAACATGTAACTTTGTAAATTTTGATGGGTTCTTATAAAACATTGCATACAGAAACACACGAATTAATAAAATTTAAAACACACCTTCTAGATCTCTCAATTTCAAACGTTACACAACAAATGTTTGTGTGAATGCTTATTTATTAAGCAGTCTGTGGAAGAGCTGCCCCTCCATCTCAAAACAGGCGTTTTTTGGCTTTTAACACTTTGTAAAGGGTTGTTTTTATTGATTTTTACCTGATTTTTATTTTTGTAGGTTTTATTGTTTCATCAGATCTTATGCATTTTACTGTTTTTTTATTACTTGGTTTATTCCACTTGTGTTTTTATTGTATTAGTATGAGCCGTGTTTGAATGTGATTCTGTACAGCACTTGGTGGTTGGTGTGTAACGTGCTTGACGATTAAAGTTGGATTAGAAATATTTAGCTTTCTCACACATTTTTGTCTCAGTGAAAATTAATGGAGCTCACGTCACATCCTTCAAATCCTTTGATCCGTTTTTCACTGCTCATTTCACATTTTGTTCTGGTTCTGTCTTTACAGCTTCTTTGTGATAATTTTAGCTTTCGTTAGCAACTTTCAGCTAATTTCAAATGTTTTTTCTGTTATTATCGTCCTCCTTTCAGCTTATTTCAACCATTTCTGCCTTCCCAGCAACTGTTTAGCTGTTTTTATGCTAATTTTAACTTTTTCAGCTAATTCCACATTTTTTGTGCTCATTTTAGCTTCTTTCAGCCAAATTCAGCAAATGTACTCTTTCCACTTTCGTCTGCTAATTAAAGTTTTTTTCTGCTTTTTCAGATACTTTTCAGATTGCAACCTAATTAAAAAAAAAAGCTCTTTCTGCCATCTTCTGCCACGTTTTTTTTTTTCTTTTTGCCTTTTCAGCTAATTTTCTTTTGCTAATTTCAGCTAATTTCACAAATTTTTAGTCATTGAAGCTTCTTCCTGCTTAAGGGAAGGAAAGTCTGAGATTGTCATCACTGTATGTTTCCATTCAATGCCAAAATTCATTCTCTGCCATCGCACCTGAGGCTATGTAAGCACCCGGGGAGCAATTAGGGATTAGGTGTCTTGCTCAGAGACACCACGACATGTGGGCATGGCTGGGAGTTGAACCACGACTTTCTGGTCCCAGGTCGGCTGCCCTACATCTACCCCATCTCAGCCCCTAGATAGTTTTTCAGCTTTTTCCTAGCATTTGTCTACATCCGACTAATTATCTTAAACTTGTTTTTTGCTGGTGTTTAGCTACTTTAGCTGTGAGCTAGCTAGCTTTGTCCTGCTACTTCTGGCTCTTAGCTAGCATTTTTCTGCTTTTTGTCAGTATTTTGATTCCTCTGCCTCTAAATTATTTTTGTCTGACTTTTTTAGTAGCGTTTTGTTATTTCTAGCACTAGCTCTTTCATGTATTTTTCCTAACATTTTGCTACTTTTGGCTCTAAGCTGGGCAGCACGGTGGCGCAACTGGTAGAGCTGCTGCCCCTCAGCGAGCTGGTCCCTGGTTCAAACCCCGGTCCAGGGGCCTTTCTGGGTGGAGTTTGCATGTTCTCTCCGTGCATGCGTGGGTTTTCTCCGGGTACTCCGGTTTCCTCCCACAGACCAAAAACATGCATGTTAGGCTGATTGGTAACTCTAAATTGTCCCTAGGTGAGTGAGAGAGTGAATGGTTGTTTGTCTCATTTGTCTCTATGTGTCCCTGTGATGGACTGGAGACTTGTCCAGGGTGTACCCCGCCCCTCGCACAGTGATTGCTGGACATGGGCACCAGCGACCCCCGTGACCCAAAATGGAATAAGCGGGTAAAGAAAATGGATGGATGGATGGCTCTAAGCTAGCTTTTTTTTTTTTTTTGCTAGTGTTTAGCTACTTTTGACCCTTAGCTAGCATTTAGCTAATTCTGGCCCTTATCGAACATTTTCCTGCTTTTTGCTAGCATTTTGATGATTTTTAAATTTTTTATGTTGAATGAGTTGCGGAAACGCAGCACGGTGGTGCAACTGGTACAGCTGTTGCCTCTCAGTGAGAAGGTTGCCGGTTCAAATCCCAGTCTGGGGGGCCTTTCTGGGTGGAATTTGCATGTTCTCTCTGTTCATGCGTGGGTTTTCTCCGGGTACTCCAGTTCCCTCCCACAGATCAAAAACATGTGTTCGACTGATTAGTAACTCTAAATTGTCCCTAGGTGTGAGAGAGAGAGTGAATGATTGTTTGTCTCTATGTGGCCCTGTGATGGACTAGAGACCTGTCCAGGGTGTACCCCGCCCCTCACACAGTGATTGCTGGACATGGACACCGGCGACACCCGTGACCCAAATTGGAAGAAGCGGGTAAAAGATAATGGATGGAGTTGTGGAAACGCTAACAAACAGTTTACTCTACTCATTCAACTATTTTTAGTTACATTTTCAGCTGCTCATATTAAACAAGTGGTGACAGTTCAGTGATTGAACTGCTTAAGTTTCAGCTTCTTCAGCAGCTTTCAGCAAAATCATTCAGCAATAAGCACTCGCACTGCATTTTCACAGGAAGTGCAACTTTTTCCAGTATATGAAGGCTTTTTGTCACGGGTTGTGATAAACTTTATACTAAGCTACCTTTGAGTTAAAATAACAGTGGAGTCTGTAATCTCATACCTGACTGGCTTTGACTTGGACTTCTTGTCGGAGCTGATCCAATACATCTGAGGCCACCAACACATCTTCTCCCAGTCGCTCTGCGCTCTCATCTAGTTGGCTCTTCTCAGCTCGGGCTGCTTGGAGTGCAACCTCCAGGACTATCTTCTCATTCTGGAGGTACTGGATGTTGTCATCCTTGGTGCAGCTTTCTGCCTGCAGCTCAGCCAACTGGGCCTCCAGCTCCAGATATCGGGCCTCCAGCTGGTTGATGGACTGCTCTTTGGTGTGTAGATTCTCCTGAGTTGCTGTCAGCTGGCGCATCAGCTCTAGATGTTCTTTCTGAAGTGCCTGCAGTTGCACGTCCTTTTGGTAAAGAGTCAACTTCACCTGAAAGAAAGAAATAATAATAATAATGTCACAGGAAGTTAAACTAGAGTACAGTTAAGTTTGCAGCCCGTTCCAGGAAGAAAACAAGTTCTGTTTGGTCTGACTACCTGCTCCAGTTCCCTTTCCAGGGTGCTGGCTGTGTTAGCCAATTTTATTAAGCGATCTCGCTCATCTTCAAACTCCACCAGTTTATGCTGCAGATCCTCCTCCACCATAGACTTTGCATCCTGAATCTGCTTGTAAGCAGCTTCTTGAGTCAGCATGTCTGCCTACATCAGACAGGAACAAGATGTTTATGTACAGTTCACAACCAGATGTTTTAAAAACCTTTTTCCTCACAATGCTGGAACCCCAGGAGAATTAAAATAAAGTTACATTTACTTTGGCTTTTACAAACCTAACGACTGCAATGAGAAAATATACCTCAATGCTTTGCAGCTGTACAGCAATGCGCTCCTTTTCTTTGATGGAGCGGTGTTGGGTCTCAGTGAGTTGATGAGAAAGAGTCACATTTTCCAGCTTCAAATGTTCCATAACGCCGATCTGACTCATCTGTCCAACCTTTGACAGAAAGAAAACTAAGTAAACATAGTCGCTTGTGATGCCTCCTTGTGCTGCTTGTTCAGTGCCGAACACTTGTATTCAAACTGATAGAACAGGCAGAGTTGTTACCTGCATGTTAGACATTTCACTTTGCAGTCGAACTCTTGCCTCCTGGGCCAGAACTAGTTGTTGCTGGTACCACTGTCTGACCTGCTGGAGCGAGTCGATCTCAGCCTGAGAGGTCTTTAGTCGGCTCTGCAGGGTGCTGCGCTCCAACTGCACCTGCTGAAGCTGACTCTGAAGACCCCCCATCTGCTGACGTAACTCGTGAACTGCAAGAGAGAACAAAAGCATCCAGTTTATAAACACAGTCACACACATCTACAGAATACATTATATAATATATTAGAATTAGAACAATTAGTTATTCATTTTGTTCTTTTACTTGAAAATTATTATGATTGAAATAATTGTTTGAAAAAAGGGGCAGATATAATAAGATTTTTTCTTCTTTCTGCTGTTTTTCATTTTAAATCTTTTGTATCTTTTTTATATTGTTATGGAATTGTTTTGTACTTTTTTTAAATGAATAAACTTTATACCATACCATACATATACACACACATGCCCACGACTCTCCATTATTTACCTGTGATGTCCCTCGAAGTTACAGAGTTTTGCTGCTCCTCCACTTTCACCATCAACCTGTTGTATTGGTCTTCAGAAACCTTCAGGTCATTGTTTAGAGAAGTCAAACTGGCATTCTTGCTCTCCAGACTGCTCTGGAGCTCCACCATGGCCTTTTCTAGCTGGCTGCAGGTCTGCCGCAGTGAGCCAACCTCTGTAGTGAGAGCACTTTGCTTCTCCTGGCTGGCTTGAGCCTCTTCTTTTTTAGCCTGCAGCTGAGCATTCACTGTAGCAAGCTGGGCCTGAAGCTCCGTCTTCTCCTTAAGAGCCTAGAGGAACAGACAAGTGGTTACAGCATCTTACTCAAGCCTTCCTAGAGTGTCCAGTGTAATAGCGCTTCATGGGTGCTGTGAGCTTGATGGGTAGCAGTTACTGAGCTACACACTCAGCTACATGTATTATTAGTTTATTTCATTTTTAAGGTTTCACATCTCACAACATAATTATCTGATTATTTGCACGTCTTTAAAATTATGTAAAAAAATTTAAGAACATTATTCTTATTTTATTAAACACAAAACAGAACTGGATTATGTAAAACAAAACAAAAATTGGCCTAAACCTTACCTTTTTGATAAATCCTATAGTTAAGATTGATTTTGGTTTCAAATTATCCCATAGTTATGCTGCTATAGGCTTAGACTGTCAAGAGGACAAACTGACCACATTTCCTCTCTCTGCTGCTGATTTTACTCACTCGACTCTCCATGTTTGTATTTCTTATTATTTTCATCATTAACGTGTTTGTTTCTTCTTCTCATAGAAAGTACACCTGGACCTGTCATGTGTTGTTTTTGTGTCTCTTTTCTGTTCTCTCTAACCCCAGCCAGGTGAGGCAGATGGCTGCCCATCCTGAGCCTGGTTCTGAGGGGAGGTTTCCTTCTGGTAAAAAAAAAAAAAAAAGTCAGTAAAACTGCCACCATCACTCGTGTGCTTAAGAGAATGGGTGCAAATTGCTTGAGTGATGGTCCATCTGTGGCTCTGACCTCTGTCATAATTCATTTAAATGACTTGTCAAAGAACACCAAGTGGTTCTAAAACACCTTGAATCAAAATGTGTACTGTATTTTCCACCGTACACGTCGCACCGCCCTATAAGTTGCATCAGTCCAAATATGTCTAATAAAGTGGAAAAATCCATAAATACGTTGCATCTATTATGCGTCACCACTGACGCGTCGCATTTGTTTCGTGTCACCGCTGACAACCCGGAAATGTGGGCCGGTGTTGTGCCAAAAATCAATTGGCTGCCAAATGGCCTTAATTCCTTAATAAAAAGGTCTTTGATGGTCAAATCAGTTGTATCAGAGGGATGAGTCGCTGTGCATTTCTTCAAAATTTAACAGGATAAACACCTAAAAACAATTTGTTTGCTTGAATTTGTAGTAAAGGTGTGTCTCAGTTGAACTTTTACTTAATAAAAAGAACTTAAATGGTCAAATCAGCTTCATTTTAAAAGTATTCACTGCCTCGGTGCTCCGGGCACAGACATGGAGGAAATCAGAAAGGAGGAACGCTGCGAATTTCTTCAAAAATATAACAAGATAAGCATCTAAAGCAATTATTTGTTTGCTCGACATTATAGTAAAGGTGTGTCTCAGTTGAACTTTTACTTAATAAATGCACTTTAATGGTCAAATCAGCTTCATTTCGGCGGGCGGCGCAGCAAAATGAAGCTGATTTGATGGTTGCTCCAAGCAGCGAGCAAGACGAAGGTGGCAGGTGTCATTAATAGTCACTTGTACATATTACATGACACAACGGCATGCCAACCTACTCTGCTGCCATCTAGCGGCTGAAAATTATAGTGTTCAATATTTTCAGTCAAAGAATGAAAACAGTCATATCTCAGCCAAAAATTAGTTTAAAAATATGGGGGAAAAATCCATAAATAGGTCGCTTTGGTGTATAAGTCGCAGTGCAATGCAAATTATGCAAAAAAATGCAACTTATAGGGTGAAAAATACACCACAACAGATTCTCCTTAAACATTGTTTGAAAGATGGTTCAATGTATTTTTTGTGATTTTTGGTGTAGCTGTAGATGCAGTGTGTGAGAGAAATAAATTAAGTATTAGGATCTCTTAGTTTTATTACCTGACTGGCCTCAGATGACAAAGACTCCAACTGACCCTCGAGTCTCATTTTCTCTTTCAGCACCTGAAGCATCTCGTCATGGCCCATCACTGAACTTTCCAAAGAGACACTGAATTTCAAAAATAGAAAATTAGTTGACAAGTTCTGCATTAAATTATACAGTTTAACAAAATTCATAGGCGCCATGTCATTACTGAATTCAAACCTTCTTGAAACAGAGAAAAATACCTGGAGGAGAAACTGTCTCTGCGGCTTCGGGGTTCTGCTGTTCCTTCTCTCTCCTGTTCCATCTCCAGCAGGTGCTGCTCCTCACTTGCTGCCTGAAGGACCTCTTGTAAAGACGGGAACTGACCCATGGCCTCTGGGGCAATCTCTCTTCCCTCTACGGTGTATGGCCCTTGCTGCCTTTCCACAGCAGCTGAGAGCATCCTGTAGTTTCCCTTTGTGGAGACGCTGCTGTAAGAAGAGCTGTCACTATCATTGCCATCATTCCCTGGCCTCACTCCTGAATCGCTGCCATCGAGCTCTGACACGTTGTCACTGACTTGGAGAGAAGCCCCGGCCTTCAGATCTGTGCTGGACTCGGACATGACACTGACTTCTGACAGTGTGGACACAGAGCTAATGGTGGACTGAAAGGAGCCCCCAGTGTTATCTGCTGTCATGGCTCTACCTTCTCCACTTCCACCATCACTCTCTGGAGTCTTATAGTCGGCCAAAGAGTGAATTTTATTCAGACGAGGTGATCTAGACTTCTTCTCCTTGGAGGGTGGAATTCCCAGGCTTCCCAGTTTGGGGCCTCGTGGAACACTGGTCCTGAGGAAAGAATACTCCTTGGTCATGGCAACAGTGTTAGCCCGGGGAAGGGCCTCAGGATGGAGCATGAGCTCTGGGTCTAAAGTACTGAAGGGGCGGTTTTTGGCAGTGGTGCGGTGAGACTGAAAAAAGTGGCAAAACAAAAAATGTTCAGAAATTAAAATAATTTTTGTACAACAGCTGACATTTTAATACTCTGGGTCAGGGGTCACCAACCACAGACCAGTTTCACGCAAGACAATTAGACCAGCTGCAGGGATGTGAATGTGAGGCGAGCTCACGCGCATAACAAAACAATAAGGTGCATCACATTTAATTATAACATCTATATATTAATTATAATTTTATATGTTGTAATTTCACCTATATTTCCATTTAGTGATTTAATTAATATAACATTTTATCAATGCTGTTATCCACTAAATATGATGCTCTCAGTGCAGACATTTAATTAAGTGACGTTCTTAATAATGGTTTCTGATCTTTGTATTTAATTTTTCTCTTTCAAAAAACAAGAAAGTCTTTTAATGAAGGGGCTCAGTCTCCAGCAGCTCTGAAGGTCTCAGGGCTTCGATGGACAGCGGGTTGCCACATATCACGCAGAGCTTGCTCAGCGTGTGCGACTCGCCTGGTTGTTGTGACGAACCTGTAGGACTTGTGGCGTTTTCTTTTCAAAGCTGCTTTTATTTTGGTGACAGCTGTCTCTTCATCAGGCCTATTCCTTTTTAAAGAAGCTCTCCAGCGACGTTTGTTTTTTTTTTTACTCATTTTTGCTAAAATTAGTTTGAGAGCTTACTGGTGCAAAAAAAAAAAAAAAAGACCCGAGTCAAGCAAGCACTGATTTTCAAAATAAAATACCATGCAGACAAACGGGGGATAATCGAAATAATAATACTTTTTCTTTTTATGTGATCCAGTACCAAAATGGTCGGGGAGCCCTGCTTCAGATCATATTTTCCAACATGACATTGGCCATGAGCAATGATTTTATCAACAGTAGCTTTCGACAAAAGCCCTAACGAGGGCTGGTTTAGCAGATTTTAAAAGGAAACAAAAGACTTGATATTATGTAAAATTAGAAAACTGTTAAACTATTAAAGCCATCCATAAGTTGTCACCAGCAGCACTCACTCACCCTCTCCTTGTGTCTCTGCACCCTGTACTGTTTGAGTTGCTCCTCCAGACGCCGGCGAGCCTCCAGGCGAATCTTTTCTTCATTTTCCATCTCCATCGACGGCTTCTGGTTGGCTGCAGGGAGAGGACTTTAGTCAAACAGAATAACGGCTCTCATTAAAGCATTTGAACAAGAATTAACTTAATCATGTCGGTCATTAGGCTTCGCTTGTGGCGTTACAAATTCTCTGCGATTATTATGAAGTGAAAACTGAAGAAAAAACAGGTTTTCATGACTGAATACTATATTTCAAAATGCACAATAGCAACTGTGTCCAACTGTAAAATGTGTAATTTTTAAACAAAAAAACATTTTACCAACACAGAGATTAGTTCAAAAACAATCATCACTCCATGCAAATGTTCACATTAAACACACATTTTATTAATCAAGCACTCAAAATGACCAGGGGAGTTTTAGAAAGGTGGTAGACATACAACTAAACAGGGCCCCACTGAATCCTTGTGTCCAGATAATATGGACAAAAGTTAGAAAAAGGTAAGTAAACAAGCTAAAACATTCCACAGCACAATCAGGTTAAAGCCAAAGGGATAGAGAAGGGGCATTCACTTCACAGAAGTTTATGCTTACACAGTTCAGTCTCCTGCATAGGCATACTGAGTCTGAGCGACTGCAAAGCATCGCTCTTGTGAACCGTGACCTCAGCACTAGCCTCCTCAGACTTCTCTAGTACCATGGGCGGATAAGCAGCCACACCTGGTGAGGACTCTGGGGTCTGAGAGCTGATGGGGGAGCTGGTGCTCTGGGGAGGAACTATCAGCGTTAGGGGCCCATTTATAAGGGTGTCCCCTGCAGTACTGAATCCATCTGCTAGTCCGTTTCCATTTGGCATCACATCTGATGTGAGAGGACCTGAAAGAGAAGAAGACAAAAAGTTTCTGGTGTCATCACATTGATTTATGCTCACATATCTTGTGATCCAGAGCTTTAAAGTACCAGTGGGTCCAGACAATACCAGCTGGGGAGAGAGGGAGTCGCACATTAAAATTAATTCATGCCTGACTTGAGCTCAAACTTACTTAAAAGATCCGACATCAAACCGTTGTAGACATCACGCAGAAAGGTTTCTTAACACCGACATAAGAAATTAACAATAAAATCAAAAAATTACATTTGGTTACATTTTTATTTCCCTCCAGTTTTTAGAGGATTTATGAATTCTCATATATATATATATATTTTTGTTATATTAAATCCTGAAAACTTCCTGCTTCTAAGAAGAACATACATTCTTCAAAGTGTCATGTTTTGTATGTTTATCTGTTTTATTGCTCTTACCAGTTTCTCATATCTACGGCTCCTCCTCACCCTACTGCTTGAACTTTAATCACTGGTAGTTGACATGTACGGTAAATGAACAACTCCAAACACCCTTTTTATTCTCAAATGATCAAGCATGTTAGATAACTTGGCTGGCGTGTCTCCCCTTTTGAGGTTCATAAAGTATTTACACATTAGTGACTGCAAATCTAACTTCAGTCTTCCCTCACATTTGGGTCATTTGTCTGAAACTGCCAACATTTTTCTACAGAGTAAAATTGGGTTTAAAATCCTGCAGTGTGAATCTGGCTCTAAAAATGTGAAAACTAACAACAAGTTCCTACGAGAGCACCAGATTTAATGTATCCAACTTGATAAACTGGCTCAACAACATTGTCAAAGAACAGCATGAGTGAAAAAAGGCAGCCGGTAACATTCAAGTTGCAGCCGGCTGTCTGCCCTTCAACTGCATTCAACTCAAATGTAGTCTAACAGTTGTGCTTTAGATAAATATTCACTTTAGGTTTGTTGTATTTAAAGCAGATTTGTGCATTTAAAAATATATTTTTTTATAAATGTTTACCTTACAGAGGGCTGTTGGTAAAATGTAACTCATTTACGCAACGTTGACATTTAACAATGGTCTCAAAGATCTGCCAGATGCCACCATTGCTTACCATAACCCCAATGTAAATAAAATGGAAATAAAACAGGTAATGGAAATCATTCATAAGTACAATAACATCTGCTTTGCCAAAATAAATAA
>NC_056505.1:36157840-36166869 GCF_014905685.2 Nematolebias whitei
TATATATATATATACTGTATATATACTGTATATATATATATATACTGTATATATACTGTATAAATACATCAAATATATAACTATATTGCTCCATGGAAAAATACCTAGTTGAGCTCCCCTACTGACACAAAAACACAAAAAAGCCAAACAGGAATTTGTTAAAATGCTTGTTGACAAGTCCCAAAATTTCTGGAAGAATATTGGATTGCTAGATTTAAGCTTTTTGTCTAGTCACATAAGGTTGTGTATGTTTTTTTTCCCTAATTGTGGAAGGATACCAACAAATTTATTCACATGTATGAGAAATTCTACCCTTAACACAGCTCTATTAATTCATTTAGACTAGAAGAAGCCCTGTAGCTACCACCTATCAAAACTCATCCACTTCCACTGATGGAGACTGAGGTCTGGCAGCACAACTGTTAGAACTAGACTACAAAAGTCCTTGGTATATTGAGTTGTCTGTGTCTAGCTTTAGGTCCTATGTGCATAGGGTACTCACTTTCTTTGCAATTATCTGCCTGACGAGGCACAGTAAATGATGGCTTTGTCCCCGTTCCCCTTTTGTATTAAGTTGATTTTTCGTACAGCATAAACAAGCTTGGAATTTATTCTATTCCCTTCAGAGGAATGGAGGCATCCAAGTTCGTCAGCTCACAATTCAGCTCGTTGGCAGCGGGAGAGTGAATTTGATCTTTGTTTTAGAGCTGTGTTTCAGAAGGTTTTGTTTGTGATGGAATGAGGGGACATTCATCTCTAATTGAAGTGAGTTGTGGGACAAGTGAACAGTGAATTTACCTTTTCTTGCCTTGAGTTATATGACATGCCACTGTGTGTCACTGTCAGTGACTTGAAGTGAGGATGGAATGAAAAGCCTAGTGTCTCAAATGGTATAAACGAACACTTTTAGGCATTTTCTGAACTCAAATAATAATAATGCTAATCATCTGGACAAAATTATTATTTTTGTTTTTGTGTCTAACCAAAAGAAAAGTGGGTTATCAGAACTTTGACATTCAAGCTTGTTAACGTTCTTTTTTGGGGGGTCGGTGGATATATGAGCCCTATCTAGTCTGATCTGCCGGTCTCTGTGGCCAAAAATTGATCAGTTTTACTTACCAGCCTAGCAATCAGAGGAGCTTGAAAATGTTGCAAAGGTGAATAGCAACTTTGAATGTGTTTGTTTTTAACATTTCTATGGATCCTCGTGACCTGCAGCAATTGTGGAACAATGTGTGATACAAGGCAGAGCTTCACACCCTTCTCTTAGTCTAAATGTATCAAACCTGTGAGTTGTGTTTCAATTGACTGAGGCTTGGTCAATTAGAAGGTGTCTTTAAAAATAGGAGTGGAGGTGCATACTGCAGTTGCACAATATGCTGTAGAAATATCATCTTCGCAGTATTAGTGAGCACAATATCAGTATCAGGGCAGCACGGTGGCGCAACTGGTAGAGCTGCTGCCTCTCAGCGAACAGGTCCCTGGTTCAAACCCCGGTCCAGGGGCCCTCTGGGTGGAGTTTGCATGTTCTCTCCGTGCATGCGTGGGTTTTCTCCGGGTACTCCGGTTTCCTCCCACAGACCAAAAACATGCATGTTAGGCTGATTGGTAACTCTAAATTGTCCCTAGGTGTGAGTGAGAAAGTGAATGGTTGTTTGTCTTGTTTGTCTCTATGTGTCCCTGTGATGGACTTGCGACCCGTCCAGGGTGTACCCCGCCCCTCGCACAGCGATTGCTGGACATGGGCACCAGCGATCCCCATGACCCAAAATGGAATAAACGGGTAAAGAAAATGGATGGATGGATGGATGGATGAATATCAGTATCACAATGGATTGCTTGGATTGCAGTCATTGTTAAACGTTCATGTTCTGCATGCTAATAATTTATTTGGTCAATCCAACCGGCTCTCAGTGGAATTGATGCCCACACTTGGTTTAGATGATAGTGATGATAAAAGCAATGTGTGAGTACAATATGGTTCTCATTTATAGCATTAATTTCCTTGTGGGATATAACATCAGCTGCATACTCCTCAGAAGCTCTTACCTTATTACGCCAATCCTGATTGGCTAGCTTTTGCAACGTTTGCATCACCTACCCTTGAAGTGGCTTGCGCTATGACGCAGCATCATTCAAAAACCTCTTCTCGATTTGAGGCATATCTCACTCTTTTTACACATCTTCAAGTTTACTCAACTCTCCATTGACAGGTGCTAGCTGCTGTGGCTTCAGCCTCCTTCACCATAGACTGGAGCGCCTTTTGCCTTTGAGTAATTTTCTGTGTTGGCACACCAGCTAATACAGTTTTTCATTCCTGGCTTAGACCGTTTTCAGTTTCAGTGACTGAAATGGATTCTGCTCCCCTTCACACCAGAGCAATTGGCAATTCGGAGGCTTGTCTCTGCGGCTGCCGGAACAAAGTCTCGGAACAAATATTCACATCAAGTGTGCTCAAAGTACATCAAGCTGGCAAGTGGGGGTGGCTGTGGTTGAGTGGTTACTTAGAACAGTTGTCCTCTAATGAGTGATGGGGTTTCAATTTCACCAGTATGCAGTCACACATCAGTGTCCCTGCACACTGAATTCATTCAATGTGTCCTATCGGTGTTTAAATGTGATCTAAAGCAGTGGTCTCCAACCTTTTTTACGCCATGGACCGGTTTAATATCAGACAATATTTTCATGGACCGACCTTTAATGTGTGGCAAATAAATTCAACAAAATAAAATGATACAACCGGCATAAAAACTGGTATTTACACTCTCTGATCATAATAGTAAATGGTAAATGGGCTGTACTTATATAGCGCCTTCCTATCTTATTAAGATACTTAAAGCACTTTACAACACAATCTGTGCCATCATTTACCCATTCATACAGCACTCTACTATATCTATACAAAGATTAATCAGTCCTTTATCACATTCATACACTGATGGGACACACATCAGAGGCAATGAGGGGTTCAGTGTCTTGCCCAGGGACACTTCAGAATGTGACTGCTGGTGGAATTGAGCCCCCAACTCTCGCATTGGAGGACAACTGCCCTAACCACTCAGCCACAGCTGCCCCAAAGGTTAAACATGCCTTCAACTTAAGATACACCACAAAACAAATATGAAGTACATGGAAAAATATAACTCACCATAACGCTAAATCAGTGGCAAGCAACTGAGGCAAGCATATAATATGTAGACGCCTCATTGAGTGCTAAATCGTACGTCGATGTCATCACCATATTGAATGTGGCACGTTAGTGCTCTCCTGGTTCTGGTTATTATTGCTCTCCTGGTTCTGGTTATTATAGACTCAGATTAAATGTTAAATCTGAATATTTCTATATTTATCCCCACAGTAATAGTGTTATACACATTAGTAGTTGTAAACATTCAAAATAATGTTTGTTTAGTGCTTACCTATACCTAAACATTTAAGGTGTAATCATTTTTAATAATCATTAAAATGTTGCAACAAATGTTGTCTTTGGTGCCTGTTTGTTTTCCAAATACACTGCTTGGCCAAAAAAATTCTCCACCAAAAAAAAGGACACACACTAATATTCCAGTGGACTGTCTTTACCTTTGATTAGGACATGCATTCTCGCTGTGGCATTGTTTCGATAAGCTTCTGCAATGTCACAAGATCTATTTCCACCCAGTGTTGCATTAGTTTTTCACCAAGATCTTGCATTGATGACTAGGCACTAGTCATGATGGGTGCATCACTTCACCTGCCTCTCTTCTTACCCTGATGCGCCCATCACTCTGGAACAGGGTAAATCTGGACTCATCAGACCACATGACCTTCTTTCATTGCTTTCATTGTCCAATCTGTATGCTCCCTAACAAATTGAATAATTTTTTCCCAGTTAGTCTCACTGATTAGTGGTTTTCTTAAGCTGTTCAGTCCCAATTCCTTGAGTTCCCTTCATATTGTGTGTGTGGAAATACTCTTACTTTCACTACTAAACAAAGCCCTGAGTGCTACTGTTGTTTTTCTTCTATTTAGTTTCACCAAACGTTTAAGTGATCGCTGGGGAGTGGTGGCGCACAGGTTAGAGAAGATGGGCCTGTGATCAGAAAGTTGCAGGTTCAACTCCTGGTACCATCAACATCAAAATGTGAGTGGAAAAGGTGAAACATCCACACCTGCCTCCACCCTCATTCGCCCCACTCTGGGTCCCTGAGCAAGGCTAAGATGGTGGGGGTTAAGTAGCCCCCACCATCTGCTCCCTAAACAGGTCTCTCTTAAAAATGATTTCTCGTGACTCAGTGAGACTACCTGTATAAATAAAGGGTAAATGAAAAAAAAAAATGATCACGATCATTCAGGATTTTTTTCCGGCCACATTACTTCCTCGAAGACGATGGGTCCACACTATCCTTCCAGTTTTTAATAATGCGTTGGACAGTTCTGAACCCAATTTTAGTAGTTTCTGCAATCTCCTTAGATGTTTTCTCTGCCAATGATTTGACTCTTCTCAAACAGACTGACATCTTTTCCATGACTACGCGATGTGTCTTTTGACATGGTTGTTTAAGAAATGAGAAGCAACTCATTGCGCCAGCTGGGGTTAAATAACTTGTTGACAGCTGAAAAATAATCGCCCATGCAGTAATTATCCAATGGGAGGCTCATACCCATTTGCTTAGTTAAATCCATGTGCTCACTTTTTTTTGGCCAGGCATTGTATATTAATTAGTATGTGTGAATGACAGGCATCAACTTAAACCACTTTGTAGAATGGTGCTTTATGAAGTCGATCCATTTCCTTGTATTTGTTGACTGGCAGATCTGCCATATCCAATATGGGGGATGCTGTGACTGCAGTGGGCCAGCCCGCTCAACGAGGCATCTGCGTATATATATATATATATATTTTTCATCTCTATATAGGTCTGTCACGATAACAAATTTTGCTGGCCGATTAATTGTCTCAGAAATTATTGCGATAAACGATAATATTGTTTGAAATTTAACAATAATTAATTGTCAAATTTTAGAAAAAAAATTGATTTGTTTGGAATGCAATACCTTTTTTGACCAACTGATGACAGTATAAGAATGTTTGAACCAAAGGATGGATAGTTGAGTAGCGTGTCTCTTTAAGAAAAATGGGAGGGAGGGCCCTTGATGTGACATGGGCTGACATGGTGACATGGCGACATAGCGGATGCTCTGTGATTTAAGCTCTTTAGCTTAGCATTTTAATTTTCACACAAAGCTTTTAATAAAAAATCATTAAACAAGTTCTCAGATGCATTTTGCAGAGAAAAACAACTTTTTATACGAAGGCATGGGTTTCATCCGTGAATTTTGGAGCTTGACAAGACTGAGGTTTATTCCCGAGGTTGGCCTGTTAGCTAAGCTCTTAGCTTAGCTTCTCAGTTTAGCTGCTTTCAACAATCCAAAAACGCGATTTTGGATGGTTAAAACAGATTTTCAAGAGAAAAAATAAAGGGAGGGATCAGGGAAGAACACCGGAGTTGAGCCGCGTCTTCAGTAGAAGGAGATAAGACACGAAGAAACAATAAAGCCGATAAATGAAAATAAGGTTGATAATTTTCATTCATCGTGTGATTAACTGATTTATTGTTGATCGCGACAGGCCTATCTCTATATAAGTTTTACTGAAACTTTTTACATTTGGACATTTGTTATGATGCATAACAACAAGCTTTTTAATTTTTTTTTTTTTTTTACAATTGGGAGCAGCTGATAAACATCTCAAAAGCTCAAATAATATTTCAACTACAGCCCTAAATCTCAAATGAGTTGAAAAGGAGTTGCCGTGGATGCATTCCTGTCTCCCTACTAGCTGTGCTTGAGTGCCTGACCACTGAGGTCCTGGAGCTGGCAGGAAATGCAGCTCGTGGCAGCAGAAGGGCCGGGATCATCCCCCGGCACCTACAGCCAGATAGTGAGGATCACTGTAGTAGTGTTGTATGAATGTGTGTGTGGATGGGTAAATGAGGGCACATATTATGTTGCAAAGCGCTTTGAGTATTCTGGTTGCATAGAAAGGTGCTGTTAAAACCAGTCAATTTTTTGTTTACCACTTGCAATTCCATGTCCCGGCTTGTGTCCGGACTGGTCCCACTTCATCATGAAGAACTTCTTATGATGGCTAGCACACTATGCTAGTCTCTCTGGCAAGGACCCATACTTGTTGATGAGTGGGTTGCCGCCTGGCAACATCAATGAGCGGGATGGAAGTGTGGTCGCCAAAACGGGTGCTACAGCTGGCTAGCAATCCCAGCTGGACTTAGCTGCAGTGCCCACACCTGCTGAGGACATACTGGAGGTGGACTATGAGGTTGATGACAATGCAATCTTGGAGCTCAGGATAAACAACGATGATGAAATCTTCAACTCAAGCACTCAGACTGAAAAGTCTGGCACTTTGTCAGTCCTCAAGGATAAGAGATCATCAGGCTGTCCTGCCGTGTGCATGGGCATGCAGACCATGTGCAAATGTGCTGCTTGCCACTGGTGGAGCCAGCCTGCACCCATCATGATTGCAGATGTTTCCAGAACCTCCACATTGCCTCAAAGGCTGACTGCTTCCAGTTCACCTTGACTGGTAAGGCTTACAGAGTCGCAGTTGTTGCTGTTCAAGTGATCAATGTTTCCTCCATGCTCTCTGCATATCAAGTTGAGCTGTGCGAGAATGTGGCCACCAAATTTGTCCCTGATGTTTAGGAGGAAATCACCATGATCATAAACATGTGCATCTATGTACAGTGCTGCATAGTCCAGGCATTTGGAAAATCAATAGAGATGATGGTGTTGTAGGAAAGAGCAAGGTAAACATGCATGTTAGTCTGCCTTCAGGCTCAGGCCTACCTTGCAAAAGAGATCTGTGATCTCCATGGGATTTGCCTGGTTAAATAAAGGTTAATAAATAAAATAAACTCAATCTGACCAACATGCCAGACAGAGACATCCTGGACATACCAATTGTGCCTATGGACATTTTCAGCTCTGCTTTGGTCTCCATGTGGTGTGAACAGTGGAAAAACAAGGACAAGGCACCATCACCGCTTCATCATTTCAAAATAACCAAATGGCCCAAACCCCAGCCCTCCCCCAGTTGCCCAGCTCGGGCAGAAAGTGAGAATCAGTCGTCAAGCCAGGAATAAATGGAGAGCAGTCTGCGGCCCAGCCCTCTCCTAGGTGAAAGGGCTGGATGTTCCCTGTTGACCAGTTTTGCACACCTGGCTGATGAGTGTGTGTCCCTCCCAACTCCCCACCACCATGTCTTTCCTCAGATGGAGAAGGAAGTGACCGTTTGGACAGCTGACTCTGTCCCACCTATGAGTCACACAAGCATATGTTCAAAAATAAAGCATGTTGCACTGCTGCATTCAGACTGAAAGACCAGGGCACAGATAAAATATTAAAAACGAAGTTAACCCCCTCGCAGGCATTTTCTTGGGGAAATAGGATTCACTCTATACTGGATTTTAGGGTTCTGAATTGTTCTCTCAGGAAATATAAACTCATGATGCTCACTCATGCATCCCTCTTGTGTCTGCTGCATCGGGTGATTGATTTACGGTTGTCGACCTGAAAGACTCAAATTTCCATATTTCTGTGTATCCACTACACAAGAAATATCTGACAATCTCTTTCCTGGATGTCATTTATGAATACACAGCACTCTACTTTGGCCTATCTTTTAGCCCAAGGGTATTTTTTTGTGGCGTACCAAAGCAGCAATAGCCCCACTGAGAAAGCAGGCCTTCTGCCTGGCCACTATTTGTACAATTGTGCCCTTTTGGCATGATTTGAGCAGTATGTTGTGACGTACATGCAAACCTCGTACCGAAAAGCCAGGAGTCAACCCTGTGAGTTTCTTGCTCTAAGATGACCATGATAACTACTGCCCCGCCATGCCACCAAGCCTACGGTGGTCAATAGGAGTGACCCCATCTATCACCTGCTTAATCAGGCAATAGCTGTTTATAAACCCAGCATGGACTCAAAGAGACGGATCCATACAAGGAAGATTTGTGATAAATTGCGTCAATTTAAAATCATTTACTTTATACTTTATTAAAAATATGTTAATTTATGTATTCTAAGGACAGAAAGAAAAGAAAGAAAAGCTTTGCAGAGAGTGGTGAAGGCTGCACAGAAGTATGTTGGAGTCAGCCTCCCCACCATCACAGACATCTACACCTCCAGGTGCAGGAAGAGGGCCACCTGCATCATGAAGGACCCCACTCACCCACCACACACACTTTTTGCCCCGCTCCCCTCAGGCAGAAGGCTGAGGAGCATTAAGTGTAGAACCACTAGACTGAGGAACAGCTTCTACCCTGAGGCTGTTAGACTCATGAATCCCTAACCAGAAAAATCACTGTGAAAAAATCCCTGTAATGCCACTTGATTGTTATGTGCTGCTGATTTATTTCATGTTGCTGCTGATCTGTTTCATGTTGCTGTGTTCATTCGTCCTCATCTGCTCACACAGACTCATGTTCATGTTGCTGTTGTTTTGGCGCATTGTTTTTGTACTATTAGTGCTTAGTATATTCTTAGTTTTGTGTATTCTTAGTTTAGTGAATGTAGTATATTCTTAGTTCATGTCTTGGATCTTATTATTGTTTTTCTTTACAATTTGTATTTTTGTTGGATGTAACTGGGACCCTATGTACATACTATAGTTTCATTCCACCTCATGTACCACATGTGATGCGAATGATAATAAAAATCCTTGAATCCTTGAATTGAATCCTTGAACTATATACTGTCCTTTAGGAAATGTGTGAGGTCTTGTTTCTTGAAGTAGTTTGGGAAATTCCTGTACATTTGTTGAACTCTTGCAAAAATCCCATTTTAATTAAATTAGAGGCAATCTTAATCTTGTTAAACTTGTATGTGTTCTTGTTTTGTTTGTAGATTTATTTTCTTCCTTGGGGATTGGTTGATAATGCCTGTTGTCAAAAGGGAAATATAGACAATGTTTTTATCTGTGTGTGTGTGTGTGTGTGTGTGTGTGTGTGTGTGTGTGTGTGTGT
>NC_056505.1:36166879-36168367 GCF_014905685.2 Nematolebias whitei
GTGTGTGTGTGTGTGTGTGTGTGTGTGTGTGTGTGTGTGTGTGTGTGAACGGGTGTAATTGTCATTTCTCAACATAAAATGATCTTAGTATAAAACTCTGGTAAGAAAGCTGGCAAACAATATGCATTCCTTCAAGGAACACTAGGATCTTAAGTTTAATGACACATTTTAATTAAGTATTTTATGCAATATTGAATGTGAAACTGTCACTTTTAACAGTTTTCCCCGGTATTTTGACTTGGGTTTGATATATTTTTGGTCAAACTTTGCAATTGATAATAAATAAAAAATAAAATAAAGTATCCCAAATATTTTTAAAAAGCCAATTTAATGCAGTCCTCACATAATTTTTTGTTTGAAGTTTTAATACTTTATCAATTCAAATGAGAAAAAAATAATTAAATGTCTTCTGTGTTCACTGCTGCAAACGAAAATCTTGTGAGACGGTGTCACTCTTCTCTTCTAGTAAACAGGACTGGTGAGGAGTCTTACCCCCTTTTCAGGGGGCCTGCCTGCAGGTTTGTGAGCCTGTTCTAGACTGTTTGTGTGTGAGAGGCAGTGTGTGAGTGTGTGTTAACAGTATTTCAGCAAAGAGCAGCTCGTGTTGCAGAGTTTTCGCAGTGTTGTCACCAGCTGAGCTAGAAAGAAATGGACTACTATTGCAAAGAGCAGGGCAGACTGCAGGCAACTGTTTTGTCAAAATAAATCAATAAAAGTGTAGGCGAAGTCTTATTTGCTTCATGTCTTTTTACTTTGCTTATTGATCATATTTTATAGTTTTACATGACAGAACTATCAGGTTAAATATTTTGATCAAAAATGTTTTGTTTTTTTAAATATTTTTTACAGAGTATATTCCACAGCTGCACTATTGTTGTTTTGAATTTATAATAATTTGGTTTACATCGATTGTAATATCTTTTTATAATCTACTGAAATTCAAAAATGTCATAGTTGATTTACATACCTGTATTTGTGTCAAATGTAAACTTAACTATAAATTTATAAATAATATCAATTTAACTAAACAAATAAGTTGTGTGTGTGAGACGTCACGTGCACCGCAGTATGGTAGCACTGACGGGAGCTCTGTTTCAACTCGATCTTTTTTTTGTTCCTGTTGTTTTTGTTTTAACGTTTTTTGCACCTACACCGCACACCCATGCTACGGGTATGACCGCAACACACTTTTGGAGTTTTGTGTGTCGCTGCCTCTCCATCACTCCATCCTGTCATTGTGGTTCAGTTCCTGGCCCCTTTCCAGCCTCGGGCTCAGGCTCCGGCCTGTCATGTCATGGCGACCGTCTCCATGATCCTCCATCTGCCTGCACAGGCTCTATGGAACAGTTCGGTTCCACGGGGAGAACCTTGGATGTTCTGTGTCTGCTGGACTTGGTTCTGGAGGGCAGTCATCGTCCGTTGCCGCGGTCATTATTATCATCATGCTGCTAATGGGACCATGCTGCTAACAGTACCATGCTGCTAATG
>NC_056505.1:36168377-36191885 GCF_014905685.2 Nematolebias whitei
ACCATGCTGCTAACAGTACCATGCTGCTAATGGGACCATGTTGCTAATGGGACCATGTTGCTTTAGATGTATTTCTTTCTCACTTTTGGCACCTTGTTTTTGTATTTTTGTTGCATGCTTTGTAGGGGTGTAACGGTACGCTAAAATCACATTTCCATTCGGTTCAGTTTCAAGGAGGGCTCGGTTCGATTAATTTTTGGTACAAAACAGTCCAAAATAAAGACTTAGGAAACGTTTATTTTGAAAATATGCCAAGTAAACAATAAGTTTGTATAAAAATAATGTATAAAAATAAATAAAAGTGACCCATTTGGATGAGAACCAGAACAATAAGCAGCAACAGACCGTTTACAATCTAACTAATCAAGTTTTAAGTTTTTGGCCAAAAAGACCAACTTATCTACATTTTCTGCCAGAAGTTGCAGTGTACAACAATACCTCTTCTTGAACGGTCATCATTTCTGTTATAGGTGGTTGAATATTCTCTCGCTCATCATCATCAGGGCAGGACTTTAATCTGGTCCAGGGCTTGTTGACAATCAGTTTTAGCTTTTTCATAAAGTGCTGCTACAACTTTTTGGCTGAAGTGTTGACATGATGGGATGTCATAGGCAGCGGGGCTCAAAAACTTTAATCATACGCTTAAAGCCGACGCATCAACAACATTCGAACGTAGATCCAGAGCTTTAAAAACTCCTACATCTTGTGTTATTGCTCTGGACCGATCTGAACGACCTGATAAAGTTGTTTAAATGCTGCTGTTATTGGTGTTTGCAACAAGCTGCTAGAAGAGACGTTTACGTTCGGATGATGTCGTTTCAAGAGCTTTAACAAGTTCGACGTGTTGCTGCTGCAGATCCAGTCTCCATGAAACAACGTCGACACACAGCTTTGAATTTGTTTACTTGTCTTTTAATAAGAAAGCCATAATGTTCCCAAACAGGAGACTGCAACGAGATGCTAGGCTGCTAATGCTGCTCGTGCTGCAAAACTTTGCAACAAATAATAGTGCCTTGCTGAAACACACTTAGGAACTTTAGTTCCGCGGTGCATAATCTCTCATTAATAAAATTTAATGAGTGAAAAAATAACCAAAATGGTACGCAGGCGGACCGAACCAAACATGCCGCACCGAAATGGTTCAAAACACCCACATGTACCGTTACACCACTAATGTTTTGGTATTTCTTGTTTTTTTGGCGAGTCAAGACGGTTCTTCTCGTCCTGAGCATTTCATTGCATTGTTGACCTTGTGTTGATCTGCATATGACAATAAAACTAAGTTGTCCCTATACCACCAGTTTATTTAAAGTTACCTCTATTTTTTATTTATTGCTAAGTACTGTTACACAGTGACAATGACAGAAGAATGCCTTTTAGGCGGGTTCCTAGTAATGACAGCAGCTAGTCTGATCCAAACAGGACTTATTTCCAACAATCATGTCTTCAGTTTAACTACTTCTGCCCAGGGAAGCACCTGTCAATGGCACAACTGGGACACAGTAACTATCTGGCTCTTATATAAACGTTTAGCCTGCAGCTTTTAGCGTCACTTCATTCAAATATGATCTGACCTCCCTGTTTGTGGATCGGCTCACTAAAACCGCACTGCGGCTCATTGTTTTGCCATGAGAAAGGCATCCTTGAATAATTAGCGGCCTGCCAGTGGAATGGCCTGTGATGTAACAGAACTGAGATGTTTGGCATTATAAGAATGTCCCATTTCCCTTCGACACTGTTGCACATCACAGTCTTTCATGTGTAGTCTAGCATGCACATCCTAGGGTGCAGTGGACCTCCCGGCAGCCTCATCATCCCTGACACAGTTCTCTTCCTGTCATTATTTACTTATAGCAGTGCATCATTTGTGCAATAATTTTCCATTTTGATTTTTTTTTTGTATCAACTTAAAACAGGTTTTTAAACAAGCGCAGAGAAAGGCACGCCTTCAATAATATAAGGAAATGAATATCCATGGGCCTTATGCACAAACAGTGCATATGTACAAAAAGGTTGCATGTGCCAGGTTCCGTGCACACGTTAGTGTGTATCAAAACAAATGTTGCATGCACTTTTGACCTGCCATGAGAATATGTGCGCCTCTATTGAAACATTTTTGGTAACATCCAAGAAAGTTCAATCTGGTCCTCTGGACATTCAAAAAAGCAAAAAACAAAACAAAGCTTTGTTTTGTTTTTTCTTGGATTTTTCTACCTGGATTATTGAGCATGCATCAGGATATTTTTGGTAACAGTGTCAAACTACTAAGTACTGAATTTTGCCTAAATGCACCAAAAATGACTTTGTTTATTAAACACATGTAGAGTTGGAAATGCCACAGTTTCAGAAGTGTGCTGCTGGCAGATCAGCTCCTTTCAGTTCACGTCATTCAATGACAATCTCAGCTTCACACACACAATCACATCACTCTGTGCATGTGTGTAGCAAACACATTTGTACACCCTACAAATTTTGGAGCGTCTCTAATTCACCATTAAATTGCTCATTTTCTTGCATCAAGGCTTTTTTTTTTTTAATTTTTTCTTTATTTTGCAGAGAGAAGAACCACACACATACATATTTGCATCTATTTGCATAATTAAATGGAGGCATGTCAGGGGGAGGTGTCTCGTGCACTCAGGTTCACTTTAATATTGGTTCAGTGGTTCATGATATTTTGCTAACTGACGGATTACCCACTTTTCATCGCAGTGGTAGATACTAAATTAAAACAGGTCGTCACTGGTCATTTTCTCTCCAAGTGGAGACACAATGTCCTCTCTACCATTCTCACCCCGTTAGGGTTAACTGGTTTCTTTTTGCAATTTTACTGCAAATGTGGCAAACCTCCAAATCAGCTTAACCTGTAACCTCAGCAAGAATGGTATTTGGCCCGGTCAGCCGCCATTCATGCTGTATCACATTAATTTTGTGTTATTGCGTAGGCAGTGCTAGGGTATCGTGTCAAACATTAATGTAATTACTTTCAAGAGCCAGTCGTGAAGGAGTGAAGGCAAAAGGGCAGTTATAAATTAAAAAATACCTTTGGTGATTTGAGCTTTTTTCTACCTAAAGTCCACAAACATTTAACTCATGTACCAGACACGTTTAATTCTATTTGACAACAGTAGTAATGTTTGTAAATGTAATTAGTGAAATATGTGGGTTAGTAAGCTGGTTAAATTGTTGCACATTAGCTCAGCCACACACACTCTTAGGAATCCTTAGAAATGTTGTTGGAACTGACAAACGTGTTCGATGGCCTGCCTTGTAGTTCAACCCAGCTTACTTCAGTCTGCAATGTCAGCACTTCATGGGTTATTGTTTGGTCAGAAGCATTGTGTTGTACCTAATATATCTAATTATTTGCGTAAAATGTGTGTGAGTGTGTGCGTTCATGCATTTGTGTGTGTTTTAAGTACCGTATCTTGTTATACCCTTAGGGAAGTGGTGGCGCAGAGGTTAGAGAAGGTGGGCCTGTGATCGGAAGATTGCCGATTCAAGCCCCCGGTACCGACAACATCCAAAAAAAAAATGTGGGTGAGGTAGGTGAAGCACCCACACCTGCCCCCACCCTCATTCGCCTCACTCTGGGCCCTTGAGCAAGGCCCTTAACCCCCACCATCTGCTCCTCCGGGTGTCCTAGACAGCAGCTCTCTGTTCCACACAGAGGCTGTGGTAGCTCTGTGGTCCGTGGTTGCATCAGGAAGGACATCCGGCGTAAAAATAACTGCCCAGTCTTCGTGCGACTTAGTTTGCTGTGGCGACCCCTGACGCAGGGAGCAGCCGAAAGAAGAAGAAAAAAAACCCATAAAGATCTTGTTATACCCTTACTGTGTCATGAGGGAGATCACAGTCTGCCTCAAGCAGTTATGTGTATTCTGTAGTACTATAAAATACATATACAGAAGAGAAAGAAAAAATAGTTAAGGTTTGTGACTTTAAAAAATACTGTGTAATCAAACATACTGTACTGTGTACGTCTGAAAATATTCACCCATCACTTTAATAAGCAACTCAAAAATTCTACTTCAAATTCTATTTTTACTAAAATGAGTTTATTTTGTTTTCATAAAAGTAGTTGTTTTTTGTTGTGAGATCCATTTCATTAATTGTTGATTCAAGGGATTTGTCACATATACCAACAAAAACGTAAAAATGTTGAAGCTCCATAAAGGTATATTTTTTCCTTGAATATGGTATTTGTCAGATATTACAACATTTAACTACCAAGTGTTGATCTGAGGTGTAGTTCTCTTTATTTTGAATTATTATTATTATTTTTTTTTGCATTTCTTCAAAGCATTGGATGGTATGACCTCAGGGTGAAATTGCTGAGATGGCCTCTCCTAACGAGCCTGACAACAGTCTTAAATGTTTGTTTTACATTTGTTATGTTGTTTATTTGTCATATGCAGGCTAACACAAGATTAGCAGTACAATGAAATGTTCAAGATGAAAAGAACCAATTTGACTTGCTAAAAACAAAGAACAAACAAACAAGAAATACTAAAGCATTCAATAGGGTACAAAATAAAGTACCAGAAAGTGAAAAATATAATATTTACAAGGTCCAAAAGGAATATAGTAAAGAAAAACATGGCAGAATATAACAGTGCAAGCAGGATGAATTTGTGTAAGTATTTCAAGGTAGTAATATAAGCTTAACTGCACATAACTAACATAAACTACACAGGTTGTGACAGATTCAACTAGGTATCTCTGCAGACAAATTCGGAAGGCGTATCCGGAGGGCCACATCTGATTGGACAAAAAAAAAAGGCTGAACAAAAAAAAACAAGGCGTTTGTGTCAACCACAGACATATTATGTTCATGATGTTAACTGGTTCAACATTAGCAGCGTCTCCATAACTTCTCTTTCCGCCTCTCTTAACACAGAACTTCCAGTTACTTTTCAAAATAAAAGCAACATAAATGGGTAGTGGGGAGAGCTACATGTTTGTTTTTTAATACCTAGCCATTACATTAAACAACAAAATCAGTTTGGTTGTTCAGTAATGTGAAAATAGTTACAATCAATTCTTAAAGAAAGAAAAATAAAGTAACCAAAATAATAATGATACTTAAACTGGCCTTGGGACAAAGGATGTTTCCTTTAACTTCACATTTTCTTGTTCAACTTTTTAAATCAGTCACTGCAGATGAGTGATTGTCAGTTTCTGTAAGATTTCTGCAACTGGAGCAGGTATTTCTGTTTACTGGTTAACTTCCTCAGCTGTCTCACATTTTAAGGGTCAGTCCTACTCCATGTTTCAGCTCCTTCCATAGATCAGATCTCCTAGAAGAACTTCTAAAGAGCAAATTTTGTTTTTAGCTTTTGTTTTGGGTCATTATCTCGTTATGGGACTCATGATATTTAATTGAGACCAGAATTTTTGACAAATGGGAGCAGGTTTCGCTTCAGATGCTTCATATTTCATTGGACCCAGACCACACTCAAGCCAACCTGTGTCAAGTGCAGCCTACAACCAAGAGCAAAAGAGAATCTTCTTGTGTTTGACAGCAGATATATCACTGTTTCTTAGAAACCTTCAGTTTTTAGAAAGAGCTGACGTAACTTACCTAAAGAGCAGCAAATACACTTGGCCAATCAGTGTTTACCCTCTACAAATGCCTATTCTCCAGAAATGTCCACTTTTGGTCTGCAGAGAACCCCTTCTCGGCAGATTATTGCACAGGTAGTGAGTAACATTGAGATTAATTGAATTATGATGGTAAAGTAGTGGCATACTGTACATGATATATGACATATATGGCATGAGATATGACATACATGACATATACACGATACAGCCACATAGCGCAGCAGCAAAAAACATATTAGGTGTCACAGATGTGGCTTAGTGCTATGTTATTGTCAATTATTTAGTATTATCATCAAGAGTTCAATAATCTGACAGCTTGTGGGTAATGATTGTCTTGGAGTCTTTTTGTATGTGAGGGCAGACTCCTGTATTGTCTGCCTGATGGTAGTAGATGGAAGAGTCCTTGTGCTGGATGGGTGTGGTCCCTAAAGATGCTGCATGCTTTACGCAAACATCGGCTGTGGTAGATGTCATGGACGATGTGGAAACTGCTACCAGTGATGTCCTCTGCTGTTTGCACCACCCTCTGTAGAGCTTTCCATCTCTGACTAGTGCAGTTCCAATACCACCCTGTGATGCAGCCTGTCAGCAGGCTGTCAATGGTGCACCAATAAAAGTTGGTGAGGATGTTGGTATTTACCAAACTTCTTTATCTTCTTAGGAAGTAGAGTCTTTGTTTAGCTTTCTTGACCACAGGGTCTGTATGTAAAGTCCAGGACAAATCCTCAGTAATGTGAATGCCGAGGAACTTGAAGATGCTGACCTGCTCCACTTCAGCATTATTTATGTAGATGGTGGAGTTCTGGCCTCCACAGTGTTTCCTGAAGTCCACTATCATCTTTGTTTTGCTGACATTAAGAGAGAGGTTATTTTCCTGACACCAGCTGGTCAGTGATTTCTCCTCATCTCTGTAGGCACTCTCGTTGTTGTTGGTGATGAGGCCCAAGATGATGGTGCCATCAACATACTGTACTTGAGGATTGTGTATTTGTGAATAATCTCTCACTGTTGAATGATGGAACACCAAATAATTAGAAGGGAAGGGAAGTCTGATATTGTCTATATTGTATGTTCCTAATGATGAAATTAGTTTTCTGCATTTAACCCATCTCACCTGGGATGTACCCAAGTGGAGTAGTGGGCAGGTATGTAAGCGCCCGGAGAACAATTAGGGATTAGCTGTCTTCTTGCTCAGAGACACCACAACTTGTGGGAATGGGGGGAAGTTGAAGCGCAACTTTCTGGTCCCAAGTTGGCTGCCCTACCTCTACCCCATCTCGGCCCCTTGATTATCCTTTTTTTTTAACGTGCCCCTAGAAATTGTCTTTCCTGAATGATGAGGAGCAACAATTTCTCCTGTAAGATCATTCCTCTTTGACATTATGTTAACACACTGCTTAAAGATAACATGCTACCAAAACCTTTGCCTTTATAGAGGTGCTCACAAATTAAAATAAGATGGCAAGAAAAAGTAGCAAAAACAGCTAGATTATAAGGTGAATGTAGAAAACTAAAAACAGGAACATGTCTGCATTGGTTCTTGCCAGGAGTCCAACAGATTCTTAAAGCCACTTAGAGAGGTCAAGGTCGAGAGCTTCAGGTCTTTTGCAAGACATTCTAGGAAACAGGAGCAGAGTAGAAGGCCCTTTTGCCAAGTTCAGTCCTCACTGAGAGAACACTGCAGGTAATAATGTCCTGAGAGCGCACGCTGTAGCTGCACTCACGCAGAGACATGTAGGAGGAGATGTATGAAGGCAGCAGACCAAGAAGTGATTTGAAGATGAAAACGGAGAAGTCTGCTTGAAGTTAATGATGTCCAGTTAACCAGTGAATACAGGGTGCAGTGGTGGGTACGATAGTTACAGCCAGTTATGAATCTTAGTGCACCATGATAGACAGCATCCAACATCTGCAGGGTTCTTGTAGGAGCGTTCATGTAAATAATGTCACTGTAGTCAATGGAGGGAAGGAAAGTCACAGTTAGAAGGTGTTTCCTAACATTCAGAGTTAGACAGGATCTGTTTCTGAAAAAGAAACTCAGTACTTAGTACCACTTGATTACTACTTAGCCTTTAAATTTACATGAAAGTAATAAAGGGTACTTAGTTTTTCAGACACTGTTCTTTTATTTAATTTTTGCCAGATAAAGAATAATGTAACATGTCATGCCTTGTTTTACACTGGAGATCTGGATTTAGTGTAGACTTAATGAGAACCAGATTTTTTTCCAATTCATGCCATGAGTGAAGCATAAACATTTGGAATGAAAATGGGGTGTACTTACTTTTTACTTTGACTGTATTTAAACAAGACATGAGAGTTAGAATCAAAAGTTGATAGCATAAAGGTGCTTTTTCCCCAAAGACTCAGATTTGCTTAATAACAAAATATTTTTCTCAAGGACCACCAGCGCACTAAGTGGAGACGATGATTGTAGCCACCAAGACCACAGGAATTTGTATGAGTGGGGAGGAAAAATCTAACTAAAATTTCTTAAGTGAAGCACAATTGCTGCCGGAGGCTGTTGGTTTGTTACCTGTCTGGTAAAGGGGTCTGCCTGTCTGGCACATTCCCACAGTCCGAACAGGAAAGCTCATAAACACACAGGCCCCCTACCAAGGTCTGGTCCTCAGCTCCCTGATCCAATAAACATCAGCTTATGCTTGGAGCTGGCATACCTCTTACATGTCGGTACACCTGGGAAAAATTAATGCCAGCATGTTTAAAGAAATTACCCCTTTCTCCCCAGTTACTAAGGCTAACAGTGCTGGCAACACACAAGCTTTGATATAAAGGCAGATCAGCAGAGTTGAATAGTTCAGAGTCAAGATTGTGTATGTGCGTGAGCAACCTGGCAGCAAGTGGCATTTCTCATTCGTCGTAGTTATTCACACTTTTATCACTCACTGCCAAAGGCAAAGATGTGATAATGTTCTGCTATGTCTGCATGCGTTTGTCTGCTGTTAGCAAAACATCACAAATCATTGGACAGATTTGAAGAAACTAAAAATATTAATTGGATAAACTTCTGCAACACGATTTACAACTGAGCTAAATGACCTTATCAAACACAAAAATGGCAATAACACACAGGTTGGCAGTGCCTCTGCAGTGTTTTTAATGATCCACATTTTGGATGATGTTTGTCCAGTGATCCAGGGCAGCAGTATCAGAGCAGGAAATAAAAATGTAAGCATTTTACTTCTGCTGAAATGAAATGTTTATTAAAATAACAACTAACATGATGTAATTCCCTTTGCAGGTGTACTTTGACTGTGGTGCCAAGGTGGATGTGTTAGATGTTCAAGGCCTCGTCTTGTCTCCTGGATTCCCCTACAATTACTCCTCTGGCACACACTGTGTTTGGCAGTTTGTTGTGCCTGTTGATTACCAGCTTGTTCTGGAGATTTTTGACTTTGATGTGTTTGAAAGCCATGACTCTGAAGCTCCGTATTCAGCAGTCTCTGGTTTTGAAGATGACACAAAGAAGATTGAGGAACTTTCATCTGTAGATACTGAACCTGTTCTTCAGAGTGCAAGGGATGTCTCAAAGGGTCAGCAGTCTTCTCAGGATGGTCAGTTCAAGCAAGTTGTGGTCCAGGAACAAACCACAAAAATGGAGATAGCCAAAGTCTTCAATTCAGCGAAAAGATCTGCCGGTTCTTCTAGTCAGTCTTCACCACCCTCTACTTCCCTTCTCCTCCTACCAGGTGCATTGCCTCCTGGAAACAACACTATCACCTCCATCTCTTCATCTCATCAAAGGGAAAACTTCAATCCCAGTTCTAACCCAAGCTCAGTTATGGAAGAGACCACCCTTAGCTCACCACACTCCACTGAGACTCCAGCTGTGAGCCCAGAAACTCAACAGTCTGTGCTTGACGCCTGTCCTCATGATGTCCTCTACATCTCAGACCTCATCACCTTTTCCTCCAGGTTCTGTGGGTCCAACCGGCCTCCCAGCAGCCAGCTGGTTTTTGGCTCAAGCCAGGAGATGGTGGAAGTCATAATGGAGCTCATCACTACCACCCACTGGGGACGTGGCTTTGCTCTTCTTTTCCACTACCACAACTTGACAAAGCCGTGGAGTGCTCAGCATGACATGTCTCCATCAGGCAACAAAATAGACTCTCTGCTTGCTGCTGTGAGTGGAGCCGCCTTCTTCACTCTGATACTTACAAGTGTCCTCTGCATCATTTTCAGGTAACAAGAATAAGAATTTATCAATTCTGACAAAACCCAAAAGCAAAACTGACTCCATTTGATAGCTGGCTTTCTGATAGAGTTGTTGCAGTCAGGCGTTCTCGCAAGAACTCATACAAACGGATGTGATTACCATAATTTTGAGCTTTAAATAATTTATTTTAGCCAATCTTTTTCCAGGTTAGAATGGTTATACAATATACAATGAGTTTCAAAATCCACACTGTCCAAATTATACATTCTGGCTCTAAAACTGTATGGTACGAGGGAGCTTTAGGGCCACGGTAAGAAAAAAAAATTTAAGCTATAAAATTACGAGAATAAAGTTGAATAAAGTCGTAATATTACGAGAGCAAAGTCGTATGAGACTTTTTTTTTACAGCTCTCATTTATTTATTTTTCCACAAGTCGGATCCACAATGCGACCTGTCAATCAATCCAGTAGGCGTGTCAGCAAATGACCAATCCGAAGCTAAATGCTCCTTAACTGCAAAGCTGCTGCGCTGCAGCCCATCAGAGCATACCACCTGACTGTAAGCACGTTCAAAGTTCTGATTCTGATCATAATCTGATGCTGATGTGCTGACAGATTAACTATCTCCTTATTTGTAAAACCAATACCAAAGTATAATTTAACAAGATGCTCAACATTCTTCATTTTACCAGTTAAAATGCAGTAAACTCTGCTTTATCATGTCGGATTTCATTTAATATTACAACTCATTTAACTTCGGATTGGTCATTTGCTGACACGCCTACTGGATAGATTGACAGGTCGCGTCCTGGATCCAACTTGTGTGGAAAAGAAATTAAAGACATCTGTAAAAAAAAAAAAAAAAGTCTCATATGATTTTATTCTTGTAATATTAAGACTTTATTCAACTTTATTCTCGTAATACTACGACTTCATTCTCGTAATTTTATGGCTTTAATTTTTTTTTTTCTTAGCCTGGCAATGTAATTTTTTTTGTTTGTTAGTTTGTTTTTTTAGCGTGGCCCTAAAGCTCCGTCGTAGTATGTATGTTTACTCACTCACCCAGATATTTTAAAGAGTGGTGCTGAAAGTTCTTGATATATTTTTTTAAACTGACAGAGATTTCCTGTGTTAAGAAATTAACCCATTTAAGCTATACCAATTCGCCAAGAACAGTGGTCAAATAGTAACTTTGCTAGAAGATTATTGTTTGCAAAAAATAAAAATTAGTCTGAAGTAAAGACTAAGCTAAAGCTACGAGATATTTCACCAAATATTCGTGGGCGTGTACAGTGAGGAAAATAAGTATTTGAACGCCCTGCGACTCCCACTTAGAAATCATGGAGGGGTCTGAAATTTTCATCTTGGGTGCATGTCCACTGTGAGAGACATAATCTAAAAAAAAATATTGGAAAATCACAATGTATGATTTTTAAACAATTTATTTGTGTGTTACTGCTGCAAATAAGTATTTGAACACCTGCCAATCAGTTCTGGCCCTCAAAGACCTGTTAGTCCGCCTCTAAAAAGTCCACCTCCACTCCACTGATTATTCTAAATTAGAAGCACCTGTTTGAGGTTGTTAGCTGCATAAAGACACCGGTCCACCCCACACAATCAGTAAGACTCCAACTACTAACATGGCTAAGACCAAAGAGCTGTCCAAAGACACCAGAGACAAAATTGTAGACCTCCACAAGGCTGGAAAGAGCTACGGGGCAACTGCCAAGCAGCTTGGTGAAAAAAGATCAACTGTTGGAGCAATTATTAGAAAATGGAAGAAGCTAAACATGACTGTCAATCTCCCTCGGACTGGGGCTCCATGCAAGATCTCACCTCGTGGCGTATCAGTGATCCTAAGAAATGTGAGGAATCAGCCCAGAACTACATGAGAGGAGCTGGTCAATGACCTGAAGAGAGCTGGCACCACTGGTTCCAAGGTTATTGTGGGTAATACACTAAGACGTCATAGTTTAAAATCATGCATGGCACGGAAGGTTCCCCTGCTTAAATCAGAACACGTCCAGGCCCGTCTTAAGTTTGCCCATGACCATTTGGATGATCCAGAGGAGTCATGGCAGAAAGTTATGTGGTCAGATGAGACCAAAATATAACTTTTTGGTCTTAATTCCACTCGACGTGTTTGAAGGACGAAGAATGATGAGTACCATCCCAAAAACACCATCCCTACTGTGAAGCATGGGGGTGGAAGCATCATGCTTTGGGGGTGTTTTTCTGTACATTGGACAGGACGACTGCACTGTATTAAGGAGAGGATGACCGGGGCCATGTATTGTGAGATTTTGGGGAACAACCTCCTTCCCTCAGTGAGAGCATTGAAGATGGGTCGAGGCTGGATCTTCCAACATGACAATGACCTGAAGCACACAGCCAGGAGAACCAAGGAGTGGCTCCGTAAGAAGCATATCAAGGTTCTGGAGTGGCTTAGCCAGTCTCCAGACCTAAACCCTATAGAAAAACTTTGGAGGGAGCTCAAACTTCGTGTTTCTCAGTGACAGCCCAGAAACCTGGCTGATCTAGAGAAGATCTGTGTGGAGGAATGGGCCAAAATCCCTGCTGCAGTGTGTGCACACCTGGTGCAAAACTACAGGAAACCTTTGACCTCTGTAACTGCAAACAAAGGCTACTGTACCAAATATTAACATTGATTTTCACAGGTGTTCAAATACTTATTTGCAGCAGTAACACACAAATAGATTATTTAAAAAAATCATACATTGTGATTTCCGGATTTTTAGGTTTTTTTTAGATTATGTCTCTCACAGTGGACATGCACCTAAGATGAAAATTTCAGACCCCTCCATGATTTCTAAGCGGGAGAACTTGCAAAGTCGCAGGGTGTTCAAATACTTGTTTCCCTCGCTGTATGTATACATTTGAGTCTTTTTTGTACAATTTTGACTTGGTATGGACTGGAGAACGTCTACCATACATTTCAATTTGTGCACACAATCCTTGCTTTTAGTAATCACTGAAGTTGTGTGATGCAATTTGGTTTAGAAAAACACATTAGCAAATATTCCTTTGCGATTTGTTAGAAGAATAATCATAGTGGCTGGTCTGAACGTTAACTCAATCTTCAGGTAGTGCCACCAAATGTCAATCTTTCTTTGAGTGTAGTTTAGTGAAAGATAGCTGCAATATTGTTTAATTGATTTAAGTGAGTTTTTCATATTTATTTTAACTATTCTTTGAACTTATTTGCCCAGTGTTTTTTCTTTGACCAAAATCTTGCCAGCCTAATGCTAACCATAAAATTTGTTTAGCAGATATTGGCAGATGTCAACAGTGGAGCAATCTAAACTAAGACATACATGGCAAACATTGATCAGCAAAATATTAGAGTATTCCCATGGAGAGCATATTATTAGCAAGTTGATGTTCTTTTAGAAGTGAAGTTGTGCCATTTAACAAAAGGTGTTGTTGTTTTTAGTTGTGCTTTCAACGATAAAGACAGTTTAACTGAGGATTATGAATATTCCTCAGAAAAAATCCACACGTCTTACCTTCTCGTGGGCTGATCTGACAGAAAATTGTGCACATATCCACAGACCAGCGTCTACACAGCCACAACTCTGCTATGTTGACTCAGCTGGAAGTCTTGGGCCCTGATGTGGTGACCCTTGGTTATTAGTTGGCTTCGGCTGCAACTGTGCGGCTCGCTTGATGTGGAGCATTCTCACCGTGGGCTGAGGGGCATTCAAGGTGCAGCACCTGGCATCAATTCCAGTGCACAAAAACAAAAAGGCAGCATGAAAGTAATGGGCGGGTAATTGAGGGAATAAGGTACAAGAAGGAGAGGCTGCACTATGTGAGTTTGGAAGCGATAGCATTGTCAAGCAGTCAAAAGGTGTAATTTACAAGCTGTTCCCACTTCCATCCCCAAGGACAATAAACACAAGCTGAAGGGTGAAGTTTGAACAGCTGTAATACTATCTGTTCTGACAAGCAGTCTGCTTTAACCTACTGGATCAGATGGATTTGAAGGTTTGGATTTGCACTTATGTCCGTCTTCAGCTTTCTGTAAGAATCAGTTATGCTCGTTTAAATTTCAGCTCATTGTCTTCGACTCAACCAGCAGGCCTCCACAGATTCTGTTGTTATTAGGAGGAGGGAAATTAAAAACACATGTTTAGTCAAATGAAAGCGTAATTAGCCAGAAGAACACCGCAATTCATTCAGAAGCCAAAGAGTGCATTGCCCACAAACACCAAACTTATTTTGTTGTTGTAATTCACCTAGACCGTTGGCAACTAGCCAGGTAATTTAGGCAGGACCTTGTAATGTCAAATTATCTCTGAGTTTTACTCGTTCACAAACAACCAGAGGTGTAGGAGAGCATCAGCAGGGGTTGGTCTCAGTTGACTGGTGACAGGTAATGAACTCAAAGTGTTCACTCAGCCATTTTAAATAAGAGGGTACATGCTCATGTGTTTCAGCATGGTTCACTGCTTCAAATCAGTGTAAAAACAAGGTAGCAAATCACTGATGATTTAATGACATCGGGCAGATATTTCAGGCAAACACGACTGTAAACATGTGGGCGTGTTTCACTTGTAGAGGAGACTTAATAGCATTAGTCAGATGAGTTCACGTGGAGAACCAGAAACTGTCTTTAGGAGCATTTTAACATTTGTTCCTGTTGCGTCTGGTTATTATATTTCATCACAAGCAGCATCATAAAATAAAAACTGTACTGACACTTCAGCAGCCACTGTCTAAGTAAAATATAGCATTTATGTGAGTCCAAGATTGTGGTGAGTCATCCAACACCACAACAGAACAACTTCTGAGTAGAAATAGCCACGGGCATGTGAAAGACATTTTTTATTGTTTGTTGAGAAGAGAGACTACGGCTCTTATTTGATTTGAGCGCAGCTAGATGGGAAAGTGTCCATTTGAATATATCTGGTTTTAACACCACAATGGGTTTTATTCATGAAAAAAACTGCCAACTTCAGAGAAACTGAGAATAGCCATAACAGTATTTCATATATGTTTGTGATTAGAAATGGAACTGATTTAGTGTTTCATGTTTTTCAGACCTAAAATCTGTCCAAAAAGAGCGAGTTCCTCCACGTCCAGCGATTCTGAGGTACAGAATCTACAATCGTCTTCGTTTGCTTCGGCATATTCTCACTGGCAACCATTTGATCAAATGTGATGTCCTCGCAATGTCTCATTAATGGCGATTTTCAACAATTATAATTATTTAAATAAATAAATAATCTGAATCTGCAAACCTGGGATCAAGAGCTCCATATTCCAGATGCTAATGTGTTCAGTGAAGCTTCATGTGAATTTTAAAAGGCTTTAAAAAGTTTTTAAATATTTAGGTTTTGCTACATTATTGTATTTATCTGATTATTTCTTCTTTTTTTAATGGTGTTTTTTTCAGTGCATCCTCTTTATTTGTAGACGAAGAAGATCAAACGTTCACTTGTTCAAAGACATCTGCTTTCCCAACTCCATCCCTGTTGGTTTCTCTCCACATGGGTCTTTCTTCTTTCCCCTACCTGCCTGCTTGTCTTTTTATTTTATTTTTTTGTCAGACATTCCTCTGAAAACAGCTTTATCTGGGATCACTGAGCATTTGTTTTTAATATTCTTCACTAGAGAGGCCGACAGGCTCCACCTCTGTAGCATTGCCTCTCTACACTCCACAGAGATCCCATCTCAGGTTCACTCTGGGTCACAGATTTAAAACTGCAGTAACTAGTAGGTATTTTACTCAAAGCTCATCACTTGAGTGACATTGAACAAGATGACACTTTAAAATCTACACTTTTTAAATATAGTCAAGAAAATTAAACTTTGATCTGAAAACACAATATTGATTATGTTTCACTACCTGATGTCAAACCTTTGAGCCATTCCACAACTGGCTGCAGCTTTACTCGCTGTGCTTCCACTGCGGCTTGATGAAGCTCTGCAGAAAAACTTAACTGCATTGTGTTTTAGGTGCCAGAGGACGGACCGAACACGGATCCTGAGATCAGTGAGCTTCAGATGATGGCTGAGAGTCAAGCCAACCCTGAGATAACTGTACAACAGGACAACAGCAACGACGGCCAACCACACACAGGTTGGGAGGACATGCACCTGAACAGAAATGTGCATTTACATAATCCATACACTCATTGCTGTATAATGTGCTTGCTTCCTGTTTAAGGACAAAAATGCTTGATGGGGGATGTATTTGCAGACACTGCAACAAGCCACAGGCTCTTGAGAAGCACATTACTGTGGATGCTAATTTAGATTTATGTGCTCCACTGGTTTTTACAATTGACTATAATCATTTTAGGAATGACGATAATACTCTCAGGATTATAAATCTTTCGTATATTAATTTCCTGGCATGAGCTGATCAAGTTAAGTGCCCTCATTTAACAGTGAAAATTTTAGGTTTGGAAAATGTATAAATTACAGGAGTAGATAGAGTAGTTAATAAAGGAATAGTTTGTTTTTTTTAACAGTCTGTAGTGGGACTGAACCCAGGCTGAGAGTTGTGTGGGTTGTGGCATTTATTCTAGAATTAGCCCCCCCCCCCCCCCCCCCCAGTGTAGTTCGAATAACACAGATGTGTGAACAGTCGTAGCTTTCTGTGTGCTCCAGTCAGAGTGCTGTGAAGCCTGCATTTGCATTCTTAGTGCAAGACTCCATGAATATTTCTTCACCAGTTCCTCTGAATCAACAACATATGATGTGTGTGTTGTTGTTTCTCCTCACTCTTTCTGTGTTTCTAACATCACAGCAGATGGCGATGTTTCCCAGAATGCAGAGATGGATCTTCCCTGCAATGGTCTGACCGAACTCGATCTTGGAGCAGATGAGGTTTTTGTCGTATCGTCAACTGCTAGTCCAAGCAGGTTACCCTTCACCCGAAATGCAGTAAGAACAGAGCGTAACGTTCCAATTCAAACAGTGATTTCTGGTATGTTCCCAGTGGTAAATACAGCTCATCTTGGCTCAGAGTTTTCCAACTGGCTGCTAACATTTCCATATCCAACATGTTAAATGACAGAGAGGCTGAATAGAGTAACTTTTCTCTTACCTGTTCTTGTTCTTGATCTCTGCTGAAGTTCTTTGTACAGCAAATACATGATAGACTGCAGAAAATAGAAATGTTTCTTTTTTGCAACATCTTAAACTTTGTATTTTTTTTATTGTACTTTTATACATGTTGCAGACATTACATCTGCAAGGTGTATACATTACAAATTACAGCTGCATCTAATTTTATCAGCTGGCGAATAAAAGGTGTGTCTCTCCTGACGATAGACTTTTTAAAGACCTCGGCTATTTAAGGCTGATTTTTCTCTGCCATTTTGCACCATCCCTGCTTTTGGCAATTTCCTCACTTTTTTGTTCAACTGGTACAACAATTTTTGTATTTGCATAAAAAAAAGTCCCACAGGAATATTGGTAGAGCTCTATGAAATCTTGATTTTATTTTTTTTGCTTTATCAGTTCACACATGTAGACTTTCAATTTTTTTACAGTACCGTTCTTCTTTTGTCACTACATTTTCACTTAAAATCCAGTTAAATAGTAATTATCATTTTAATAAATCAATGAATAAAAGTCCTAAATTTAATGAAAAATGGACCAACTCTGTTTTAGTTCCATAAAACATCCAATGCTTTTAGACAAATGCATGAAAGTCTGCCTATAAATCATTCATTAACAACAAAACACTTCTAAAGTCTTCTAGAGTCTAAATACCTAAGGTACTTGACTTCACTAATTTATTTTACATGAAAGTAAAGAAACTGTCCTTCTGTAAAATAAATGTGCTTTAGATAAAGACGTACAGTTCACACTATATTTTGCAATTATAACAAAAAATGTTGGAGTTTGCTGAAATGAGGCAAACATCAGCTCGCTTCCTCATTGGTTTTAATACGACTGCCTGTTCGATTCATTGACATGGTTTTAGTCGTATGTTGTAAAGTTTGTCCTTGGCATTAAATGATGTAGATTTTGTTTGCTTGAAGCAGACCTCTTGGCTGTCCGCGATGGGTCAACCTGAGTCTGAATAAAGCCCTATTTGCATGGGATTAGTTTTACCTAGGGACCACATGCTATTTGTAATAATTACGGAGACTGTCTGATTGTTAATCCCGTGCGAATCGGCCATGTCAGTAATTTGTAAAGTAAAAATTCCCCCGCAAATTACCTACAATATTTTGCTGAACTCCGAGGTCCCGTGATAATACTAATCCAATGTGAATACGCATCTCTGTGATTTGGTCAGAAATGGGTGGGATCTGATATGTAATTAGGCAGTTTTTGTTTTCTAAACAAAATCATTTGGAAAAATATAGAACAAGGCTATTTTAAATGAACACGCTTCTTGCTTTGGCTTTTTTAGATGCTGCTACTTCCTTCACCGTAAATGACAGCAAGTGCGGAGACGCACACAGCCGGTGATCAGATGACCCATCCATTCATTACCCGCTTTTTCCTTTTTGGGTAGCGGGAGTCGCTGGTGCCCATGTCCAGCCATCACTGTGCGAGAGGTGGGGGACACCCTGGACAGGTCGCAAGTCTATCACAGGGACACATAGAGCCAAACGAGACAAACGTTGGTTACGTACTGTAACCCCAGATTCTATGAGTATAGGCGCAGTACTTTAAGGCTATCGCTAGTGGGTTTATCCCTTCACGCGCAGCACTGAAAACTTTAGTCCGCGCCCACTGGCTGTGTGGGCCCCACCCCCTCTGGGCAGCACGCCTCATCCCCAAAATGCCTCCCGGGCGCTTTCAATAGCTGCCCACTGCACCACCTGGTGGTGGATGGGTTAAATGCAGAGACTAATTTTGCCATTGTATGGAAACATACAGTGCTGACATTGTGATGACATTATTATTATTATTATTATTATTATTATTATTATTATTATTATTATTATTATTATTATGGTGAGACCGGGCAATCGGCTCCCAAATAGCTTTTTCTTCAGCCATTTAGGAACCAGTGAGGCCCAGAGCTTAAATGGCTGCACCTATACTCATAGAATCTGTGGTTACAGTACGTAACCAACGTTCTATTTCGTATAGGCTTCGCCCTTTAAGGCTAGTGGGTTAAAGGCGAAGCAGGATGCAGTCTATGCCTCACTGGGTCCATTCAGACACAAACATGAAGCACCTGCTTGCACAAAAAACATTTAATCACTCAGCCTTCTGTGTGCGTAATTACGTGCTCCATGCGCAGGAGCGCACCGGAGAAAAGATCTCTGGTGAGGAAAAAGGCTGAGATAGCAGACCTACTGCTGTAAATAGATACAACGGAGTTTACAAATTGTAACAGTGTAACGATGAACAGAGCAGGCCAACAGCTCCTCAGGATGAACCGGTTAATAACAATAAAATCAGCAGTCATGAACTTGTGACTGATAATAAATATCTCACACTGCGACTGCATGCAGGCAGGTGTGAGCTCAAAAGTGAGGCTCCATGAAACAAATGATAATCTTTCTGTCAGAACCCTGAGAACAGAATGGGTCATGGAGAAAGTAGAAACATCACGTAGATAAACACGAATAACTGAACACGGCGATGACCAGGCAGCCGCCATACAAATATCCTCCACTGTCATCCCTCCATGCAGATCTGTGGAGGATGAAAACCCTCTGGAGGAATGTGCTCTGAGATTCTCTGGAGGATCCAGTCCAGATGAACTGTAAGTTTCAGAAATAGCCTCACACAACCAGTGTGAGAGGCGCTGGGTGGATAGAGGGCATCTTGAAGAGCTGTCCCTGTAATGCACGAACAGAAGCTGAGAGCAGTGCAGTGCGGCCGTACGCGCCACGTAACACGAAAATGCGCGCATGGGACAGAGGAGGTGAGATGTTGCTTCCTCCTCAGAATTATGAGGAGGATAAAACCCATCCAAGGTTATCACTCTCGATCTGAATGAGCTTGTGATGCTTTTCAGAGCAGGGTTAAGATGCAGTACAGCTGAACTGCCATCAGCTTGAATTCTGAGACATGAGGGAGCAACAGAGAGAGCAGATAAATCACTCACTCTCTTTGCCGATGTCAGAGCTAACAGCAGGGCTGTTTTAATGACAGAAATTTAAGTGAAACCTGATCTAAAGACTCAAAAGGAGCTTTGATCAGAGCGCGCAGGACCATCATTAGGTCCCACTGTGGAGCTAGTGGACGTGACACAGATCTATGTCTCCATATACTTTTCAGAAAAACGCTTGATCAGTGGGTGGTTAAAAACTGTTCTGTCACAGAAAAACCTCATGACAGGAAGAAGTAGCTGCAGCATAAGTTTTAATTGTTCTGAACGCTAAATTTCTGTCCATCAGTTACTGTAGAAATGACAGCACGCCACCTAGTGGACATGAGATGGCCTCCACGCCTTTCTTTGCACACCAGCGCTGAAAAACTGTCCACTTGATGTGTACAGTGCTGTGGTGGAAGCGGCTCGCTCGCCACATCCTGTGGGAGGCCCATCTTTTCTAAACGGATCCGTTCAGCGGCCAGACCCAAAGGTGCTGACCTATTTCTGTGTAACTCCTGATCGCTCTTCCTGCCTGGAAGAGAGCGTCCTCCCTCCACAGCTGTTTCCACGGCCGACCCGATATCAGTCGCTGCAGATTCGGGAACCACAGAGCGCTTATGCGCTCAGGAGCTATGAGGATGACTGACAGTTCTTCCTCTCGGACCCGGTCCAGGGTCCGTGATATCAGCAGGACTGGAAGGAACGCATAAAGGAGCATTTTGGGCCACGGGCTGTGAGCGAAGGCGTCCACTCCTAATGGTGAATCGTCTCATAGGCTCAGTGAGAACCATAATTGACACTGGGCATTCTCCCGTGTGGCGGACAGATCCACTGCTGCTCGGCCAAACCTGCTCCAAATCCGAGAGATCAGCTCGGGATGGAGGCTCCAGTCTCTGTGGCAGGGACCGCCCCTCGACATTATGTCTGCTCCCCTGTTCAGGACGCCGGGAATGTACACTGCTATGATGGAGAGCAGGTTTTTGTGTGCCCAACACAGCAGCTGTTTCGCGATGCGTAACAATTGGGCTGAGCGTACGCCTCCCTGACGGTTTATGTAAGCTGCCATCACTGTGTTGTCTGTGTGGATCAGAACATGCTGATCCCACAGCAGGGGGGCAAAATACTGAGTCACGTTTCAGACCGTGAAACATTCTAGCACATTTATGTGAAGCGACATGTGGCCCAGCCACTGTGCTCCCACTGCCTGGGACAGACACGTTCCTCCCCAGCCTGACAGGGACGTGTCTGTGAAAACTGAGACGTGTGACATAGGCCTGCTGATGGGGACTCCCTCTGACAGAATGAGGGGGTTTCCCCAGTGATTCAGATTGGTTCTCACGGAGGGGGGCACAGAGATAATCCACCTCTTCTGGCGCACAGGATCTATGCGCACGTGGGCGAACCATCTCTGAAGGCATCTCATATGAAGCAAGCCCAGCAGAACCACGATGTGGGCCGCTGACATCATCCCAGGAGTCGCATGACAGGCAGAGCTGTCACTACGCTGCAGGGTTTGACACGGCGGAGCTGAGCTGACAGAGCTTCGGCGCTCAGCTGTGATAAACGGGCTCTCATTGTGGTTGAGTTTAGCTCCACTCCCAGATAAACAATCATCTGGGACGGGCGAACAGAACTTTTTTCCCAGTTTATAGAAAACCCCAGGTTTAGCAGGTGTAACGCTAACGTTTTGGTCTGTGCGACTGCTTCCTATCAGGACCAAGCTAATAAAAGCAGATCGTCCAGATAAAAAATAATTCTCATTCCTGCCATGTGTAATGACTGCAGAGCTGTCTCCACACATTTTGAGACGTGGGGCGAGGGAATAACTGAACGGTAGCCTGTTGTACTGATACGGAATCCCCTGGAGGAGAAACGCAGGAATTTCAGGGGCTTCAGGATGATGGAATTGTGAAAATATGAGCCTTTCAGATCTATGGAGGTGAACCAGTCATTCTGGTGAAGTTCTCCAGCAGCTGTTTGATTGTCAGCATGTGGAATTGTCTCTCCATGATCGATTTGTTGAACATGGACAGGTCAAGAATGGGTCTTATCCCTCCGGGTTTTTTTTCAGAACCAGGAAGTAGTGGGAGGAAAAACCCTGTATTTTCCTCTTCATTGGGAAATCTGGAAATCACGTTTTACATCCTGAACTTCTGACTGGAGGGATGAGCTCTGTTCTGGAGAAGACGGAACCGTCTCTATAATCCCTCTGAACGGTGAGGGGTTGAGCTGCGAACTGCAGCGTGTAACCCCTGCAGATCAGACGGTCCGTCCATCTGTCCAGGGAACACACACTCTGCCACTCTGAGTAACGCTCAGAGAGCGGGCACACATTTTTTGTTGTCATGTTTCTCATGGACGTCAACCAGACTAAAAACCCTTACTGCCATCACCCGCTCCCGAGATTCTCCGGGGGGAACCCAAGGGGGGGAAGGGGGGCTCCAACAGAAAAGGGCTGTATGTGTGCCTCTGTGCTGAGCCCAGGCTGCAGTCTCACGTTAGAGCTCAGGTGAGCCGGCGCGCACTGAGAGGAGGTGTGAGCGCTTTCTGAGTGAGACGTCGTTTCAGTGGAGGCTGCAGTTGTCGAGGAGAAACTCGTTTACTCCCGCTGTGCGGTGAGTGGGCAGAAACAGCAGAAATAAAAACTGGTTCTGGCTGAGAGCGAGGGATTTTACTGGTTTCTGTCTGCTAGACAAATATCATTTTTAGCTGACGTGACAGACGAGTGTTTTGTGATATTTACAGAACTGCAGTGCCTTTTAAAATGCTGTTTAGAGGTTACCGGCTTGTTCTGTGTGGGGAGTGTGTGAAGAGAGAGAGCTGTGAGATCAGTTAATCTGACAGTCAGGCTGGAATCGGATGAAACAACTTTCAGAGATGCTTCTGTTTTGTTTCAAAACATACATCATCAAAAAACACACACATTCCCCTCAAAGAGCTGTTCCCTGGTGGAGGGGGCCAGCGGGGGAGCGGAGCGTGAAGTTGCTGCCACAGCTATGGAGCGCCTCTGCTGCTATTGCTGGCCAAGGCAGTCCCTCCAGCGGCCAGAGGGGCGGGAGGAGGACTGTGACGTCACCAGATGAGGTACCGTCTCTGAGACCTCCTCAGACCTCTGCGATTTCTCAAGGATGGTCCTGAAGTTGGCCCCGAACAGCACCTCTGGGGTGATGGGGCCCTCCAGCAGGTCTTTCTGCAGCGTCTTGGACAAGGATGGCGAGAGGCGGAGCCAGGTGGTCCTCTGGATCATGGTCATCCAGGCGGCGATGCAGGACAGGCAGACCACAGAGGTGGCACATATTTAAGATGACATCAGCGGCTTTACAGAGAAAGCTCTTTGTCTCCTCCAGCAGGTCTGCTTCCTCCAGCCTCTTTGAGATGCTGTAGGCTAGCAGGGCAATGTTGTTGTTCGCCGCGGCTGCCTGGAATGAGCACTGGTGATCTTGGTTGGAGAGCTTTGTCACAACCTAGTCATGCTTCCCTGGAGGGACAGGTTGCTGGTCCTTCCTGGAAGCTCTTGTCCCAAGCACCTCCACCAGCCTTGACTCCAGGGGGGAACAGAGGGAAAAACTCAGATCAGTAAAACCCTCCACTCTAGAGATGGAGGCGAAGGTGGAGACAGGTGTCTTCAGCTTGCCAGGCCCAGCTGCAGCCTCGTTCCAGTGTGATGTCACAGCTGGACAGC
>NC_056505.1:36201885-36223435 GCF_014905685.2 Nematolebias whitei
GTTCTTTTGTACAGCACTTTGGTTGGCCTTGTTGCTGTTTTAAGTGCTATATAAATAAATTGGTATGGTATGAATTGAATTGAATTTAACTTTATCGCTAATATCGACCAATACCGTGCCGATGCAGTGTTTCTCCAGATAATTTGCCATGGCGGGACACTCGTCTTGCCCGTGATTTTTGTCTTGGGGGTGGGGGGGGTGGATGGAGAAACTTCCTAAGCTGCGCAGCGTACCAGTTTTGTGTTTTGTGGGGTGGAGGAGACCGAGACACAGCTGCGCGCTGTTTGCACTGACAGTTTAACAGTTTTAGAGCAGGGGTGGGGGAGAGGAGAGAGACAGACACATCTCAGCCACACACCATTTGTACCGACAGGTTTCCTTTTTTTTGTTGTTGGGGAGGGGGCACCTGCTTATTTCAGTGCCGACAGGTGGGTGGGGGGAGGGGGTTTGGTAGACGGGGTGCTCGGTTCCTTTGACGGGGCGCACCGCTTGTATAATGGTAGGGGAAACACTGCGATATTGTGCATCCCTAGCTCATACAGTATGTTGTCTTTGGTTTTCTTCAGGACTTTGCATGTGTTGAATCATCTGCACAATGCTGCTCTATGTAATGGACATTGCTTCAGAACAAATACAACCTCTGAAATAAATATGCAAACGTGTCTTGATTTTAAGGGGGAGATGCTTTTTCTTGGCCACCTTTCCAAACAAGCTGTACTTGTTCAGTTTTTTTCTAATTGTAGTCATGCACTTTAGCATTTGCCATGCTCACTTAAGTCTGTAGTGCATTTGATTAACTGAACATGAGCAACTTTGTCCACTTACATTTGTAGTTTCAAGCATTTGTGGTGTACACACATTTTCCACACACTACCTCTGGATTTGGTCATAGTTTTGCTAAATATTTGCATAGTGTACATATAATGCACTATTTAGCCATAATTTTTTTGTTCACTCCTGCATCCATCTTGATGTTAATTTTGCATTTGATGTATGTTTCCTTACAGCGAGAAAGGTTTCTGCGACATAGTGACACTGGTCCTGGCCCTTCATGTGATTGGCCATCGGCAGACCTCAACACCTCCCCTACTGGTGCCAGATCCCTTAAAGAAAGCAACAGTGCCGGTTCCAGACCGAGAGCATGGAGCGTACGCACCTTCCAGGACTTCCTTCCTCCACTGCCGCAGCTTCACAAGAAGTGGTGCAGCTGGAACTCCACCAGTCCCTTCACCAAGCTGGTGGATAGCGTCAGTACATGAGCCTTTGCAGTGTTTTATTCTCAGGGACATTTACAGTATGTTGAAAAGTGCATTAAATGATGGGTACTTGTTACTAGCGCACGACCGAAAGGGAAATTTTGGCTATCGTCAATATCGATATTGGGACAGGAAGGCTAATAACAATATTAGATATATTGGTTGAAAAATTTTTTACTTTGTCCATCTAAAAAAAAATCTAAGTAATAACCAGTAAAAGCCAAATTATGAGATGTCTGTGGAGGGGTGAGTGGAGCAGGGCTTGTTTATTTAACACGGCTGTTAGCAACCATGAAGCTAAGCAAATCAGATCCATCTATACCGAGTCCCACACTAGGTTTACAAGTGGTGCACCGATCATAAAATCATCTTCCTAACTTGCATTCACATTTGCTATCCTCCATTATTCATCATAAAGTTACCAAGTTTGTTTCAAAACTATAAACTAAACAAAGAAACGCACTTTTCTGTTCAGTGTTTAAACAGTCAGTCACGTATGGTGAAAGCCTAATTTGACCACAGCAGTGTTTTTTTTTTCTTTGCAGAAGTAAAAATTTCAGACAAACGATGCATTTCATGGAGGATGACAAAGATAATGTTACTAACACTGATACATATTTACTGCTACGTTAGATTTATTGTTATGGACAAAGTTTTACAATAGCCTTATAGGTTATCTAAACGTTAGCTTGCTAACTTGATAGGCTTGTAATGACAAGCGTGTTGGGAGGATTGAAGAGAATTTATTATTTGATTTTTATTTTACAGATCAGTTACAACAAACTTACCATGCTCTGTTCAGCAAAGTATGCTACACAGTATTTACCGGTAGTTGCTCCCTGCTTTTTGGGTCTCCGCTTGGCTGTGCTGTGAGTCATGTTTGCAGCATGGCCATGACTTGAAAGTAGTCTGCATGCGCCCTCTGCTGGATACATTGTAGAATTGTTCCATTTGAAAGTAAGGACACAGCTCGATCCCAGCATTTTAGGGGTAAAAATTAAAAGTATTTATATCGGCACATAATGGGCCAATTATTACTGATACTGATATATCCCCAAATGCCTATATCCAATCCTGGATGGATGGATCGTCCATCCATCCCTTCATCCATTATATTCTGCTTATTCTGATGTCGGGTTGTGGGTGCAGCAGCTTGATAAGGGAAGCCCAGACACCACAGCCACCTCTTCCAGCTCTTCTGGGAGGACTCCAAGGCATTGCCAAGCCAACTAAGAGACGTAGTCTCTCCAACATGTCCTGGGTCTTTTCCAGGGTTTCCTCCCAGTCAGACATGCCCGAAGCAGCTCCCTAGGGAGGCGCCCAGGAAGCACCCTTACCAGAGCTCGTGACCATAGGTGAGGGTAGGAACATAGACTGACCGGTAAACAGAGAACTTTGCCTTACAGCTCAGCTCTCTCTTCCATAAGGAGAATTTCTGCCACAATTATGGTAGACAATAAAGTTTCTCTTATCTTATATCTTATCTACAACGGACTGGTACAGAGTCTACAATACAGCAGATGCTGCACCAATCTGTCAATCTCCCTATCCATTCTTCCCTCACTTGTGAACAAAACCCTGAGATACTTGAACTCCTCCACTTGAGGCAGAACCTCACCCTCAGCCCGAAGAGAGCAATCCACCCTTTTCCGACTGAGGACCGTGGCCTCAGATTCGTAGGTGCTTATATTTGGCTTACATTATCAGCCCTACTGATATATCAGTCTACTTGTTACCCATGGTGTCTTGGTGTTTATTTTGAGAGACAGGCCACAGTTGGTTCTAATGGTTTTGATAGTCTTCATAATTACATTATTCTTGATTGAAAAGGTAAGTTCAATTTTTTTTAACCCTGTAACTAATGATGTTCATCACTGCCAAAAGAAGATGTCACTGTTGTAACAAGGAACTACATAACTTCTAAAATATAATTGTGTATTGCTTCTTTTTAAAATGATCAGGAAACAAAACTTGCAGACACTGTTTGGCTTAGATAAACACAAGTAAGCTTATGTCGAAACGAAACCTCCTAAGAGGATAGTTGACCGTAACAAAACTATCTAGAAAAATATTTTTAAATTCACAAGATGCTCGTTATGTCAAAGTTAATAGTGTTTAATATATTTCTTTATCTACTGGGTTTGTTCACTTTACTGTGTAAACCAGCCACTATAGGGAACAAAAGCCGGTGTATTTCTTGTGCTGGACACAAACCTAAATAAATTGCAAGGGTCGTGTCTGGAAGGGCATCGGGTTAAAACACTTTTGCCCAAACAAGCATTACAGTTGATCCAAGAGACACCATACCAGATCAGTTGAGGCCTGGGTTAATGACAACTGCCACCAGTGCTGTTGAAAAACGGTGCCAGTGGAAATTGTGCTTCTGTTCTTTGAAAAACCCATGGTGGAAATCATGCCAGGAGTCACAGGAGAAGAGGAAAGTCAAGAGTGTAGAACTGAGTGTAGAAACTCTAAATGTGGGGACAATGACAGGCAAAGGTAGAGAGCTGGCTGACACGATGCAGAGGAGAGAGAGATGTGTGCAAGAGACCAAGTGGAAGGGCAGCAAGGTTCACGGGCAGGGTTTAAGCTGTTTTACCATGGTGTGGATGCTGCAGTGGCTTGGTGGTCATAAATCTTTTATGCGAGTTTGCTCGCAGTGGCAGTCCCTGAAGGGAGCAGCTGAAAGAAACTTACCATGGTGTGGATAATTTGAGTAAGGGTGGTCCTGAAGAAGGAGTTGGCAAAGAATGTAGTAGAGGTGCAAAGAGTGTCAGATAGGGGGATGTGTCTGAAGGTAGAAGTAGAAGGTCTGATACTAAACATAGTCATTGGTTATGCTCCACAGGTTGGATGTGAGCTAGAGGAGAAAGATACATTCTAGAAGTATCTAGATGAAGTAATGGAGAGTGTTCCCAGGGAGGAGAGAGTGGTGGTCGGAGCAGACCTGAATGAACATGGTGGTGAAGGAAATGGAGATGAGGAAGTGATGGGCAGATTTGGTGACAAACAAAGCAATCAGTAAGGACAGATTGTGGTGGATGTTGTCAAATGATAAATTCAATTCAATTTATTTATATAGCGCCAAATCACAACAAAGTTGTCTCAGGGCACTTTACAGGAACATTCACATAAAAGCCAATTAGTAAAGTTGTCTATCTAAGGAATCCAGCAGACAAGATGAATCTTGGCTTTGTTGCAGTCTCCCATCCTGAGCAAGCATGACATAAATCTGAAGATGCGATCCACTATATCTCAGGGTATTAGATTGTGGAATGATCTGGAGGTTGATATTAAAAAAGCCAAAACTATGTACATATTCAAGAGGATGATAAAAATTTGTTTTTAAAAAACATATTAAGTATAATATGAGTTCATAAAAATTGTTTACAGTTGATCTTATATTTTAGCTAAGTTTTTTTTAATTATTTTTTATCTTTTTATTAATTCATCTTGCTTTTGTATAGTAATTTTGTTTGGAATATATTTTGGGGACAAGGGGCAGATATTATAAGAACTCATTCTTCTTCTGCTGCCTTTCATTTTATTTCGGTGATTGTATATCTTTTTTCTTTTCTTTAAATTGTATTATATTTGTTGTTTGGATGAAATGAAATGAATAAATAAAACATACATACATACATACATAAATGACATATCATGTTTCATTTTAGGCTTCATCCAGTTTGGCAGCTGAGTGCAGAGGGAACAACAGTAGGAAGGTATTCTCTGATGTTCACCTGGAGGCCCAGACAGACACCGGAACCTTTTCTGATTCATCCATCAGCAACGCTTCCTACCCTCTCACACAGCATGCACAAGGGCAGCGGCGTCTGAACTCCACCAGCAACTTGCGCCGCTCACGATTCACAGGACCTTGTTTTGGCCTTCTCACAGAGACAAAAGACCCATTGAAGGGGTCTGAGGTGACACCAGGCCTGCCATCTGAGCCCAACCCTGGCTCTTCCTCCTCCGCCCAATGCCAGATCGAGAATGGCCAGGTTGTAAAGGGTCGTGAATTTCCAGGTGAGGGTGATCACATCAGTGTTCCAGTGTTTGCCATATCTGAAGAGGAGGACCGGCAGCCTCTTGTCTCCGCTGAACACCTGGACCTGACCTCTGCTGTGCAGAACGGACTGGTTAGAGTTCTGTACGAGAGCAAGAGGCCTCCTGCTGGGAGCATCAGCCTCAGCCCCAAAAGAGTCAGACCAGAGTGGAGGCCATGGGGGAGCCAGGTGTCTGGAGGGGTTGGTCCACTCTCTTTCAGTACATTTCCTGAGTCCAACAGCAGCCAACCTTCTGTCAGTCTGTCTGCAGGGCTGTGCACCGTTACAAATCAGATGTGAAAGTAGTGGGGAAAGGGAGACTCTGCTGGGCCAGTACTTCACTTTGTGGCATTGTTAAAAAAAAAAAAAAAAACGTATCGCTTTTTTAACCATCTTTACCAATTTATTTCTACATTTACACTAGAATTTTGTGGGAATCTTTTTTTCTTTCAATTTTTATAAAATTGCCCAAGAACAAACTATATGCTGCTTTTTTATCCCAAGGCACTGATGGACTCCAGACAACTTTGCAATTATTAACTTTACTGAAAACTGCACCATCACAGAGCACCTTTTAACCAGATGTTTTCAATAGTTGAATGCTGTTTGGTTCTCTCACTCCAGCTGTTGCACTTTGCTTTTCAGTATCACTGTCAGTGTTGAGTTCTGCTGCTTGTGCCAGCGTTCTGCCTCATCCTTTGTGGTTCTTTATGTATTTTCCTTTGGCCCAAACCTACAAAAAGAACTGTACAGTGTCTTGTTACCCAAAAGTATTATGTAGAACGTAGATCATTCATTTACTGTATATCAATGTTAAACATTTTATGTACTGTTGAGATCTATAATGGAATATAAAAGGGAAATTTAAAGTTTTAATATACACCATTAGGTAGTATAACAGTAGCATTTAAAGTTTTGGGTTATTGTAAAATTTCAATAAAGAATGTTGAACTGCTCTGTGTCTTTAATTTGACAAAGTTAAAATGCTGCACGTCTGCTCACATTTATCTTCTAGTCTTCTGGAAACAGAGTCTTACACAAACACTCGAGAAATAATCTGAATGTTTGTCCATAAGACAATGTTATAATTAGTTAAACATAGCTAGGAGCATAAACTCATCCAAGCAAAATAACCAGGAAAAACACAAATTATGTACTTTCAGCTGCTGAAAAAACAACCCAGATTTTAATTCAGATATATCAATATTTTATTATAGTTAAACAGGCAAATTAGAACAATATTAATTTCCAATATATTGTTAGTATTACTACTATTGCTGAAACAGTAAAAAATGTTAAATCTTAATGACTAAATTTCTGTATGTGCTTCGTGCTACTCTGAAAGATCTTAGAAGTTGATTATCTAAATTAAATTTTAAAATAGTGCAATGCATACAAACTTCACAGGCATCAGTATGAAGAGCCCATTTATTGAAAATGTAAGCAGGTGGTGTTTTTCCCGTCTGATCTAAATGTGACTGATTACCCCTTCAGTCCCTAAATCTAGGAAGCTGAGATGAGGTAGAATGAAACGTTGTATATATACTGGTGTGTGTATAAATATATATATATATATACACACACTGGCACTTCTGAACAGCTCAGTCCAACACTTTGCACAAAAGGTGAACAAACACATAAAACCTTAAAGACACCCATCACTCCAGGTAGAGAGCAAAGCCTCTGTCAGCTTCTGACTGGAGCGGCTTGGAACTGTTGTCAGCTAAGGGTGAGCAGATTTCCTGCAGAAAATAATTAAAACTGGTCAGCGGGGATCAGTCCAGCTTGTGTGGAGGGGCTGAGCTGCTTTGGAATGCCTACTCAAACCCAGCATGAATGAAAGTTTAAAAAAAATAAAAATACAGAAAACAATCCACTTCCTTTCTTTTACCACAAATTAAGAACCTTATGCAAAAAAGTGTCCATATTTTTTTCACAACAAATAATAAACAGACTAAATTAGAAAACATGCTGACATCTACCATTTAAAAAAATGAATATATATATATATATATATATATATATGAAACTTGACAATTTTCCAAAACTATCAAAAGACTTGCTTTAACTCTTGATTTACTCCCTTTTTAATCAAACATTGATTATGGAATAATGACTCTTCTCATGGTTTCATATGAGCTGGTCATCTTTTATCATTGCACAGGATTTTCACTGATATACTTCCAAGCGTTTACTTCAATGTGTGAGACTAATGTGTGCAAAAATAGTACCAACTATTTTCTTGTAACTCGGCTAAAACCAACATGGATATCAAAAGATAAAATTGCACAAAATGTACTAGATGCCTGCTATGGCCCGCTTTAGCTAGTTTCCACTTCACAGCCACCAGCCTTTATAATCAACTATAAAAACTGTCGGGATGATTACTACTATTACATCGTCTTATTAGATTATACAAGGTCTCAAACTAATCTTGGGAGGTTGCATTTTTAAGGCAAAGAGAACAAATATACAAAGTGAATTGTCAAAATGTGTTACAACATCATCAGTTTTAAAAAACCTGTAACACAGGTGATAGTCTTGAGGTCTGAGCTTTTTAACAATCACTGCTTTTCCTTTTTCACATCAAACCTTCAACCACTAAATGCGGAGAACTTGCAGGTGAAATATGAGAGATATGTGAAATATAAGAGCAGCTTTGTGTACCTGAGAAACAGAAAATCTGAAGAAAAGCAAAAACGTTGATCAGCTGAGGTCAATGAAAAGTGGATCGCCATGACAACATACTGCTGTGTCAGCATCATTGTGACGGCGCGAGCTGCACAGCACGTCCAACGTTCTCCCTGACCCGCGTCACTAAAACATTACACCCACGGCTGCTTTAAGTGCACTCTTCCTTTGCTGAGCGCACATGGGATAGCTGTGCATTTCATCACAGATTAGCCCATAGGAACATGTCCCTTTTCCACAACGTTAAATCACCTTGGAGATGATTATCCAGAAGAAAGCTCAGAGCGGAGGCCCCCCCTCTGCCTTCTGACAGCATTAACACATTGATCCCCTTCCCACAGATGTGAAATCCTATACAAATATCACATGGGATTACAAATCTCACCCCGTACGTGAGCGAGGGGCTTTAACGTGGCTTTTTGCTCCTGACTGGGAACACGGTAATGCCCTGGTTAAACGGGACAAAAACATTAAAAAGAATCCCTCAGCTGTGGCACTTTCACTAAAGTTAGCACCGTGGAGCTTGGGAGCTACTTGATACCACGTGCTGGCTCAAAATGGTAAAACAAAAACATTTTTAATACTAATAACCCATATTTTACAGATGTTTGTCTGCATTATGTTGTACAAGGCCCTGATTTTTTAAATCCAGCATGTAATGAGACTTAAAATACTTCTATTGCAAAAACAGCCAGTCCACATGAGGTACTTTAAGCACGGCCATAAAAGAGGAGCACATAGCCTGGTGAGCAAACTTATCAGGAAGCACTTGGAGCCGTTCCACCAGATACACACAATTCACCTGCTTTATCTAAATGTGGTTTCCCTGATTATTCTATAGGGGACAAAAAACTGCAATGGAGATAACAGCTGATGATGTTCGCCCAACAAGACCTGTGTTTTAAAGGCTGGCTGCAACCTTTCCAAACATTTATCTTTTAATATATGTGCATAGCATTTCACAGGCCCCTGCATTTAAGGAGACACTGATCACTATTTTGAATGGACACTGATAGGAATATGTGCAAAGGGTTGTTGCATAGGGCTAAAATAGAAAACCGAAGTTGAGACCGTGTTCCCCACAGTGCACAAGATGCTGATGCATCTACACTGGACACGTTTAGGAAGAAACAAGCCTCCTGCTCCTTCAGCTCTTGAAGCGTGTCTGCTCACATATGTGGTTGAATTTCCTGCAATGATAGAAAAACAAAAGCACACATTTGTTTTGCATATTAATGCAAACGAGATGACTTTAAACAAGTTGCACAGAACCTCAGATGATAAGCAGAAAGAAGTGTGGAACCTAATCTGTAGAAGGACGCCCCCTAGTGGTCAAACAGGTGAAAACCATGCAGAGACCTGAAACTTGTCTCTTGTCACATGAGCTCCTGCAAATGTCTAAAAATCTGAAATCACGTGTCATCCCTAAAATCCATGAGAATGCATTTATTTATTTTATATTAGCAGCTACTTATATTTGCGCCTAATATTATTTACTAAAAGTGTGAATGTTTATTTTTCTTCCGTATAGTTTTCAGTACGTTCTACAATTTTTGTGCCAGATCAACAGTTCCTGCACCAAATCGTTCAGCTCCTTCAGGACATTCCTGCTCCGACTTTTGGTATTTGTGCAAGTTTTACTTTTTAAAATATTTAGTTTTTCGGCCATGTTTTTCTCATTGAACATGAATGGAGCTCTCTTCACATCCTTCAGCCCTTTGTGCTGTTTGAAACATTTTACTGTTAATTTCAGCTTTTGTTCTGGTTCTGCTTTTTCAGCTTGTTTGGGATAATTTCAGCTTCCTACAGCTCATTTCTACTAATTTCAGAAAATTTTTTAAAAAGCTTTTTCAACATTTTTTATGCTAATTTTAATGTTTATCTGCTCATTTCAGATTATTTATTAATTTGTAGTATATTCAGCCTCTCTGCCTATTTCAGCTCCTTTCTGCTAAATTTATGCTCAATTTAGCTTTTTCTACATATTTCTGTCATTTTTCTGCTGCTTTCTGCTTTTATTTTGTTGCTTTCAGTAAACGTCAGCTGTTCAAATTCAGCTCACATCAACAGTTTAGAGATGAAACCTTTTCATCTGGGTTTCAACTTCTTCAGCAGCTTTCAGCAAAACACCTTCACACTGCATTTTCACAGGAAATTCAATTTTTCTAGCTTAAAATGCTCTTGATCAGTGTTATGCACCTGGGGCACATAGGCCTTATTGTTTTGGCTCCTTTGACAGGTCTTGCGTTGACTATTCAGCCTTTAATTGTTTTGAGCTGTGGCTTTTTCCACCCGCCCATAAATACGCTGGTTTCAGGGAGCTTTCCCTCTCTTTTGCTCCTTTTTTGCTCCTCACAGACGCCACACATTTTTGGACCTCTTTCTTAGGCGGCCCTTGTTTTTTTCTCTGGGGCTTTTGTTTTTCCCTTTGACCTGGAGCTGTGACCTGCGGCCGGCAGCTTCAGCAACAACGGGTAATTTTTGTTAAAACTTTTTGCATACAGTATGTTTAGTAACTTTGGCCGGGTGGGACTGGCAGCCCTGTTTTCGCCTCTTCTTTTACAATGGGGTTTTTTGTAGTTTTTTGGTCTGGTACCCAGTGGCTTCGACGGCCCTGTACAGGGTTGGCCCGCTGTGGTACCTTTTTGTTCTGCTTGGCCAGGTCACCAGGTCCAACTTTAAGTGGATTTTATTTTATTTTTGTTGTTGGACAAGGGAATTGTTGTTTTTTCTCTTCTCCTGCAGGAAGTGGCTGAATAAATTGAATGTTTGAACCCCTATTTGTGAGTCTGTGTCCTCCTTGAATATGTTGTGTCTTTAGTGGACGTAACAGACTTGTAGTGTCAGAGTGCAATAATTAAAAATGAGTTGCACATTTTGCTGGTTAGAATCTCTGTTAAGATGACACTAATAAAAACTGGAAATAATACAAACAGTGTTCGTCTGTATTAAGGATAAGCGTAAATAACTTTTTTTCTTTTATCACCTGCAGAAACGGTGGTTACAGCAGCGTGGACCGTGTCATTAAAATCATTACTCAGAGAGCAGCTACTTGACCAAACAATGAACTTTATGGTACATTTTTCTTGCAAAAGAACTTACGTTGCATGATGTGCCTTCACCTGTGTGCGGCAGTTGCGCCCCCAGTAACAGTCAGGGCGAGATGTTACTGCGGCTGAGGGCGAAACGGCAAAGGGTGGTGTTACAAATAAAATGACTGGATAAAACAGTACCGGAGCTGGAACACCTTTAACACAGCGTCTGCTCTGTGAATTTAAAGAACACTTTCTGACCTGGCAGCTCAGATGGAGGGATGTTCTGCCGGTACATGTAGGCCAGCTCCTTGAAGGCTCGCAGACCGCAGCAGAAACACAGAACGGTGTTTGCAGAGATACGACAATCTGACCGAGATGAGGTCAAACAAACGTTACTGCTCTTTGTCCAGATCAGTGTGTGCAGCAGTGAGTTTATTTTATTAAACAGTTTACATGGATGCACAGTGAAGTTTAAGAAGAATATCATTTCTGCAGACTAACCTGTCAGGAAGTAGTTTCCCTGCTGTAAACTTAGCAGAGACTCCTGGAGCAGATCTTTCCATGACTTCCCTCTGGAGGACAGGTAGGTCTGATGGAAATAACAGAACTTATGAACATCATACAAACTTTACATGCAGTTACATATTTTACAAGCGTGCAAAAATAAAAGTCAGCTTGTAAAAATCATTTGTTGCTACAGTTAAACGGGTATTAAATATCAACAGTAGTTGGTGAAAAAGGAGCAGAATCTTGAAATAGCAGCACATCTTACTTTTAGGATGTCCGATTCATAATTATTGTTGTTCAGCACCCCATCCAGACACTTGTCAGTCAGATTGAGCTCTGAAACAGAAAGACGATGTACGTTACACGCAACACATTTTGTAGACACAATAACATTTAATACAAAGTTAGACTTCAGATACACAAGTCCCGAGGAGGTCGGGGCGCGGTGCAGGAGGAGGGGGTGGGGTGACGTCAGGTCTGGTTCTGAACAACCACGAAAACGACAGACACCTTAATGGACCTGTATTTTTGTACGAGTCTGTTCTATTAAAGCCAGTATCTGTTTAGTTTCAATAAATACGTAGTACGTACCACTAAATCGAGCCAGACAACCGTGGCAGCCAATCCTCTGGCAACCCCAGTACATATGACAGAAAGGTCGCTGGCACAGCGTACCTGTCAACACAACACTTCATGTAAACACCAAGCACAGGCTTCACGATATTAACAGTTTCCATTACACTGTTGTTAAACATAGGATTCAGAATGGTGGTGTAGTTTCAGTCAGCAAACGTTACATTTGTGGACAGAGACTGACATCCAGGGTTTGGAGCACTCACACTGCTGAGCAATGACCTGCTGGTTGTGCTGCTCAGCCAGTCTGTCTGGCATTGGCTGGAGGCAGCAGGTGCAGATGAGATGGAAGCCCTGAGGGGGACAGTGGTACTCCTGAGGTGCTGCTGATGAAACACAGGTAAAGAAGAACTTCAGAAAAGCACCAACATGCTCCTCTAAGTTACTATTTATCAATTATAAACACCATTTTTCTCAGTCTCGTGATGAAATTTGTTGGAATAAAAACAGAACCAGTATTTTTACACTCAGCTGGGGAATGATCTGAGGATGTGGAGGGTTGTTCTCCTGCTGGCTTGACTGCTCCCTCCTCGCTTGGTGGTTTGGGTGGTGGAGGTGCAGACTGTAGAGTTGGAAAACTAGAGAACCAGTAGTTTGAACTTGCGCCAAACAGCATTTGGTTCACGTCCCTCATGTAGCCAGGACACTGCCTGCACATTATAAGAGGCTGGCTGTGGACGAAACGGAGAAAAGAACGTTAGAAATCATTTTATTCTCAAACAAGCAATTATTTACTTCACCACCTGAAATCCCAGCTTCGATATGGAGCACCAACAGGTTAAATTTAATAAAGCCTGGTTTGGTTGATGATGAAGAGCAAATATTTCCACAAAAACACATAAAGACACTGGATAGTCAAAGTCCTGCCGCTGCCTTCAGGCTGGAAGGAATATTTTCCACATTCACCATCACACACACCTTTCAAAGGCCGACTCCAGCTAAAACTAGACTAAACAAATGATCCTGTTTATAGTCTGGTTTAGACATTTACCTTTTATTTTTGCTGTATTAAACTGTAAAATAACTGATAAAGCTAGTTCACTTGCAGCTCACATGAGTAGCTGCACTGCAGAGCAGAAGGTGGTGAATGAATGAAAGATAAAAACAGGTGTTAACATCACAGAGCTGCTCTCTGGACACCATTTAACAAACTTGGGTTTAATTAAAACCAGTTGCATCACTACAAAACGGTGATACAACTTCCAGTGGCGAGAAGTTTTTGAAAACGCTCTGAATTGATCAAAACGTACAAAGTTGTTGTGCGAGCCGATATTTAAATACAACTAAAGACGCTGTGCAAAGTTGTGAAGAAACTTTCATGAAGAAAAAATCTGCACATTATTTCTCATATCAATGGTCAACGAGCTCAAAAAGACTTGTTCGCAAAATTAGTGATCAGATCTTTGTATACCTACGTAAATAAACGAAGTGGCTTAAAATAGGTCAAAGATTCATATTACCCACAATTTTTGTTTACCTAAACCAGGGGTGCCCACTTTTTCAGCACGTGATCTACCTAATATAAAAATTAAAAATAAATACACCAGTACTTATTTATAAACATATTAAGTATGCTTTTTATGTTTACCGTTCTTGTGTTTAGTATTTAGTACCATGTTTTATATGGCACCTTGATTTATTGTTTTATAACACTACTTTTATTTTAATTGCATTTTACTGTAGTTTATACGTTGTCTGTCTAAAACTGGTCTCTCTTGTAAATGAGTCCTCGTGACTCAATGAGACTAACCTGGATAAATAAAGCTTGAATGAATGAATGAATAAGTCCCAGGTCGCTGTGAATGTAACATAAACCCAAAAGTTTGTTAAAAAAAAAAAAAAGTGACATTTTTACTGTCCGTGTACAAAATAATAAATAAAATCCAGCAATAACTTGTGTTCTTCACACAAAGGAACAGAAAACAACAAGAATAACTTCATGTTTGAAAAATAACCTGCAAAGTGAAAATTCATCCCCGACAGCAGCTGCTTTAACTCCCACTGTGTTTACAACATTTTTCAGTCAGCTCATCTGGACAGGTTCTTTTTTTGTGCTGAAACATTTCACTTTCCATCCAGAAGACTTCATCAGTCAAGGAAACACAACAAAACTGATTCTTCCCCCAACAGCTTACTCCAAAGTGGAACAAACCAGTTCTGCTTGTGATAAGATGGTCTCTTTGGTACGCCCCTCCTCCATTGCTGGCCCTCTTCCTTGTTGACAGTCGTGTCAAACTGGTTGAAAACAACAAAGTTTATGCTCAATAATCCAGGTATATAATCCAACATTTTTCAGTCAGGTCATCTGGACGGTTTCTTTTTTTGTGCTGAAACGACTGTCAACAAGGAAGAGGGCCGGCAATGGAGGATGGGGCGTACCAAAGAAACCATCTGATCACAAACACAACTGGTTTGAGTTAAGCTTCTCTGTGGTTTAAGGCTAATTTATCCGACAGCTTTGTTAAGAATTAAAACCACATTTGAAAAAAAGATTCACTATATATGGAAAACAATTAAAGTATCTTTCAAGCTGCAATATAAGTCAATATATCTAAATAATATATTAATATAGCTCAAGATAACCTTTGTATCTTTGCTTGTAATGGGTGCCTTTAATACAAAACAAAGTGAACAATTCTAGGCTAATTTGCTGCAAAATGTAGATAAGTTTTATTGCCTGATATCTGAGGAGTCACTGTCGTTGTCAGAGAGCTCGAAGAGGTAATCCGAACTGCCCTCCTCATCAGAGTAAGAACGCTCAACTTTTGGCTGCAACATGTCCTGAGTTATCTTGTTTCGGCTGTCCATGCTCCTCAGATCCTCCTTGCTGCGACACTTCTCTGTTGAACACAAACAGGCACCGTTTGTCTGCGTCTTTAAAGCATTTCAAATAAAACAGAGATAAATGTGTATTTTCCTCTGTCATATTAGACTCGTGTCATGATTACTTTGGCTGTTAATGATGCAATATGGATGAGTGCACACCTGGATGCTGGATGAGATAGGCTTCCACTAGGTTGTTGAGAATATGGTTTTTACAAATTCTCTCCACGGGGCAGCGACAGGTGGGGCAAAGACAGGAGCGCTCCATCCAACCGGAGTAGCAGGCAGCACAGAAAACGTGCATGCAAGGCTGCAAGCTTGAACAAAAACAAAAGACTCAGCATTAAAACTGTAAACAAGTGACACAACTTGTGCACAATAAGTGGCTCGCTGAAGAACAAAATCCCACAGACTAAAGATCTCACCTGATGCAGTCATGAAGTAGGTCCTGGCAAATAACGCAGGTCAGGGTTTCCTCCATTTTGTCCGTTTTACTTCCTTCCACTGCTGGTTTTGATGGAAGACTCTCAGGAGCTCTCTGAGCAGAACCTGACACCTCTGTACAGGAGGTGTGGGGCAGACCCAGGTCACTTTCTTTATCTGTAAAAAACAATACCTGTAGTCATCACTCTACAGTGCCTTGTGAAAGTATTCGGCCCCCTTCAACTTTTCAATCTTTTGCCACATTTCAGGCTTCAAACATAAAGATATAACATTTTAATTTTTTGTGAAGAATCAACAACAAGTGGGACACAATCGTGAAGTGGAATGAAATTTATTGGATGTGTCAAACTTTTTTAACAAATAAAAAACTGAAAAGTGGGGCGTGCAATATTATTCGGCCCCCTTGCATTAATACATTGTAGCGCCGCCTTTTGCTGCAGTTCCAGCTGCGAGTCTCTTGGGGTTTGTCTCGATCAGTTTTGAACATGGAGCCACTGAAATTCTTGCCCATTATTCTTTGCAAAACAGCTCGAGCTCAGTGAGGTTGGATGGAGAACGTTTGTGATCAGCAGTCTTCAGCTCTTTCCACAGATTCTCGATTGGATTCAGGTCTGGACTTTGACTTGGCCATTCCAACACCTGGATACGTTTATTTGTGAACCATTCCATTGTAGATGTGTCTTTATGTTTTGGATCATTGTCTTGTTGGAAGATAAATCTCCGTCCCAGTCTCAGGTCTCTTGCAGACTCAATCAGGTTTTCTTCCAGAATGGTCCTGTATTTGGCTCCATCCATCTTCCCATCTATTCTGACCATCTTCCCTGTCCCTGCTGATGAAAAGCAGGCCCAAACCATGATGCTGCCACCACCATGTTTGACAGTGGGGATGGTGTGTTCAGGGTGATGAGCTGTGTTGCTTTTACACCAAACATATAGTTTTGCATTGTGGCCAAACAGTTTGATTTTGGTTTCATGTGACCAGAGCACCTTCTTCCACATGTTTGGTGTGTCTCCCAGGTGCTTGTGACAAACTTTAAACAACACTTTTTATGGATATCTTTGAGAAATGTCTTTCTTCTTGCCACTCTTCCATAAAGGCCAGATTTGTGCAGTGTACGACTGATTGTTGTCCTATGGACAGACTCTCCCACCTCAGCTGTAGATCTCTGCAGTTCATCCAGAGTGATCATGGGCCTCTTGGCAGCATCTCTGATCAGTCTTCTCCTTGTTCCAGATGAAAGTTTAGAGGGACGGCCGGGTCTTGGTAGATTTGCAGTGGTCTGATACTCCTTCCATTTCAATATGAATGCTTGCACACACGTCCCACTTTTCAGTTTTTTATTTGTTAAAAAAGTTTGACATCCATTAAATTTCATTCCACTTCACGATTGTGTCCCACTTGTTGTTGATTCTTCACAAAAAAAATAAAATGGTATATCTTTATGTTTGAAGCCTGAAATGTGGCACAAGGTTGAAAAGTTCAAGGGGGCCGAATACTTTCACAAGGTACTGTATACTGAGCCTAAACTGCAAAGCAATTTAAATAATAATAATAATTTAACTTTCAGACGAGGCATGTGGTAAATTTTAAAGGACTAGAACTCTTTAGTTTGGATAAGACAACATGAGGAAATAAGCAAATACAAACTTAATCTAACCATCGTGAGTTTTCCTCCTTTTGCTTTGTGGCTCCAGATTATCTGTGTCTTTGTCCAGTGTAGGAGCAGTGTCTGTAGCTGGGCCTAAAAAGACGACATTTATGACAACAGAATATAGTTAATTCTTCAAAATGCTCATTCTGATTCTCAAAAATGACTTAAGTCGTCCGTCTTTTCTTGTATTTGGTCAGAAAAGCAGAACTGAACATCAATAAGAGGAAAGATAAATCTAGAAAATGTTGTAATACTTGATGCTTACATATACCGTATTTTCCGCCGTACCCGTCGCACCGCCCTATAAGTCACATCAGTCCAAAGATGTCTAATAAAGTGGAAAAATCCATAAATACGTTGCTTCGTTGTATACATCGCATCTATTATGCGTCACCGCTGACAACCCGGAAATGTGGGCTGGTGTTGTGCCAAAAATCAATGGGATGCCAAATGGCGGCTGCGGGAGCGTGTACAGGAGGACTTTAACAAGAATTTAACAAAATTAATGCTTAAAAACAATTATTTGCTCAAAATTATAGTAAATGTGTGTCTCAGTCTAACTTTTGCTTAATAATTGCACTTTGAGGGTCAATTCAGCTGCATTTGAAAAGTATTCGTTGCCTTGGTGCTCCGGGAGCACGCAGACAGGGAGGAAATCAGAAAGGAGGAACGCTGCACATTTATTTGAAATTTAACAAGCATCTAAAAACAATTATATGTTTGTTCGACTTTATAGTAAAAGTGTCTCAGTTGAACTTTTACTTAATTAATGCACTTTAATGGTCAAATCAGCTGCATTTCGTCGGGGCGGTGCGGTGAAATGAAGCTGATTTGACGGTTGCTCCAAGCAGCGAGCAGAACGAAGGTGGCTCTATGGCAAGCCGATTGTGTCATTAATAGCCACTTTTACCTATTGCATGATACAACGGCATGCCACACTACTCGAGTGCCATCTAGCGGCTGAAAATGGTAGTGTTCAATTTTTTTCAGTCAGAATGAATGAAAACTGTCATATCTCAGCCAAACATCGGTTTATAAATATGAGAAAAATCCATAAATACGTCACTTTGGTGTTTAAGTTGCAGGGCATGCAAATTATGCAAAAAAAAAAAAAAAAGTGACTTATAAGGCGAAAAATACGGTAACCAAAATTCCAGATGGTTATAGAGAATCTGGGCATTTAACTGGTACCAGTTCTGCCCGTGTCATCAATGAGCTCAGGGACAAATACTGTTTAAAAAATGTAAACTGCAGATTATCTATAACTGATGTCTGGTAGAGTTTACAAAAACAAACAAATTAGTAGAGATAAAAAACTACATTCACTGAACACCATGACAGTCAGATATGGACTGCCCTGATTCTCCTGACATCATCTCAAGTTCATGTGTGAGAATCTTTGAATACTTAAAATGAAAATCCTTAACATCCTGTGTTTTTGTGCGTTACCAGAAGCTGCTGCAGCCAAAGGACCAGAAGAGGAAGGACTCTCGATACAGAAGTGTGAACCCGAAGTGGAAGGCTGAGCATCCCCCTGAGCTGGACCCAGAGGAGCCTTCGCTAGCATTACAGGCTCCACAGAGAGGGACATCTCTGATGCTGAAACAGGAGAGGAACAGTGAGCTGGCCGTTCCGTTTCTGAAGATAAAACAGAGAATAAGAAATTACTTACAGAGACACAAAATAAAAATATAGAATACATGACGTAGTTGTATTTTACAAGCATTTGTAGGGGTAGTTGGCGGACAACTTACCGTAGCTGGCAAGTGTTGGCTGGCTGGTAACACCTAGCTCCGTTTGGACGGAGTGGTAAACATACGCTATGTCTGCAGTGTGGCAGAAGAATATGTCTGTAGTTTCTATTGAAACTGATATAGACAAACTTATTTTGCTTCACAAAATGAATGACTCACTTTGTTCTGGCTCACTCTTTCTGTACACAAAGTAGATGACATCACCGTTTTGCAGCACGTGACTTTGCTTCTTGACCAGTTTGGACATGTTGATCACTGTGCCATTAGTGCTACGGAAAAACAAATAAATGCTTTAACAGAACACCAACATGCAGATTTTATGTAATGTCCAAACAAAAAGACAAGCTTCAAATCATCTGCGGGTCAAATTACTACTTTTGAAAGTATAATGATCTTTTATATCTTCATTCTTTTCATGTGATTTAAAATAATCTAAGCTCTAGAGTACTTGGGACAATATTCAGCTCGATAACGGAGGAACAGGCGTAAAGTTTTACACAGCAACTAATGTTTTAATGAGAAGCCTCAGGTGAAAGTACCTCATGTCTTTAAGCCACACCAGCCCTGAGCTCTCATCTTTCACTATCTTGCAGTGCTCCCCTGAGACAAGTTTATTGGCTGGAAAGGACAAATGACAACCTGCAGAAAGAGTTTAATTAAAATACAGTCAAATACAATAATGATAATTTCAAAAATTCCATCTTTTTAAATCCATTTGTCTTCTGCTATTAAGTGCCCTTTTAGATTTTGCTTCCATCTTACTTTTTTAAAGCCTTTTACAAAACAAAACATCCACAGCTTTGATTGACGTGTGTAAATAATTTGAAATCTCTCTCCCCCCCCCAAAAAAAAAAAAAAACACTAGTTGCCATAACATTTTTAAATTAATTCATTACCAACCTATTAAGCAATGCAAAGCCCAGTGGCTTTGCAATGTAAAAAAGTAGATTCCCCAAAGCCCTCAACAACAAAGCAGACACGGGGTGGGGGATACAGACCTAACCTCGTCCAACGCAACACCCACAGAAAAAAAACCTCTACTTAATATTCTACACATGTCGTCAATAGACGTCTTTTGTTCCCGTCACAAGGGGCTGTCTAAGATTGGTGCACTAAAGAAGGCTTTGTGTTTTCAATGGGGGGGGTTGTAAAAGGCTGCAGACACTGACAGAAACGTCTACACTCCTGACAGCGTTGTCTGTTGTTCAAAGACACGTCTGCTTTCAGAGAAATTTTAAACTGGATATATGTTTTTAAAACATGAACTAACAGTCAGTAGCAAAGCCCTGTTGTTTAGATAATATATAATATAACCAAACTGTCCCACCTTTTTTCCTGCCAACTGTGCACTCCCTGTTGAAAAGCAGGACAGTTTCACTGGAGTCCACTTTGACCAGTTTGCCCCACGGTCCTCCTCCTCTGTGGCTGTCCATGTCCCAGCCTTATTATTCCTAACAAGGGGTCAAACAAGACGGGGTACATTTGCACAAACAAAATATTCTTTGTTAATTTCATCACACTCTTCAGTGTCTTTAGTTGCTCTTCAGTTTTTACCAGTGTGACGTGTGAAACTAAATGCTGCAGTAAATGTTGAGTTTGTGTGCTGAATTCATGTTTTAACTTTTGCAGTGATATAAAACAGCGTCAGGACTGATATGCACCTTATAGTGACTGTTTAAACAAAAGGTTGGTGAAGTAACTAAACCTGGTAAAGATGGGTACTTCTGAAATGTTAGCCGCCATTGTTCCGTGACAAGCTGGTGAAGACGTGGGAGTAAGCCATCAGTGCTCACTGCTCATAAACTTTCAATGATGCGGGAAACTATCCCCAGAATCCCAACAACACACCCAACTTTTTACCTAATACAACGAAGCTAACGACACTGCTAGCATTAGCATTAGATTTGAAGAGGAAAACGACACCGGAAGTCCTCAGCTCAGACTAATGTCTGTATCGTTCAGCTAAAAAGAATCCGGTTTGTTACCTTACCATTAAACGCCTAATAAGATGTCCCAGGTGTTTTGGAAAAAAACAGCTTCTTCTCCTCATGCTCCAGCTAGCTACACGGAGCACTTCCTGCAAACAGAGCAGTGACGTCACTGATGGAGGCGGGGCCACGTCAGTCAGCGTTCCTGGACTTTTCTCATCGTCAGAAGAAAGGGGGAACTTTTTGCAGCTCAAATTCTTCAATGTGACACCACATTCATAGATTAAATAAACTAAAATGAATTTTTAAGTCAGCTGGACTTCTAAACTTGTATGCAAATGAGCTATTTTCTAAAAGAAGGGGTTTTAAAACTGATCACTGAGCCGCAGCTGAGCTACAAGTTTGTTTGACATGCAGTTCCTGAACTTCAGGTTCTCTGTTATTTGTTTCTAAAACTGGGGGAGTTAAGAAGAAGCAAAATGTGGAAGTCAGTTGCGAACAGAAAGCCAAAGAAAATCTTGTCCTGGTGCATGCTCAATAATCCAATTAGACAAATCTAACAAGGATAAATCAGGTTCTCTGGATGGATTACCATACCATTCCACTTTATTTATAAAGCACTTAAAACAGCGACAAGGCCAACCAAAGTGCTGTACAGACAGAACAACAGGTAACACACAAAGCAAAACACAAAATGAGGTAAATCAGAATATAGACATAAAAACGATGCAGATAATGACGACAAACCAGTGTGGAGCATACAGGATCAAAACACAGATCA
>NC_056505.1:36223535-36225024 GCF_014905685.2 Nematolebias whitei
AAACTCTCAAATCAAAAATTACCTGGACTCATTTAACATCTTACCTCGTCATCAGTCTGGTTTCAGGAAACAACACAGCACGACTTCTTCACTGAAGGTTCTTAATGACGTTGTTGAAGCACTGGATGCTAAGGATTATTGTGCTGCACTTTACATAGACCTGTCTAAAGCTTCTGACACCGTGGACCATAACATCTTGTGTCATAAGCTCTCAGAAATTGGTATCCCAGATCACACCATTGGTTGGTTCACTGCCCCTTTTCCATTAGTACCGGTACGGCCCGACTGGGCCCGACTCAGCCCAGTTCCAAGGCTTTTCCATTAGTAACGGTATGCAGAACCTGTCCCTATTTTCAGTACCCTTGGCTCTGTGGTTCTAATCCGACCGAGTAGGTACAAAAATGTGACGTCAGAAAACAGTCCTTCACTGATTGGTTGGGGGCGGAGTCACTGGATATTCCAGAAACTTTTCAAAACATCGATCCGCCATTTGCAATTTCTCGGACCGGAGCAGTGGCTGGACCTATTTTAAAGATTTAAAACAATAATGACAACACCGTGGTCTAATGCTGATGTGCTGGCATTTTTTGTGCTTGGTGGCCGATGACAAAATTCAGAGCGAGCTGGATGAAGCTCTGCTGGTCTCCCTGGTCCTTGTCCCCAGAGCCTCAGAGCCAAGCCGGGCAGGACGTCATCTTCCCGGATCTGAGCTCTGCTGGTCACCGTGGAAGATCCTCCGTGTGCTGACTCGGGGCTCGGGCTCCAGATCCCGGCCTTGTGTGCTCAGAGCTCTGCAGGTCACCGCGAAACTGGAGCTGGTGACTCGCAGAAGGCTGTTGCCAGACCCCGGCCTCGTGTAATCATGAAGGCCGAACGCCGATCCCGTCAGACAGGTGGGACGGGTCTGGAACAGATGGTGGAAGCCATTTTTAAAAACATTTTATGTATTAAAAAAAAATTATTATTTTTTAAATACATAAAAACAAAACATTAGTTCATTTAAAGATCACTTCCACCGTCCATCCCAGACCCGTCTCAGTGGCTGCCTGTCTGCCGGGATCAAGGTTCGGCCTTCGTGATTATGCGAGGCCGGGGTCTGGCAACGGCCTTCTGCGAGTCACCAGTGGAGCTCGGAGCCGGGAAGATGACGCCTGCTTGTCCCGACTCCGAGGCTCCGGGGAGAGAACCCGGGTGAGACCAGCAGAGCTGGTCATTAAAAAAAAGAAGTATTTTTTTAACGTTGAAGATTAAAAAAATAATAAAATAAATGGTGCCGGCTTTATCATGAAATCCTGTTTTCACTTTAATGACTATCAACATTAACTCAGCAGAAAATAATAAAAAGACACAAAATTATTGGGTCTCTCAGGAATATTTCCCTCAAACATGTTTAAAGAAGAGAGACGGCCTTTAGTTCAACTTTATTTTAACCCACAAATGTTCAAATCACAAAACAAGAACTTTAAAGCAAAGCTAAAAATATATATAT
>NC_056505.1:36225124-36230731 GCF_014905685.2 Nematolebias whitei
ATGTATGTATGTATGTATGTACAGTATGTATATATATGTATGTATGTATGTACATATATGTGTGTATGTATGTATGATATATATATATATATATGTGTGTATGTATGTATGATATATATATATATATATATATACACAACTTCAAAATAAATTCTCACCCTGTACTGAAAACAGTTTCAGCATCTCAATGACACCAGCTGGTGAGGCGCGTGACGTCAATTTGAACCCCTCCCACTGGATTTGGTACTGAAAGCATAATTGAAACACAATGTGTACCATACCAAGTAGAGTAGAGCCGTGCTGTACCGGTACTACAGGTACTAATGGAAAAGGGGCATAAGGGAGAGCCCAGACACCCTGCGGAGTGGTCTATTCTATTATCTTGGTCTATTTGCATCTCTCTTTTAAGCTCCACGTGGAAAATTTGGTAATGAAACTGAAAGTTAAACTGGGTTTCTTTTTCAGAAACAGATCCTGTCTAACTCTGACTAGGAAACGCCTTGTAACTGTGACTTTCCTTCCCTCCATTGACTACGGTGACATTATTTACATGAACGCTCCTACAAGAACCCTGCAGATGTTGGATGCTGTCTATCATGGTGCACTAAGATTCATAACTGGCTGTGATTATCGTACCCACCACTGCACCCTGTATTCACTGGTTAACTGGACATCATTAACTTCACGCAGACTCTCTCACTGGTACATTTTCATTTTTAAATCACTTCTTGGTCTGCTGCCTTCATACATCTCTTACATCTTCATACATCTCCTTCTACATGTCTCTGCGTGAGTGCAGCTACAGCGTGCGCTCTCAGGACATTATTACCTGCAGTGTTCCCTCAGTGCGGACTGAACTTGGCAAAAGGGCCTTCTCCTACTCCGCTCCTGTTTCCTGGAATATCTTACAAAAAAGATCTGAAACTCTCGACATTGACCTCTCTAAGTGGCTTCAAACAACTGTTAAGTTCCTGACAAAAACCAATGCAGACATGTTCCTGTTTTTAGTTTTCTACACCGCCTTACAACCTAGCTATTTTTGTTTCCTTCGTTTAATACCATTTTCTTTCATTTGTTCTTCTCAATTAGTATGTTTTCTTTTATGATTGTCTACTGTTGTCATCACTCTTTGTTAAAATCAGGTCTCTCTTGTAAATGAGTCTAACTTATTAGTTAGTCAATGGGTCCAACCTGTATAAATAAAGGCTGAATGAATATCAAATGTGGTTTTATGCAGAAGCACTCAACTGCAGAACAAGAATCACTGGCCTGCACTGACTGACAAGTTTATTATTCAATAATTCATGCATATTTGAGTAACAGCTGAAAACAGCTATTGGACATCAACACAACTATTGCTCTGTCTCAGTCTCTGTGTAAATAAGAAAATAGCATTAGATTAGCAGCTTTAACTGTCCAAGTCGAACATCAGTGAACCATTACTGAGGAAATCAATAAATGTATTAGAGAAACTCTCCTGTTCCAACTGCTGTCAGTCAGATGTCAAAACGTTTCATTGCATGCAACAACAAAATCTGTGGTCTGGGAGCATTAGGAGGTCGTAACGTGTTGGTTGCACCTGCTACACCTGAATGCCTCCCAACATTTTTATTGTGTTACAGTGATGGATTAACAAGGAAGTGTGCCGGTAAGCTGAACCTGCTCAGTCATGCAGACGTTTAAATGAGCTTGAGTGGTTCATGTACAAACCTCAACATTTTTCATTAAATTTAAGAGACCAGCAGGAGATTTGGGGATAATTTGTCATTTGCGGTCATTTGTATGCACACACACTACTGCTATTGCCTGTGAACATTAATAAGTTTCACTCTATTAATTTATTACTTAAGCAGCGAGATGTTGTTAAATGTGATGGATTAAAAGTGCTGAAGTTATTTTATTATTTCTGATCAGCTGCTGTTAATCTGGGGATGGAGAGGTTTAGCCATTTCACTCATCGGGAGAGAAATAATCCTTCCTACAGAGTTGCTAGCAGTTAGCTTTGTCTAGACTAGAATTAGTGAGGGGTTTAATTAAAATGTTCTTTTTCGCTGCAAAGCTGCAAACACAATGGTAACTTTCAAATTTGACACATGAGGCGAGAATTAGCAGCTGTAGTCACTTCCAACCCGTGGTTCCAAAAGTAGGGTTGGAGAAAATTCAGGGGTATTTGGAAAAGCTTAGTACAGTACACGCTACTTCATAGAAAAATGGAACGAGTTGAACAAAGACTGATCAATTTTAGATGGCGAGGAAAAGACTATTTAAATTTGGGCAACTTGTGTCTCAGTTTGCCCACAGCAAGAAAAGTACTAAACTTGTTTAGTTCTGTGTTTTACTAAACTCAAAATCCTCTTACTAAATAAACAAACAAAACCAACAGACAATATGATACAATATAGTGTTGTTTTAAAGCACAGTTCTAGCATGGAAATGTTACAAATAATTTGATCGTTTTTGTTTCATCTGCCTTTAAGGTTTCGAGTCCATGCAATATTTCCCAGACATTTTTTACATGGACGTCTGAATTGAGGACACACACAGGCAGACCACACACTGCGTGCCAAAGCATGCATGACACACAGCAAGACACACACACACACACAAAGCTGGGAATCTGGCTCTGCAGATAATACTCCATTAGCCTAGGCTTCAGAAAGGCTTGCCAGACCTTCAAAAAGCTGCCAGAGTTGTTTTATGCCAGCCCTTATTCCAAACAAGCACAAAAGAGAGCAAAAAAAAAAAAAAAGCCCGCTTCCTCACAGCTCCTCCCTTTTAATTATACCCATTTATGTTCTCATAGTTTACTGTTTTAGAATGTACTTTGTGTACACCAGTATAATAGTATCAGTCTTATTGGGAACATTAGGTCTATTCAAATGAATAAATGCTCTGCCACCTCTAATATTTATTTGTTCTTTGATCATGTCCAAGAAGTGAGTAGAACAGTTTAACTGAGTGTGACTTTGCAATCGCATAAACAAGTTTACTATCCATTCAGTAGCATTTGGGATAATGTCAATTAAAACCTTTTTCACAAGCTTGTTCGGAAAAATAGCCCACGCCATACCAACCAAAAGAAAGGCTGTATACAATAATTTCCATGATGCAGAAATTACAGTCAAAATCATGGAATTGGGGTAAATTAAATTGGAGCCGCTGTAAAATGTGGAAAGTCAATTAATGTGTGGTTGAAATCTAATGAATTTGTGAACCATTTTGTAATTGCATTCACAATGACAAAGATTGCATTGTGGCCACTGTATACTTCTGTTTGCTGTACAACTTAAGCCCTATTCACACGGGATTGGTTTTGCCTAAGGACCACATGTATAAATTACTCCCCAACGTCTGCTTTTATGTGGCGCATGCGAACGGAGTAACCATTATAATAATTTTTTTCTTTTTTCTGCACCCTTTTCATTCAATGTTTTTCTTTTTGATGAATTTGTGTTCTTTTGGGGCAGCATGATGGAGCAACTGGTAGAGCTACTGCCTCTCAGCAAGCAGGTCCCCAGTTCAAATCCTGGTCCAGGGGCCTTTCTGGGTGGAGTTTGCATGTTCTCTCTGTGCATGCGTGGGTTTTCTGAAGGTACTCCGGTTTCCTCCCACAGACCAAAAACATGCATGTTAGACTTATTGGTAACTCTAAATTGTCTCTAGGTGTGAGTGAGAGAGTGAATGGTTGTTTTATTTCGTATAGGCTTCGCCCTTTAAGGCTATCGCTAGTGGGTTTATCCCTTCGCGTGCAACGCAGCACTGAAAACTTTAAGCCGCGCCCACCTGCTGTGTGGGCCCCACCCCTGGTACGTATAAATTCGGTGAGACTGGGCAATTGGCTCCCATTTTTTCTTCAGACAGCTAGCTAGCACTGTCAGAAGAACGAAGAAGGAAAAGATGTCCAGCTTTGACCGGCATAACTTTTGTGAAGGATGCCTGGGTCTCCGCCACGCCAACCTCCTGCCGTCTCTGTGAGCTGCTCCCAGCCATCGGTGCCCTCCTCTCGGAGCTGACCAACATAACTGTAGTGAACTAAGCCTCAGGTCAAATTCTGACCTTGAGGGCCTTTCTGGGACAAGAACTGTTATTTCATTGATTTGAGTCCAGAAACACAAAATTAAGTTCATCCAGAGACTTTCTAAGTGTCCTGCACTGATCAATTGAAAGAACACTCTCTTTTTTATTATCATTACTATTTTACAAATGTCGTGATAATCAAAAGTGTGTTTAGTTCAAACCATTTTTAAATGTTGAAGTGAACTACTCATTTTAAATCAACTGTGAAACAGTATTAGTGATTTTTTAATCCTCATTCAAAGTAGAAATCAAGTTAAAATGTGTTACAGAGTAATTATTCATTTTCTTGATCTTCTGTCTGAAATGAGCAAGTGTAAGTTGGTCAAAGGTCAAGTTTCGGTCAACTACAAGTTTACTGGAAAGAAATGTCATGTTTAACTTTTTCAGACAGATATGAGAGAATTGACTCCACAAAGTCTCGGGTTCTTCAAAACATCTTCTGTCTGTTCTTAAACAAACTTAATCTTTTTCCTTGACTTTTAATAACCTCTTACATCACTAAAACCACCTCCTGTTCGGTCAATCGACCAATCAGGAAGCTCTCAGAGGAACCGGAAGTGACCTCTTTAAAAGGTTCAACACTTCCTAGTTCCAGTAGAGTGCGGTGGGAGAGCAGTTCGGTTCGGAGAGCAGAACCGAACAGAAAAAGTGCTGGAGAGAACAGGAGGTTCCAGACATGATCCGCAGTTCTTCCGAGTCTTGTGGGAATTATGGAATCTTCCACATCTGAGTAGAGCCTCTGACGGACTTACTCCTCTTGCGAGTCCACCAGTGGGGTGAACGTGTGTCGAACGGAATACCGTCACTACTTCGGAAGATTCACAGCTGTTCCTACGGAGACGCTGAAAGGGTGCGTTAAATGGAACTCCGTACCAGTGGAGACAAACTTCTACAGGTAAAGAGTCGATTTACACTACCTAAGTGTACCGAGGAGGAAGCTGAGATCTAATGGAGCGTGCCGTTCTGATACCGACACATATTCACTCATCCATCTTTTCCTCTCCATTTAAACTTCATTTCCATCTTTAAACTCTTCTATCTTGCCAGTAATCATCCAGATATTTTCAGAAATGTCTGTTGGTTTAAAGTTGCAAGGGAAACCATGGCCGTGTGGTTTTCTAATCGTAAAAGCTTGCTAACTAAGCTATGTTGTTGTTGAAATCAATTTGCCAAATTAATGTAAATGTTTGATGTTAAACTTTGATTCTGTTAATAAATGACCGCATTCATTTGATGGGTCAAAGAAAATTAACGTCTCACGTTACATTTAATATTCAATGCACGATTAAACTCAGTCCAGAAAAATGAAAGAATCCGTTTAATTTATGGATAATTTATCACAGATATATGTTCATCTACATAATCCAGGAGGCTGCTGACACAAAGGGACTTTTCGTCCCTCACCTCCCTCTGCCCCAATCGAATGATTTGGCAGGAAGGTTTGGCTCTGGCCTGGCTCGTCGCCCTGACCCCATCTGGCTCTGCTGTCCAGCTGTGACATCACACTGGAACGAGGCTGCAGCTGGGCCT
>NC_056505.1:36230831-36235838 GCF_014905685.2 Nematolebias whitei
GAGGTAAGATGTTAAATGAGTCCAGGTAATTTTTGATTTGAGAGTTTATCAGTTTTTCTAGAACCTTGGCTAAAATGCAGAGTTTAGAGATTGGTCGATAGTTGTTCAGTGAGGTGGGGTCTCCTTTCTTCAGCAAAGGAAGAACAAAGGCTGTTTTCCAAGCATCTGAAACAGAGTTTTGCTTATGGACAGGTTAAAGATGTGACACTGGTTCTGCAATGATATGAGCAGCCAGCCTTAAGAAATAATTATGAGCTATATGAACTATTTATGTGAATTGTTCATTTCTAATTCCCGTTCATTTATTCATCATTTTGGACTACTCATCTTTTAACCTTTGCACATGGATAGAAACGTCATTATTGTGTGCCTTCTCTTGAATCATTTGATTGACATCCAGAGGTTAGACTATAAACTGTGCATTAAAAGCACAGCTGATTGGTTATTAGCTTGTCATAGTCAGGATAAACAAGTGTCATCTCTTAATTTTTAAATTTAAAAAAATCCAGACAAAATAAAATGATCTTGTCTGGTTTACAGGTTTTAGAATGAGTCCAATATAACATCAAATAAACAACATGTTAACATACCACACTTGCCTCTGTTTTTATGTAAAGTAGATCTTTAAGGATCTTTAGCCTGAATGCAGACACCTCTCTTCCCTTCTTCTTATGAGGTCAGGTCACAAAAGCAACAGGCCCTAAAATCCCTCCTACCAGAAACACTCTCCATCTTCTCATGGAGGACCTTAAGGTGTACCCAAGCCAGAAGAACTGCATATTATTTCCATCAAGTTCTGAGTTTGGCCTAAGCTGACCTTTCAGTATTTCTTGCAAAACCTCAAAAGGGAGTTTACCTGGTTTTCTTGTAAAATTCTTGAACCACCTGAGCTGATTCCTCTAGACGAGAAGAATCTGCAGCTCAACAAGTTCCTTTGGAATCGCAGAGCTCCTCACCCTGTCTTAAGGCGAAGCCTAACCTCTGGAGGAACCTTATTTCAGATGTTTGGATACATAATCTTGGCTCATGACCCAAATCTCATGATAAGTACATTAAAGGCCTCACCTTTTGACTCAGATTAATGTTCTTTACTACAGGCCAAGTACTTTACTACTACTGACGATGCTTCAGTCCATTTGTCCATTGCTATTTTTTATGTTTAGTAAATGCTTCATCTGTCAGATGGTACTTTGACTAGAATATGTTGGTATACAGAGGAGTTGATGGTTTACATAATGACTGCAAGGTGCTCAGGTGCTGTGGCTGCAAAACGGCCTAAAATCATCAACCCTCCTTCAATGTGAGATATTTGAGCTCATACTAGGGATGCACAATATTGGATGTTTGGCTGATATCTGATATATTGATATATTAAAACTTGTTTGGCCGATACCAATACCTATATATATATATATATATATATATATATATATATATAAAATTAAATTCAGCAGAGAAAGCTATGTAGTCTCTGTAAGTAGGTCTAGGGAAAAAATTAATTAATTAATTAATAAAAATAAAAAAACATATATATACATTTTATTTTTATTTTATTTAATTTAAAAAAAATCCCTAGACCTACTTACAGAGACTACATAGCTTTTTCTGCTGTGGAATTAAAACACCACATTATTCTGCATGGTCTTTGTCAGTTTGGCCTGATACCAAATGTAGATGTCAAAAAGGGGCTGAAAATGATGCAACACTTCAACTTGGATTATGTTTAATGTCAAATTTATTCATGACATCTACTCTCTCTAACACAATGACAACACTCAAACAGTGCAAATTTGTAAATTTTTGCAAATCTAAACTCAACTTGTTCACAAGCGACAAGTGAAAAGCGCATAAGTAATAGTGCATTAATAGACATACTTGACAGTTTCTTAAATTAAAAGTTAACTTAAAGCAGAAACCTTTCATATTGGTGAATTATTTTGATGGAATGGCCAATGTCAAATATTTAGTTCTCTATCTAAGGAGTCCAGCATACATGTTGAATCTTGGCTTTGTTGCAGTCTTGCTCAGGATGGGAGACTGCAACGAAGCCAAGATTCAACTTGTTTGCTGGACTCCTTAGATAGAGAACTTTACTAATTAGCTTTTATGTGAATGTTCCTGTAAAGTGCCCTGAGACAACTTTGTTGTGATTTTTTGGCGCTATATAAATAAACTGAATGCAAGATGGCGCCGGTGTGTAGGGCTGCCCGTCTCTCGCTCTCTGCTTGTATTTTATTTTTGTTATTTTTACAATGGTTTGTGCAGTGTGCCGAGTCATATTTTCAGTATGATCGTCGGGCACTTTTGGAGCTCCGTACTTTTGCTGAAATTCCCGCGGAGTTTTTGAACAGCGGCCATCACTCTCCCCCACCGGTCCTATCTGAGATTCCTGCGTTCCTTCTGCGTGACCCTGGCCTTTCTCCATGGAGGAAACATCGCAGACGTCGTGGGAAGCGTGCAGGGATTTTGGTGAAACTAAGGCAAAGTGTGGATTATTCTAACAGGACTCGCTCTGGATCTGATTATCTCCTCTCTGACCCGTGGTGCTCCCGGGGCCCGGCTGCTGGCCAGCTGCCCGCGCGCTCAGTCCATGGAAACACCTGGAGTTGTTTACCTGTGCGCCGCACCAGCAGACCAGGAGGAGCTGTTCTTCATAACCTGCGCCCGCTGGCGCGTGCGTCTCCATCCACGGCTGTGCCTGTGTCGGACAATATCAAGATGTGTTTAATCAACGCAAGGTCTGTTTCCAACAAGACGTTTATCCTCAATGACTTTTTTAAAGATGAGGAGTTGGATTTTCTGTTCGTCACAGAATCTTGGATTCCTGATGGTGAGTTCAGCGCCCTGGTGGAACTACTTCCTCCGGACTGTGTATGTTTCAATGCCCCGCGGCCATCAGGTCGGCGCAGGGGGGGATTATTAACAGTTTTTAAAGCAAACTTTGCGTGTAAACAGTTGTCCATCCCGGTGTCCCGCGCCAGCTTCGAGCTGAGCACCTTTGAACTTGGACACTCTCCTCCGGTCCTGTGTGCGCTCATCTACCGCCCACCTCGTTCTAAGGACTTCATAAATGAATTCTCTGACTTTTTGGCTGATATCACACAGAGATACACTCACTTTTGGCTTATTGGTGACTTTAATTTGCATGTGTGTTGTCAGGAGAAGCCCTTAGTGAAGGACTTTCTGGATTTATTGGACTCTTTTAATTTAGCTCAGCAGGTGAGCGGCCCCACCCAAGAACATGGTCACACGCTGGACCTCGTTTTAACACGCGATGTCTCTGTTTCTAATTTGAAAATCGGTGACAATGTTTTTTCAGATCACATGCCTGTATTGTTTGACTTCACCCCCCCTTGTCCTACTGCTAAGACGCACGTTCCTGCACGTACGCGTTCCATTAACCGTTTCACTGCTGCTCGTTTTAATGAAGGTTTTAATTCTGAGAGGATCGAACAGTTCCCGGTGTCTCTTACCACTGAGGAGCTAACCTCTCAGTTCAACTCTGCCTGTTTAAATGTTCTGGACCGTGTTGCTCCCCTTAAGACCAGAAAAACAAAACTTAAATCAGAGCCTTGGCTGAATGACGTCACGCGAGCCGTTAGGCGGCAGTGTCGCAAAGCTGAACGAAAGTGGAGGAAGGACAGGCTCCAGGTTTCTTTTCAAATGTTAAGGGAGAGTTGGCGTCACTATCAGAAAACCGTTAAAGCTGCCAAATGTAAATTCTTTTCTGATTTAATTGTCTCCAACTCCCACAACCCCCGAGTTCTTTTCTCCACCCTGAACTCAGTTCTACACCTCAGTGAGCCTTCACCTCTGGAAGCCTCAACTGAGCTGTGTGAGAACTTCCTCCATTTCTTTTTAGAAAAAGTGGCAAACACCCGGGCACTCATTTCTCCACCAGCTCATGATCTGTCCATCCCTTCTCAGTGTGTGGCTGTGTTTGACCACTTTGAGCCCATCTCTCTGTCCTCTCTGGAGCAGGTAATGTGCAGCATGAAGCCATCTGGTTCCCCCTTTGATGTGGTCCCCCCTCGACTGCTAAAGGAAGTTTTTCCTACCCTGGGTCCTTTTATCCTCGCTATTCTGAATAGCAGTTTATCCTCAGGTGTGGTGCCAAAGACTTTTAAACATGCTGCTGTCCAGCCCCTCCTGAAAAAACCTAACCTTGACCCCTCAGTCATGTCCAACTTCCGGCCTGTCTCCAGACTCCCATTCACCTCTAAACTACTGGAAAAAATTGTGGAGTCTCAGTTGAAACAGTTTTTGGGGGATCACGCTATCCTAGAGTTATTCCAATCTGGCTTCAAATCTCTCCATAGCACTGAAACTGCTCTACTGAAGGTTTTTAATTACATTTTCATATCCACAGACGCAGGTGATTCTGTGCTGCTTGTCCTATTGGACCTTACATCTGCTTTTGACACCATCGACCACAATATCCTCATTTCTAGACTGGAGCAGTGGGTGGGCATCACAGGGTCAGCCCTTAAATGGTTTGGGTCCTACCTCTCTGACAGAACCTTCTGTGTCAATATCAAAGATTTTAGTTCGGCATCGACCGCACTCCAGTGGGGGGTACCGCAGGGGTCCATCCTCGGTCCCCTTCTCTTTTCTTTATACCTGCTGCCACTAGGTGCTATCTTCCGCAAACACGACATACCCTTTCATTTCTATGCCGATGATTGCCAAATTTACTTCCTCCTGAGGCACAGAGGCACACGCTCTATTCAGCCTCTTCTTGACTGCCTGGCTGACATCCGGGACTGGATGGCTTTAAACTTCTTAAGCTTCAATGAGAAGAAGTCTGAAGTCATGCTGTTCCATCCCAGTGGCTCACTCATGAACCATGACATTGACCTTTTCTCTCTAGCCCCGCTAGAGAAACAAAAGGTGACTAATCTGGGGGTGATAATGGACCCGTCCTTAAAACTCAACAGTCACGTAAACATGATGGTCAAATCCTGTTTTTTTCAGCTGAGACGGCTGTCTAAGCTGAAGCCTATACTC
>NC_056505.1:36235938-36244794 GCF_014905685.2 Nematolebias whitei
TCTGATTAATAAAACTTGGCACGTTTTACTTAATAAAAACAACAGACGTATCCTTAGATCTTAAATTAATGTCTGCAGACTTTTAGCTTATCTTTTTACTGGCAAGATAGAAGAGTTTTAAAGATGGGAAATGAAGGAGTTTGAATGGAGAGAAAAGATGGATGAGGATGTATGTCTGTAAACCAGAACAACACACTCCTTTCAAGCGCAGTTCGCCCGCAGTACACTGGTAGTGAAGCTCGTGACGACTCTTTTACCTTGGCAGAGGATGAATCAGCTACGGTCAAGAGGTCCCTGGCACGCTACCTTTCAGCGTCTCCTCAGGGCGGCTGCGACTCGGCAGAAGTCGTGAGATAATTCGTTCCACAGAACAAACTTCCTCAGAAGTTATAGGGCATTCGCCGGGTGGAGCCACAGCGAGGTGTCGTGGCTCCGACAGGAACTCCAGCCGAACTCCATCAGAACCAGAAGAACTAACGGGACTCTGAGAAGACTCAGAGGAACTCAGAACTTCTGTTCTCCAGCACTCGAACTTCTCCCCACTAGAACTTCTGTTCTCACTCCAGAACTAACTGGAACTAGGAAGTGTCGACTTTTAAAGAGTTCTGCTTCCGGTCACTTTTAGGAAGTCCTGATTGGTTGAAAGAACCAACAGGGGTGTGGTTTTAGTGACGTCAGAGGGTTATTACAAGTCAGATAAACAGCGGAGATGTTTAGGAACAGACAGAGAAATGTTTTGGAGAAATGACAGATTTACAGGTGCCAGTTTATCTTGTTTCTGTCTGAGAGGTTTAAAAACATGACAGTTCGTTCCAATAAACTTGTTTGCGACTGTCTCCGACTTTTGACCGACATCACTCCTTCTCATTTCAGACGGAAGATCAAAAAATGCATAATTACTTTGTAACAGACATTTAACTTGATTTCTACTTTGAATGAGGATTAAAAAATCATTAATACTGTTTCACAGTTGATTTAAAATGAGTAGTTCACTTCAACATTTAAAATGGTTTGAACTAAACACACTTTTGATTATCAAGACATTGTAAAATATTAATGATAATATAAAAAGGGAGTGTTCTTTCAATTGATTAGTTCAGGATACAATTAGAAAGTCTCTGGATGAGCTAATTTGTATTTCTGGATTCAAATCAATGAAATAACAGTTCCTGTCCCATGAAGGTCTTCAGAGGCAGGTCTTGACCGGAGACCGAGTTCACTACATAGGTATGAAAATGAAGGTAAGTGCTAAAAAGGAGAAGTTTGGTTTTCTCCAGGACATGGACTGCTTCAAGTACCTATTTGTTCCTATATGCTCTAATATTATCCTATAATATATCCTATATTATTAATTAGTCAGAAAGAAAAATAGCCATAACCAAACAGAACCAAGCTCAGTAAACAAGCCAACTACACAACACTTTCAAACAGCTTTGTTAATAAAGGTTAATAAAATTTGAATGAATATACTTAATTAGAATCAGACTTTTTAAAGAGCAATCTCTCATTGATCAGTTCAAACTTTCCAAGTTTTTGTCTTTGGATATTGCACCCAATAAATGTTTTGGAAATTCTAACCATTTACTTCTACTTAATACTCTTACTTTAAGTACATTTTCAAAGAGAAATTTACTTTTGATACTTAAGTACATTAAATGTCCGATACATTAAGACTTTTACTTAAGTAATAATTTTAAAGGTGTCTTTAACTTTTACCAAAGTAAGTTTATGGTAAGATACTTGTACTTTCACTGAAGTATCACTTTGAGGTACTTTATACAACACTGTTCGCATGCAAATAAGAGGACCATCAGCCTAATGTAGCATGAAGCTGCACTGCTCTAACTATGACCCCTGACCCTTATTCATCTTCCAGACTCACCATGAGTCATGTTCTTTAAAGTTACCCCTGACTTCAATAATGTCTGATGTTTTTCTACACATTTCTCATCCTTGGATGCAGAGTTAGCTAAAGTCTGACAAATGTTTACCTTATTTTTTCTATGTTTCTAAGAAAGTAAAACAAATCATTAATGAAGTTTGTTTTATTTGATTAACAAGTGTGAACATGAATAATTTTGATTGTTGTTTTCAATCATTTTAATGAAATCATGTGAAATATTACAATGTGAATAACATATTTCCCTGTTCTGTTTTTCAGAAAGTGATTATTCCTTCAGAGACACCTGTGAAAATGTTATTTGAACCGGAAGATGCTTGCTTCAGCGAGGAAGTCACAATGTCCCTGAGAGTAGTCAAAACAATCTTCTCAGAGCTGTTGTTTTTCACAAAGATCCTTTGTGGAAAAAAAAAAGGCAGTTCGCCTTGGACCCCCGAACTGAGCAGTTTGTTTTGGACTCACGATGCGGAGAGATCGTCTCCGGCCCCGAACCGGAAGGCGCTTCGTTTTAGACCCAATCTTAGAGGTCGTGCCAAGGTCCACTCATTCAACTCCTGAGCAGATAAACATGTCACTCAAATTACAGTTGTTAGAAGTTTAAATAACTACTGAAGATGAAGCCTTTTCTCACTTCAAGACTCACGTTCTCGGCTGAAGGTGCCAATGGACGTCACCTTCTCATCAGCTGTTGCCCTCACAGACCCCTGAAGCTGTCACAGTGACGTTCAGCTACCTTGGGCAGTTCCCAGCGAGTCCTCCTCATGGTGTCTCTGGTCAGATCCACCAGAGAACCACAGAAAGACGAGTGACCAGATGCCTTCATCACTGACCCGGTAAGGAGCAGAAACCTAGTGACATGATGCAACTCTTGGTCTGGCTATGCTATTTTAAGCTGATGCAACTTGGTAAATCATTTCCTGACTTGCAGTGATAATAAATAACTTTATCTGGTCACATTAAATAACTTCTTTCAACCAAAATCCAAAGTAAACTATTTATTAAAATAGTCAAACTTTGTCTAAATTCATGCACGTACATACTGAAATAATTCCTGCTCAAAGAGTCAATTTTGTCTTAGATAAGAAAATTAAGGCTTGATTGATTCATTATTATTGTTTGTTTATTATTGTTGTTGATTTTTAGTTTGATTAATTTTGTAAAAAAAATTCAAAGACAACTTTGGTCTCTTCATTCAGATGAATATTCATGTGTTCTGGTATAGAACTCCCTGTAATTAACAGATTCTACTTCAGTGACTGAGTTCTGATTATTAAAGAGTGAATATATTAATTAAGTTGTTGTTGGTCAGTAAACTGACCAGCTGGTGCCCCACTTTAACAAGTGATAAATAAATAAAATAAGTGTAGTGGAGGGGAGTGGAGAAAGTCACCCTTCTTCCTCCATATCTCACACCCTTCATTATTGCTACACTAACAATGGATTGTAGAGCCCTAACAATTGGTCATTACTGCCCTGATGGCCGTTAGCTATTCAGAGAGTGGTAGTGATACTTGCAATAACCAGCACTGAAAGAGGGTCTCTTTTGGTTTTGAACTAGTTTGACATGACTGTCAACGAGGAAGAGGGCCGGCACCGGAGGAGGGGGTGTGCCGATGAGACCACCTTAGCACCAACATAAATGGTTTGTTCCACTTTGGAGTACTTTGTAAGCTGTTGGGGGAAGAATCAGTTTTGTGTTGTGTGTTTCCTTGCCTGATGAAGCCTTCTGGATGGAAGGTGAAACGTTTCAGCACAAAAAAAAAAAAAGAAAGAAAGAAACTGTCCAGATGAGCTGACTGAAAATTGTTGGATTGTAACCTGGATTATTGAGCATGGACTTTGTTAGGGTCTCTTTTGATGTCACATCACTCTTTACGTGCATTCCTGTTGATGATGCAGTAGAGGTGGTCTGTTTCAGGTTAAAATCAGACACACCAGCAGGACCACACTTTCCACAAAGCAACTGTGTCAACTATTGAAACTATGCCTGCAGCCAACCTACTTCACATATGGGGGGATATTATAGGCAGAAACATGGGTGTGTTATGGGGTCTCCAAATTTTCCTATTCATTCAATCTGTATTTAGACATGTTAATCCCATTGAGCCTCGGGGACTCATTTACAAGAGAGACCTGATTTTAAGAAAGAGTGATGACAATCATGAAGAATGCTACAAATTGAGAATAACAAGTGAAAATAAAATGGTATTAAAAAAAGAAACAAAAACAGCTAGGTTATAAGGTGATGCAGAAAACTAAAAACAGGAACATGTCTACATTGGTTTTTGCCATGAACTTAACAGATGTTTAAAGCCACTTAGAGAGGTCAAGGTCTAGAGCTTCAAATCTGTTTCTAAGATATTCCAGGAAACAGGAGCAGAGTAGGAGAAGGCCCTTTGCCTAGTTCAGTTCGCACTGAGGGAACACTGCAGGTAATAATGTTCTGAGAGCGCACGCTGTAGCTGCACTCACGCAGAGACATGTAGGAGGAGATGTATGAAGGCAACAGACCAAGAAGTGATTTAAAGATGAAAATGTACCAGTGAGAGAGTCTGCGTGAAGTTAATGATGTCCAGTTAACCAGTGAATACAGGGTGCAGTGGTGGGTACGATAGTTACAGCCAGTTATGAATCTTAGTGCACCATGATAGACAGCATCCAACATCTGCAGGGTTCTTGTTGGAGCGTTCATGTAAATAATGTCACCGTAATCAACGGAGGGAAGGAAAGTCACAGATACAAGGTGTTTCCTAGTGTTCAGAATTAGACAGGATCTATTTCTGAAAAAGAAACTCAGTTTAACTTTCAGTTTCCTTACTAGGTTTTCCAGGTGAATCTTGAAGGAAAGATGTGAGTCAACCAAGATACCCAAATCCATCCATCCATCCATCCATCCATCCATCCATCCATCCATCCATCCATCCATCCATCCATCCATCCATCCATCCATCCATCCATCCATCCATTATCTTTACCTGTTTATTTTGTTTTGGGTCACGGGGGTCACCGGTGCCCATGTCCAGCAATCACTGTGCGAGGGGCGGGGTACACCCTGGACGGGTCGCAAATCCATCACAGGGCCACATAGAGACAAACGAGACAAACAACCATTCACTCCCTCACTCACACCTAGGGACAATTTTAGAGTTACCAATCAGCCTGCATGTTTTTGCATGCATGCATGTTTTTGGTCATTGGGAGGAAACCGAAGCACCCAGAGAAAACCCACGCATGCACGGAGAGAACATGCAAACTCCACCCAGAAAGGCCCCCGGACCGGGGTTTGAACCAAGGACCTCTCGCTGAGAGGCAGCAGCTCTACCAGTTGCGCCACCGTGCTGCCCTAGATACCCAAATATTTGTAGGAATCAACAAATTCAATAGGAACACCTTTCAACGATAAAATCAAAGGAAGAACTGCTGGGACCGACTTCCTGTTTGAAAACAACATCCCTGTGGTTTGTCGGCATTTAGGACAAGATTGAGACGGAACAAATCTGACTGAATGATGTCAAAAGCAGATTGCAAAAGCTGGAAAACCTTAGCAACTGTTTTAGCTCGACAGTAACTGTATCATCAGCGTAGAAATGTAAGGATGCATCAGTTGCTATTGTTGCCGACCTGTACATGGAGGAGGTAGAGAAGAGAGCCTTGACGTCCTTTTCAGGGACACCACCACGTCATTGGTTCAGGTATGATGATGATACCTGGGTTCAAATTAACTCTCAGGAAGTCCAACATTTTACTGATCACATCAACTCTGTGGATAAATACATCAAGTTCACACGAGAAGATGTAAAAAATGGCAGGATGGTTTTCTTGGACTGTGAGTTCTCAGATTCTGATGGAGGACATTTGCAAACCAGTGGTGTAGTCTATGTGATACGCAGGCATATGGAGTATATCCACTAGAAAAGCTTAAGAATTTCAGTACACCCACGTAAAAGTGCCCATTGATACGTGCCATATCATTAGGCATGCGTCATTGATACATTAAACAGCAGTTAAACACTTCCGGAACAATCTATCAATATGCGGCACTTGTTTATACATTTGCTTATCCAGTGAATTATTGTATAATTCTGTACTTACTACTTAATACTTGAACATGTTTTGCTTTGATACTGTTTAATGAAGTCTATAAGATGTTTTTAATACAAACCCAACTGTTGTACAAATTTTGTTGTTCATTTATTTAAATATAAGCATCAGAGAAATTTGGAAATGTTCAATAATGCTTAATAATGGGAGGCTGTAGCTGAGTGGTTGGAGCAGTCGTCCTCCAATGCAAGAGTTGGGGGTTCGAATCCACCAGCAGTCACATGCCGAAGTGTCCCTGGGCAAAACACTGAACCCCTCGTTGCCTCCGATGTGTGTCCCATCAGTGTATGAATGTGATAAAGCTCTGATTAGTCTTTGTAGAGATCTAGTAAAGTGCTGTATGAATGGGTAAATGAGGCACAGATTGTGTTGTAAAGAGCTTTGAGTTTCTCCATGAGACAGTGGTGGGACTACTTTTACTTAAGTAAAAACATTAATGTTGTACTTCTACTTTTACTAGAGTACATTTTTGTCTGTTTATTTGTACTTTTACTTAAGTACAGAGTTTGAGGACTTTCTCCACCACTGCCACAAAATAGAAAGGCGCTGTATAAGTACAGTCCATTTACCATTTAAAAATCAAAATAAATTGACGATTACATTGTACTTACCAGTGTACTTTGGTTTCTAAGTACAGAATACGGACTGATCGCGGTAAAATTAGTTTTACGTTGGACATTCGTGCTCTGTCCAACGTCCAATGTAAAACTAACTTTACTGCAGTATACCCACTACAAAAATGTAGACTACACCACTGCCTCCAACCCACCCACAGTGACCAGTATTTGCAGTTTGACTCCCATCACCCTTTGGAGCACAAGTTAGGAGTCATCAGGACTCTGTACCACAGAGCAGACAGCGTCCCAACTAGTCAGCCAGAAGGAGAAATCCCACACAAGACAGACCCTATAGTGCACAGGTGTCCAAAGTGTGGCTCGAGGGCCATTTGCAGCCCTTGCAGTGATGTTGTGTGGTCCACAACTGCAGTTTAAGAACAGTTTCATTTTGTCCAGCAGGCTTAAGAGGTCGATGCAGACTTTCTGCAATTTAGTTGGTAATCCTTTTTTATATCATGTTTATGTTTAACAGCAAAACATATGAAAAACAATCTTCTCAAAATGAACAATATTAAACAAAATACAAACCTTTGGCTATAATATTTTTATTTTCACTTTATGGTACAAAGCACCAAGTCTTTTCTGATTTCTACCAGAAAGAAGATGTTTGGATAATGATTGATAAAACTTGGCTAAATGTTGCAGTTGATAAAATAATCAATCGGGAAGCTGGACATTTTTAAATGAATATGATGTGGTATCATCTACATACAAACTGATCAACTTTATTGAACCTTCTATGAATCTGTTTTAGCGACTGACAGCTGGACGATTTATCAGAACTTCGATCAGTCTTTTGGTCTGTCCATGGTCCAAAAGGCTATCGACCCCCTTTTAAAAGAACACACTCAAATTACGGTTTTGTTGCTGAGAACAGACTAAAATTAACTTTCCAAACACAAGAAAACAACAAACATAGACTCAACAAATCAAATAAATTAAATCCTTTTTAATACAAAATATAAGCTTAGTGTTTATGAAGCTTTTAACGTTTTGGATCTACAACAATTTAAAACTCTTTCTTCACTAAAATTAGTAAACTTTTGTTTTTTCTCCAAAATACTGTCCACGTTAAGAGTTAATGTTTGTGGCCCACGAGTCCTTCTATCTGGATAGTTTTGGTCCACATATAAAAAAGTTTGGACTCCCCTGCCTGGAGCAACGTGGATATCCTAACTGGGCCTTCCTGAAAGCAGAGAAGAAACCCAAACAGGACTCCAGTCAGCCATCAGGTGAAAAGGAGGAACCCAGACCCAGACCAGTGGTCATTCCGTATGTTGAGGGAGTATCAGAGAAACTGAGACGTTTATTTTCTAAACATAACGTCCCAGTGGCTTTTAAACCCCAAAATACATTACGGCAAAGACTGGTTCATCCCAAAGATCCAGTCCCCCGGCACAAACAGAGTAATGTTGTGTATGCTGTTCAGTGTCAGGAGGGCTGTGATCAGTCTTACATCGGGGAAACTAAACAGCCACTGGCCAAAAGGATGGACCAGCACAGAAGATCAACATCATCAGGCCAGGACTCTGCGGTCTACACTCATCTCCAGGCCAGCGGTCACTCTTTCAGGGATGAAGATGTTCACATCCTGGACAGAGAGGAACGATGGTTTGAGAGAGGAGTAAAGGAGGCCATCTTTGTGAAAAGAAATCGTCCATCGTTAAACTGGGGTGGAGGCCTCCGGGTTCAACTGTCCCCCTCTTACAATGCTGTTATAAACCCTTTTCACAATTACGTCGGACAACTCCCGTTCTGACTGGACACAGTGGGTCAGTACTTCCGGGTCTATTCTCCCTCGGGAGACCTGTCTGGAAACTTAACGGAATTTCATTCCTTCAACCTTTATTTACAGAGGTTAAATTACAAGATATAGTGCAAGGTAAGGTTAATAAAAACAGTATTTATGTGTTTGTTAGCTGTGGTAACGTTATCCATCATTGCAGCAACTTTAGCCACAGTAGCTAAAATAGACAACACAGGCTGTCAGTGCTCTAACGTTTAAAGGTTTACTAGCTATATTAATGTTAATAAAAACAGTATACCATACCATACCATACCAATTTATTTATAGAGCACTTAAAACAGCAACAAGGCCAACCAAAGTGCTGTACAAAAGAAAACAAACATGCACAGCGGACAGGAAAACATAAAATAGAAATACAGATACAAATAGCAGCAGAAGCTAACTAAAATGGCCAACAGAGTAGAGAACAGACCGGACCAAAACAAATCACA
>NC_056505.1:36244894-36247563 GCF_014905685.2 Nematolebias whitei
AAAGTTTGCAGATGATACAGCGGTGGTGGGATGCATCACAAACAATGATGAGTCCAGCTACAGGCAAGAGGTGGAACACCTGGAGAGCTGGTGCAGAGAGAATAACCTTCACATCAATGTGAAGAAGACAAAGGAGATGATTGTGGACTTCAGAAGGAACAAAAACATCTACACCCCCCCTGAACATAAGAGGATCTGCGGTGGAAGTGGTCTCCAGCTACAAGTACTTGGGTGTACACATGAATGACAACCTCAGCTGGAGCAACAACACCACCAGCCTGATCAAGAAAGCTCATCAGAGACTCTACTTCCTCAGACGGCTGAGGCGAGCTGGTCTGGGAAGCTCAGTCCTCACCTCCTTCTACAGGTGTGCAGTGGAGAGCATCCTGTGCTCCAGCATCAACGTGTGGCATGGAGGCTGCACAGCTGCAGAAAGAAAAGCTTTGCAGAGAGTGGTGAAGGCTGCACAGAAGTCTGTTGGAGTCAGTCTCCCCACCATCACAGACATCTGCACCTCCAGATGCAGGAAGAGGGCCACCTGCATCATGAAGGACCCCACTCACCCAGCACACACACGTTTTGCCCCACTCCCCTCAGGAAGGAGGTTGAGGAGCATTAAGTGTAGAACCACTAGACTGAGGAACAGCTTCTACCCTGAGGCTGTTAGACTCATGAATCTCTAACCAGAATAATCACTGTGAAAAACCATATCATGTTGCTGCTGATCTGTTTCATGTTGCTGCTGATCTGTTTCAATGTTGATGTGTTCATGCGTGCACATCTGCTCACACAGACTCATGTTCATGTTTGTGCTGATGTTCAATGTTTTTATGTTATGAGTGCTTAGTGTATATTTAGTTGATGTTTTTCTTAGTTCATATCTTAGATGTTATTACTGTTTTTCTTAGACATTTTATTGTTGGATGTAACTGGGACCCTGTGTACATAATTTCGCTCCATCACATGTACCACTTGAGGTGCGAATGACAATGAAGTATCTCTGACTCTGACATAAAAATAAGATTTCTTGGTCTAACAAGGTCAATTCAGGTCCTCTGGACAGATTCTTCTTTGTTGAAAAGTTTTGTCTTTTGTCCAAAAGACGTGTTCATTCTGAGGAGCTGCAACAAACTCAATCTTATAAATGGCACCTTCTCATAGTGGGTCAATGCTGACAGCCAGAACGAGCTATTCACATGTAAAAGGAGGATCATCAGCCTAACAACTGGTCGTTAGCACCCTGGTGGCTGTTTGCTATTCACAGAGGGTTGAGTGATACTAGCAATAGGCCCTTTTCACATGACGTCAGACAACTCCCGTTCTGACTGGACACAGTGGGTCAGTACTTCCGGGTCTATTCTCCCTCGGGAGACCTGTCTGGAAACTTAACGAAATTTCATTCCTTCAACCTTTATTTAGCTAAACTCTACACTGCTGCTGCCTGTCAGTGCTGTAACATTAAAATGTTTACTTTATCTATTAATGTAAAATCTCTGACATCTTCCAACAATGTTGTTTAGAATAGCATTTTAAATATTGAATTAAAAACTATATGTCAAACCACAAAGTTTGTTTTCTCAGTCATCCAGGTATATAACAACAAAAAAGGTTGAATCATGTCATCTGGACTTCGTTTTTTTGTTAAAAAGAAACGTTTCGCCCCTCATCCAAGAGGCTTCGTCGGTCTGAGGCCTAGCCAACTGGTATTACCCAGAAGCCACCCTGACTCTTGTGTTCCAAGCCTGCCTCAGATACCCCTGAAGTCTGGCCTTTTCACTAATGGTTTTAAAAACACAAAGTTTGTTTTCTCAGTCATTAGTGAAAAGGCCAGACTTCAGGGGTATCTGAGGCAGGCTTGGAACACAAGAGTCAGGGTGGCTTCTGGGTAATACCAGTTGGCTAGGCCTCAGACCGACGAAGCCTCTTGGATGAGGGGCGAAACGTTTCTTTTTAACAAAAAAACGAAGTCCAGATGACATGATTCAACCTTTTTTGTTGTTTATATGTCAAACCATTTCCATGTTCTGATGTGATTAATAATTTCTTTTTACTTTCTTCTTTAATTGACATACCCTTTCATTTCTACGCCGATGATTGCCAAATTTACTTCCCCCTGAGGCACAGAGGCACACGCTCTATTCAGCCTCTTCTTGACTGCCTGGCTGACATCCGGGACTGGATGGCTTTAAACTTCTTAAGCTTCAATGAGAAGAAGTCTGAAGTCATGCTGTTCCATCCCAGTGGCTCACTCATGAACCATGACATTGACCTTTTCTCTCTAGCCCCGCTAGAGAAACAAAAGGTCACTAATCTGGGGGTGATAATGGACCCGTCCTTAAAACTCAACAGTCACGTAAACATGATGGTCAAATCCTGTTTTTTTCAGCTGAGACGGCTGTCTAAGCTGAAGCCTATACTCTCCAAAAAGAACCTTGAGACAGTGATCCACGCCTTCATAACATCTAGGCTTGATTACTGCAATTCACTTCTGTTTGGAATCAGTCAGTCCTCCATTGCTCGTCTACAACTGGTCCAAAATGCTGCAGCCCGATTTTTAACTGGTACAGGCTATAGAGAGCACATCACGCCAGTTTTGGCCTCCCTGCACTGGCTACCCATTCACCTTCGGATCCATTTCAAAATTCTCATGTATGTTTTTAAATCACTGA
>NC_056505.1:36247663-36250364 GCF_014905685.2 Nematolebias whitei
GTCCCTGTTCTGCACTCTGGGTTCGCTGCTAACCGCAAACTACGACACTCTTATTCTTATTCAGAATAATATATTTCCTAGATGAGAAAAGGGAAGAAAACATGAGGAGAGACTGTATGAAAAAGATCTCTCACGCTGTGTCCTAGACAGGGCACGATTTGAGACATCAAAAAAACTCCTAGAGCAAAGCAACATAAATAGATGTGATACATTTACTGTAGTGGACTAGGCCTATGTCAAAACTGACCAGATGGACAGAAACTGTCATTTCATTGATCTGCATCCAGAAATACAGTTTGACCCATCCTGAGACTTTCTTTCTTGAATTAATCAAGTAGAAAAGACAATTCTCTATGATCATTACTATTTTACAAATGTTTTGATAATCAAATTGTGTTAGTTCAAACAATGTTTACATGTTGAAGTGAACTACTCATTTTTATTTACTTAAACAGTAGTAATGATTTTTATTCCTCATTCAAAGAAGAAATCAGGGTAATATGCATTTCTTGATTTTTCTGTCTTCAATGAGCAAATTTGTAAGTGTGTTAAAGTTCGAGCTTCGGTCAACTAAAAAGTTTACTGAAAAGAAATGTCATGTTTAACTTTTACAGCAAGATACAGGAGAGGTGGCACCACGAAGTCTGGTTTTCCCATGATATCTTTCTGTCTGTTCTTAAACAATCCTTGACTTTCCATAACACCTTACATCACAAACCACACCTCTGTTCTGGTCCATCCACGAATCAGAAAGCTTTCAAATAAACCGGAAGTATAGCCCGTTTAAATGTGGCAACTTCCCAGTTCAACGGTAGAGTTGAGAAGAGATGGGTTACAGAGTTTCAGAGTTCAAGAGTTCAGAGTTCTGAAGGAGTTCAGAGTTCTTGGAATCCAGAATGCAGAGCTGAACCAGAGACGATTTTGGGAATTATAACTTCTGTTTGGATAACCTCGCACGACTCTCGAGGTATTTTAGCTGTTCTCAACGGAGACGCTGAAAGTGGCTGGAAGTAGGACTTCACGCCGACCTGATCTATCTTCAGAAAGGTAAAGTCGACCTTCACCCAAAAGTGTACCGTTTGGGACAAGCTGATTTCCAAAGAGCGTGCTGTTCTGGTTAAAACAGATAAATTCCCTCACACATCTCTCTGTAAGATAAATCTCAATTTTCCATCTTCAAACTCTCCTTTCTGCTAGAAAATTAATCCAGATATTTTCATTAATGTCTGTGGTGAAGCAACGGAAAACCATGGCCGTATGGTTTTCCTGATTGATTAATTATGCTGTTGTTATTTTCATATTTTGCCAAATTAATGTAAATGTTTGATGTTAAACTTTGATTCTGTAAATAAATGACCGCATTCATTTTGATGGGTCAAAGATAAATAACGTCTCTCGTTACATTTCTGTTAAATTCAATGCACGCATGTTACACAGTTCAGAAAAATGAAGAACCCGTTTAATGTATGAATATATCTAGTATGAACAGATGCTGAGATATATTCATACATTAAATGGGTTCTTCATGCCCTAGATAGCAGCTCTCTGCTCCACACAGAGGGCTGTAGTAGCTCAGTGGTCTGTGGTTGTGTCAGGAAGAACATCCGGCATAAAAATAACGGCCAAGTCTTCGTGCGACTTAGTTCACTGTGGTGACCTCTGAAGAAGGGAGCAGGCGAAAGAAAAAAAAAATCGCTCTTAAACATGGGTAATAATAAAGAGATAATACACAGATCATTTTTAAAACATATATCCATAAAATTAATTTAGTCTAAAGCAACACAGATGGGAGTTTGCATGTTCTCTCCGTGCATGCGTGGGTTTTCTCCGGGTACTCCGGTTTCCTCCCACAGACCAAAAACATGCATGTTAGGCTGATTGGTAACTCTAAATTGTCCCTAGGTGTGAGTGAGAGAGTGAATGGTTGTTTGTCCCGTTTGTCTCTATGTGGCCCTGTGATGGACTTGCGACCTGTCCAGGGTGTACCCCGCCCCTCGCACAGTGATTGCTGGACATGGGCACCAGTGACCCCCGTGACCCAAAATGGAATAAACGGGTAAAGATAATGGATGGATGGATGGATGGTAACACAGATGCAGTTCTATTTTGACATAAATAGTGCCCCTCCATTTGCAGCTGGGTACTAGATTTCTTAACAAGCAGACCACAGTTAGTGAGGATCCACAACTTCTCCTCCTCCACCATAACCCTCAGCACTGGCTCTCCTCAGGGATGTGTGTTGAGCCCCTTCCTGTTTACTCTGCTCACGTATGATTGTGCAGCTACCCATCCAGGCTGTCACATTGTAAAGTTTGCAGATGATACAGCGGTGGTGGGATGCATCACAAACAATGATGAGTCCAGCTACAGGCAAGAGGTGGAACACCTGGAGAGCTGGTGCAGAGAGAATAACCTTCACATCAATGTGAAGAAGACAAAGGAGATGATTGTGGACTTCAGAAGGAACAAAAACATCTACACCCCCCCTGAACATAAGAGGATCTGCGGTGGAAGTGGTCTCCAGCTACAAGTACTTGGGTGTACACATGAATGACAACCTCAGCTGGAGCAACAACACCACCAGCCTGATCAAGAAAGCTCATCAGAGACTCTACTTCCTCAGACGGCTGAGGCGAGCTGGTCTGGGAAGCTCAGTCCTCACCTCCTTCTACAGGTGTGCAGTGGAGAGCATCCTGTGCTC
>NC_056505.1:36250464-36251504 GCF_014905685.2 Nematolebias whitei
CTGCAGCAGACGGCATGGGAGCCTGGGGGGCTGCAGCAGACGGCATGGGAGCCTGGGGGGCTGCAGCAGACGGCATGGGAGCCTGGGGGGCTGCAGCAGACGGCATGGGAGCCTGGGGGGCTGCAGCAGACGGTTTGGAGGGCGTCGACCCCTCAGGAGAATTGGAGAGCGTCGACCCCTCTGGAGAATTGGAGAGTGTAGGACCCACCTCAGAGGCTGCGTGCAGCGTGGGGCCCACCTCAGGAATGGATGAACTGGGAGTCTTAAGAGTCTTCAATTGGGATAACAAAAAATCATACTCTGGGAGAAAAGAAAGGCCTGGGATAGAAAGTAAAAAATCCTCCATCTGGGTTAAAACTAAATCAATGGAGGACGGGTTATCTTTAACTGAATTAAAAAGTTCAAAAAGGGCTTGATTTATCAGGAAAATATTTTCAGGGGAAAATGAATGAAAAGAGGGAAAGTGTGAATGAGGAGATGTGGTGACGGGTGCCGCCCCTACCGGAAACCTGGGAGGTGAGGCGGCGGGACACGCCCCCACGGAGTCACACTGAAAACCTTCCGGAGGTACGGCCAGGCTGGGCCGAACAGCTGCGGCGCGGAGTGACGGTGAGAGGCCGGATTCCGCCCCCACCAGGAACCTGGAAGGTGAGGCGACGGAACCCGCCCCTGAAACGTCAACCGGACCGGACCTACCGAACCGAGCAGGAGTGGACCGGAGCTCCCGCGGGACGCCGGATCTCGCCCCCACCGGAAACCTGGGAGGTGAGGCGGCGAACCCCGCTCCCACGAAAACACCGGAACCAGCTCTGAAGTTCTGCTCGGCCGACGAGACCGGCCCGGCCGCCACAGACTGCCTCCGGAACCGTCCGCCGCGGTGGATGGACGGAGAGGAGCTCGTCCATCAGGCACGAGGAGGGAAAAAAGAAAAAATGGGTGAGTGTTGCCGAGTGAGAACCCTGCCCGCTGGGTTCTGTTCTGGTCGGGTCGTACTGTCGTAGTTTGCGGTTAGCAGCGAACCCAGAGTGCAGAACAGGGAC
>NC_056505.1:36251604-36254666 GCF_014905685.2 Nematolebias whitei
CATACCATACCATACCATACCATACCATACCATACCATACCATACCACACCACACCATACCATACCACACCACACCATACCATACCATACCATACCATACCATACCATACCATACCATACCATACCATACCACACCACACCATACCACACCACACCATACCATACCATACCATACCATACCATACCATACCATACCATACCACTTTATTTATTAGAACACTTAAAACAGCAACAAGGCAACCAAAGGGCTGTACAGCAGAAAACAAACAGGCAAAGCACACAGCAAAACATAAAATAAAGTAAAATAAAAATATAGATACCAGTAGCAGAATATAATAATAACTTAATAGCTAACAGTATTATACAAACAGGTTCAAAACAGTTATAGGTGAAGCTTAATTAACAATTAAACAACAACTTTAAACTAAATCTTAGAAACAAAAGAGAGGATATAAAACTTGCAAATGATATTTGTTTATTTAACAGCATGGCTTATTAATTTATAATCAGTTTGTTTCTGACTGTGATTGAAGAAACATTTCATATCTTCTGCTGTACTCTGCCCTCTGCTGGCAGACATTGGAAACTGCAACAGACTCTTCACAGCTGCCTGTCCTGTGAAGAGTCTGAGGGCAGGAATTAAATGATGAGCAGATGAAAAGCATGACGTTTTGGTGACACCAACAGTACGGTGGCCGACACTGGTTTGGTTCCAACATCAAATTTTTTTTTTTTTTTACAAAATAAATTTTAGAACAAACTACAACTAAAATAATTTTTCAAAATAATTATCTCAAGGAAACTAGAGTCTTTGTTTTATAATCAGGGTATCTTTTTTAAAACTTGGAATCATTCATTGGAGCTCAGTTTTCCTACAAACGAAGTATTGATGTTCCTAATTATGCAGATGGATATTAGTGTATTAATCCAGACAATACACAATGAGAGGCTACTCACACGTGGACACCTCGTCAGAGACACTGCACGTCCTTTAAAGGTGTTTATCCCAGACTAAAGATTTTTGACTCATCAATAGAATATCCCAATATCTTTTAATTAATTAATTTATTTATTCATTTATTTATTTATCCATTCATTCATTTAAAAGAAAACAAAGGAAACAAATTCATCAAAAAGAAAAACATTGACTGAAGAGGGTGCAGAAAGAAGAAAAAAAATTCTTATAATATCTGCCCCTTATTTAAATAAATATAAAATAACTACAAACAACAACAGGATTGAACAATCTCCAAAGTGGAAACAAAAACATCAGATATCCTTCACATGGCTTTCCTAACAATTTTAACTTAATCATCTTTTTAAACATATAAATTGCTTTAGTGATTTTTATATCAAGACAATCCCACAATCATATTACAACACAGCTCCTTCAGACCAGTTCTAAATGGAGGTTTTACAAACATTTCCATTCCCTTAAGGTTATAATTACTCTTTTTTTAAAACAAATTTTAATTGAATATTTGGGGGTAATATTTTTTATGAGCTTTATACATAACTTGTAAAATACTATATTCAACCAAATCATAAAATGTTAATAATTTGAACTGATGAAATAATATATTTGTTGGCTGACCATAGCACTTACTACAAATAATTCTTATAGCTCTTTTTTGTAAAATAAAAATAGCAATTGTAATTGTTTTACTTGCTTTTCCCCAAACTTGAATACAATAGATTAAATATGGAACAATCATTACATAATACAATATATACAAAGCTTTGTCATTCAAACTCTTTTACTTTATACAGTAATGTGATTGATTTAGCTATTTTTATATCCAGGAGGTTCTGGACCAGATAAGTGTGTATCATAAATAATGTATTTACGTTGCTCATAATCTGATGATTGAATGAATTATTCAAATTTGCATTTACTTTACTAACGAAGTGAATCAAACAGATGAAAGTTGATGTGTGATGTTTGACATGTGAGAGGCAGTCTGCTTGAACAAGCAGGAGATTGAGTCTGGTCGACACTTAGTTTCTTTCTGTGTCTTAGAAATACGTTTATTCTTGCAAAAACAATGAAATAATAATTAAATAAGTAAATAAACAATTTATAAAAAGCTACTGTGTGTAATTCAATAAAGACACGTGTTTTCCCATTCTAGGAGAACTCAGTGTTCAGTGCACATCACTGATGACCACTGCATTCTGGGTTTTGGTCTTTTGAGCTTTGATTTTCAAAATAAATACAAATTTCAACTTAAAGGTGTAGCATTCACTGAAAAAATGCCTCTCGCTTGATGCCTTTCATGCCAGAGTTTTAGACTAAAACTCTCTTATGTTGAGAAACGATGGAGTTATAGCTGTTTTGGTCGAACCACATCAGATTTTGGCACAAAATCTGTAGTACGCGTGAAAATACAGTAACTTTTGTGTTAGCTTTGATTTATTGTGTCCTGTTTTTATTTTATCTTGTAAAGCACCTTGGTCAATGCAATGCATTGTTGGAAGGTGCTATAGAAATAAAGTGTATTGTTATTATTATTATTATTAGCTAAGGTTGATTAGTTGTGGTGGCTATCTTGAATTGGATTGCAGGTGATCACAATTTATGAATTGTAAACAGTTGCATTAATGTTTGGAGTCAGACATTTAAAGATGTTTTCAACATTTAATCAGCTGCAGCAACACAAAAATGGCCATAACTCAGCCAGTTTTACAAATATTGAAATTAAATAATGATGTGGTAGTAGATGAGAGTCATTCACAACACAGTCTCTGAGTGTGACATCTCACAGTATCGGATGAGAATGTACATATGATGATCTTCAAGCTTCCAGGGCCGCCCGAGGCATGAGCAAACTAAACTGCTGCTTAGGGCCCCAGAGCCACCAGGGGGCTCCCTAAGTGGAATTTATTTATTTATTTTTTAGTAATGATTTCTATATGATTATATTACACACAATTTAATTATAAAGTTGTGATTTATTTTTTACAATTATCTATCTATCTATCTATCTATCTATCTATCTATCTATCTATCTATCTATCTATCTATCTATCTATCTATCTATCTATCTATCTATCTATCTATC
>NC_056505.1:36254766-36260906 GCF_014905685.2 Nematolebias whitei
CTGGTAATGGTTAGGTTTAGGGTTGGGTGTGTACTGGTAATGTTTAGGTTTATGGTTAGGTATGTACTGGTAATGGTTAGGTTTATGGTTAGGTATGTACTGGTAATGGTTAGGTTTAGGGTAAGGGTCATGGTTAGGCTATAGCAGGGGTCTGCAACCTTTTTGATCAAAGAACCATTTCTGCCCCTTGGCTCATGAAATAAAAAGCCCAGAGCCACGACACCTGCTGCAACTGTGATGATTATCTGGTGGTCCGTGGGCCACTTTCAGTTAGTTGAAGTGGGACTTTCACACCATTGGGGGTGACATTTTAAACCTAAGAATCAATAATTAATTTCAACATTTATTGATGTTTTAACATTTTGGGACAAAAAATAACTATGATGTTAAAAAAAAAAAGTAAAAACTTATGAACTCTGAAGGCCTATTTGGCCTTAAATATGAGGAGAAATGAAGAATCCCACTTTGAAGTAATAAAGCAAAAAGTAATAGTGTCGTTCAAACATTTGCAGAAAATTGAGGAAATATAACAGCCAAAACTAGCCTTTTTTGTTGTGGGTTTAAAAACCAGAACAATTTCCTGTAAGTTTTGGTCAAAGCTTCAGAGCCGCAGATGAGTGACTAAAGAGCCACATGTGGCCCCAGAGCCACAGGTTGGAAATGGAAATGAATGAAAAATGAATGGAAATCAGTGCAAAGTCCCTGTAGAGATAGAAAGACAAACTTATGTGTGTGGATGTGTTTTCATTCAACGTATAAACTGCAGCTATAATTGTGACCTTCACCTGTTGGGTCCTTCACAGAGGCTGTGTTTTGAGTTGGTCTGTGACGTTCAGCAGCCTACGGTTAGTTTGTTAGGCGCCTCTGTCTGGTAGAGCCATTACCAATTCCAGCACACACCATTAAGCTGCACTGGCTTAATTACAAATTAATTGCCTAATTAGTCCCGCATTTTGTTTTTCTCCCATTTTTGCAAATCTTCTCCCTCGCTCTGGCAAGCAGTTGGTCATTTAATAGATTTCCCTTTTTTCCATTATGTTTTTCTGCGCAGTGAGAAAATATAGTCGACGCTGTCATAGTGCAAGAGGAATTTTGCCTCGGGGAGCAGTTGCTCCACGTGGGTGGGAGGCCGTGGCTGAGAGGATTGATGGAGCCCTAGGTTGTCTTCCTCCTGTGTTGTCATGTTGACCCACAGTACATGCTGTGTTTGTCTTTCTGCCAGCACACATCCCAGAAAGAGGCATGCATAGTTAAATAGGCAACAACTCTCTAGTCCGCAAGGTACATTATTTATGAAGTTTTTAAAGTGATTTTATTCATTCCATCCTCGTATTTCTTCCCACCATTATTGTGTGTGCTGTAGGCATGTGCCTCAGCACTCTCAGATTGCTGCCATTAAACCCAGGAAGCCATCTGATGGAGTTATCAAAGTAAATGTTTGGTGCATTTGATAGCGTTTGAAATATCCTCCTATAATAAAGCTCTCCAGGGAGAAATAGGGACGGGCTTCTCATGCAAATAGCTAGGTGTCTGATATCACACCATGTTGAAATATCCACATTTATCTCAGTGGCGTCAACAAATACACGAAGGACCTTCTGATATGAAGGCTGATGTTTGGTTGTATGGGAGACTAAGGAATTGTGTTCACTATTAGACACTGGGCCAAGACATCATCTAATGAAGTCATTATCTCAAATTTGCAAGCAATGCATCTACTTAGCTCCAGTTTGACTTCAGGGGAGCTAATTGTTCAGAATTTTAGCACATATTTAAAGACAGTAAAGTTTATTTACCTACTTGTGGGACAGATCTGGTTGGTAAGCCGCAGACTGACGAAGTCCTCCGGATGGGGGATGAAACGTTTCTCCCTTAAAGAAACTGGTCCAGATGAAATGATTAAATCTTGTTTTGTTGTTTTCTACCTGGATGACTGAGATTACAAACTTTTTTCTTTTTTTTTGTACTTTGTTCTAAACATATTTTTCAGTCCATGATTAAAATGTTACATTTCTGTTTTGATCAGCTTGATTTAGTTGATTTATTTGTAAATCCTTTGGTCTCACCAGAGGCTCACACTAAGAAACAAGATTAGTAGCTATGTGATGTAACTTTAGGTCTAGTCCCAGAGTTTCAGTATCACAGAGCTGGTTTAGTTTTTATAAGGGTTTGCTTTTGTGGTAACTTTTTTTTGCCACATGAATTGTTTGCAATGTTTTTTTTAAGCATTTCAGCTTCGTGTATCAAAAAAATCAGTTATCACATTTTTACTGCAGTTTATTCAGTAATCTGATTACCGTATCAGAGCATTCTTTCCATAGGCAAGTCTCTTCTTTATGTTAGCTAGTTCCATACGTTGATGTTGCCATGCTGTGTAGTGCCTGTGAGAGTTACTTGCAGGAACAAAAAGTATAACTGTCAAAGTAGCTTTGTACTACGAGACACTCTGCCTAAAAGAGCAAAATAAAAGCATCTTCTGCTAGATCTTTGTAGGTTCCCTACTGATTAGACAAGTTAAAGCTCATGCCTTTATTATTCCCAGAAGAAGCAGTTCTTGCCTTTGTTTCTGTGCTAATAATGGCCATAAAGTGTGATTACTCTGTTAAAATGTCCCTAATAAGCACGGGCCTGTTTTTGTTTTGTGTTTTATTCATCTCGTCCAATTACCTTCATAAAGGAGAGAGCTTTTGGCCAACCACTTTGGGAATAGAAGATTAAAAGGCAATAAGGAAACATCTGTGTCGTTGTTTTGCCACAAATCTGCATCTTATTCCTACCGCTGGCATTTAGATAGAAACACTACGATGCAGTGGGAAAAAAGTAAAACGCTAAGGCTCAAACGGCTAGCAAATAGAGGGAAGGTTACCATAGGAACACATACCTCACATGGGTTTATGGGCAGCATCCTATCACAAGCTATCAGAAATTACCATAAATCTTCTGGCTGCAAGAGCGGTGGTTAAGGTGCACCTCAGCAGAGAATGACAATGTGTTGATCCTCACATATCTGGAGAGACGTATTCAGGCTCTTTAAATCAAGAGGAAAATGGCATCAGGTTTAGTTTCTGACAACAGAAAGATGGAGAGTGGCTCTAATGCATTTTATTTCATGGGCTTGTGCGCCAACAGATATTGAAAATCAAAACAGATGGTGGACATTTTCCCTGTAAGTTTATCTAAATGTGGAGCTGAATGGCTGTTAAATCAAAACTTAGCAGAAGGCGTGATGTGCCGTAGAGCCATACATTCATGTTCGATATTCTTTGACTAGATGCTTGGGGTACAGCTGTCTGCAAAAAGCCCAAGCAGCAGTGACAATTGTGTCAAAACACAGCAGCATATCAGTGCAATTTCCACAAATGGCATCTTTCCCCAAGCTCCCCTCCTCTCGACTTCTGGTGCAGAGCGAAAACGCTGAGAGCATTATCAGATGTGTTTGAGCAGCTTTCGTCAGCACGACCCTGGTGGGCGGTACAGATATCGAGTGACCTTTTCTGTATGGTTCCCTGATATTAATGCAATCTCCTGCCTTATTACCATGGGAACATTTCACAGAGTATTAGACTTAATAAATGACTTTTTTCCTGGGCTTCCATCTCTTTTTCCCCTCCATCGTTCCCGCTCTGCTCCACTCGTTTTCAGTGCTTCTTAGCCGATAACCCGACCTCCCCAGGGGCCCAGCCTCCATAATCGCGTCAGTTCATGGCCCTCTTATTCTTGCAGAATTGGTTAATTGGTATATGTTCTACATAACTGTTGGAGTATTAGACTCACAAATGAAGGTTAGAACCTCAGTGCTTGTAATCGACTGAAAGAAATTGATTTGTGCTCAGCTGCCCTTCTGGGACGAGACTTTATGGTTCTGTGAAGAAATGAAGCTTTTATAATTGTGTGTTCTTTCTCTCTCCTCTACTCCTGTCTCTCCCTTTTATTTCCTTCCAGCTTACTGCTTTGTTGACATTTATCAAACAGCGAAGTGACAGCAACTTAAATGTGATGTGTCCATCTTACTGTGTGTGGTGCAGGTGAAAGGTAGCTCAGAGCAGTGTACTGAGCAGCAACAACTCTGCTCATTAAGACCCTTTATCAGTAGAAATCTATGTGTAAAGTTGCATGAGACAGAAAAGAGCTGGCAAGTTTCTTCACAAAATAACCTAAAAAACAAGGTTAACAAAAAAAGATAGTCGCTTCAATAATGTCTGAGAATGCATGGACACATATTTGTTGCATAATGATTGTACTTCAACACACAGTTGGGATTTAAAGCAAATCACAGCACTGAAAGTGCACTTTTTAAAAATACATAATCCCTTCTGACGGCTTCAAATAACGATTTTGTCTCTATTCTCATCTATTCGTATCTTGTTAAACCTCCCCAGTGCAGCTTTCAACATCAGATCATAGAGACTAAAATATTTCAATGGGCTCAAAATGCATCTTTAAACTGGGTCAAGTACTACTTATTTAGTCAATTTCACTTGTTGGGAGGTTCACAATGTGCCATCTGTACCTGTCATTGTTAAGTTTGGCATCCCACAGGGCTCTGGGCTCGGACCAGTTTTGTTTTAATCTACATGCATGTCCTAGGCAACATCTTTAGAAAGTTCATCATTTAATTCAGTTGTTATGGTGGTCATGCCCTCTGCTTATCCGTAAAGACCTGGTTTACTAGTAACTTCCTTTCAATTCCATTAGGACAATGGCCATTTTTTGTGGCCCTAAAAATATAAGAACATCTATTATTGATTGATTGATTGATTGATTGATTGATTGATTGATTGATTGATTGATTGATTGATTGATTGATTGATTGATTGATTGATTGATTGATTGAAGCAGTCAATTGTTTTTGTTTCTCAATCAAGCTGAAAAACATCTTTATGGGGGACAAGATGAGGTAGAGACAGGGCAGCCGACTCGGGACCCAAAAGTCCCAGGTTCCATCCCCAGTCATTGCACATCTCGTGGTGTCTCTGAGCAGCACACCCTATCCCTAAGTGCTCCTCAGGTGCCTTCAATAGCTGCCCACTGCACCACCTGGGGTAGATGGGTGAAATGCAAAAATCCAATTTTGCCATTGTATGGAAACATACAATGATGACAATACATAAGACATTATTAATATTATTATTATTATTTTTTTTTTTATTAACTTTATTTTGTTTTCATTGTTTTCCTTTGGTAAATAGTTGTAGATAACAGTTTGCTCAGATGGAGCCACTTGAACGAGAGGATACATAGTGCATGGCATTAAAATGTTACAGACGTAAATCATTCTGAGAGTAAGATGAACTGATCTTCACGGTTTCATCGTGCAGGACTGTTACTGCAGCCGTCTGGCAGCAGTCTTATGCATGACAAGTCCCCCTAACTTAGGTGACCATAGATTATTTACGCCTGCTTTGCAGGTGGGAAGACTTGGATGTATTCAGTGCAGAGGTTGGTTCAAAGTAAAACACATCACATGTCACGCTTGCGCTAATATCTCCCGGCAAGTGAAGAGGAGTGAGAACTGGCAGGTGGTGTTTACAAATGAGAGCACCCTGAACCATGAGCCACCCTGACACCAGATGCTGATTTGATTATGTGCTGGCGTGAAAGAGTGTATGAATGTATGTAACAGGCAAAGTGGAACATTCCAAGTTGATTAAGTGAAACGGGGATGATTGTCACATTTATTTAAACAATTTTGCCTATATTCTTCAATAAATACACTATATAGATTTTTCCAAAACAGCACTAGGTTAGCAGAACTTTATCTGTCACTGGAAATCTACAGAAACTATGAATGACAATCCTCCAAGTTTGTTTTTATACAAATAAAGCTCAACTGGAAAAAAAAATTATAGTATTCTTTTTCAAATCAGATTATAGCTCTTAATATTATTTTCTTTTTCAGAACTACCTAAAATATAAAATGTACCGATTGAATGTCATCAGAATTTTTCATTTTTTTAGCACTATAAATAAAACCTAAAATCTCCTCAGCTGAGTGAGCAGTAAAAAGATATAAAGATGTGATGCATTCACTGGCCAAAGAAAAATCTGATCTTTTTTACTTAGCCCACATTTCGACTGCAGATCCAAAATCTGATATATATATATATATATATATATATATATATATATATATATATATA
>NC_056505.1:36260916-36261270 GCF_014905685.2 Nematolebias whitei
TATATATATATATATATATATATATATATATATATATATATATATATTATATATATAATATTATATATGTATATATATTACCTGTAGGCCATCCATATTTGATATTTGCTATGACAGTTTGACAAATCCAAATTTTTCTAATCCTACCCAGGTCACTTTCGTGCTGTGTTGTACTGAATTGGATGCATGACTGAGGTTTTGAAATCATTCTCCATCCATAGGGTCCTCGCACATTTCATTGATGTAAAGATATGTACTGTACAAATATACTGTATTTTATATGTTCTGTCTGGAACAGGTCCCTCTTGTAAATGAGTCCCCGTGGCTCAATGAGGCTAGCCTGTATAAATAAAG
>NC_056505.1:36261370-36286613 GCF_014905685.2 Nematolebias whitei
TGTTGAAAAATGCAGGGTCTTCCCTGAAAGAGATGACGTCTAGATGGGAGCATATGTTGTTCTAGAACCTGAACATAGTTCTCTGCATTAATGGTGCCTTTCCCGACATGCAAGCTGCCCATGCCACAAGCGCTCATGCAACCCCATACCATCAGTGATGCAGGCTACTGAACGAAGCGTTGATAACAACTTGGGCTATCCTTGTCCTCTCTGGTCTGGATGACATGGCGTCCCAGTGTTCCATAAAGAACTTCAAATCGTGACTCATCTGACCACAGAACAGTCTTCCATTTTGCCACACTCCATTTTAAATGACCCCTGGCCCAGTGCAAACGTCTGAGCTTGTGGAGCTTGCTTAGAAATGGCTTCCTCTTTGCACTGTAGAGTTTCAGCTGGCAACGGCGGATGGCACAGTGGATTGTGTTCACTGACAATGCTTCCTGGAAGTATTCCTGAGCCCATTCTGTTATTTCCTTGACAGTGACATTCCTGTATTCCTGCCGGTGCCTATGTCCAGCAATCACTGTGCGAGGGGCGGGGTACACCCTGGACAGGTCTCCAGTCCGTCACAGGGCCCATGTAGAAATCATTCTCTACAAATGCAGAAAGGGGAAAAAAATTGGTCTTGGGCGTTCCCTAGTGGCCGCGGTAGGTCACGTTTCACTGGTAATATGAGCTTCCTGCCGTGCGCTGCAAAGTGCACATCAAACTTCTATGGCACCTGTGGAAGACAAGTATAGGCTAAACAATGTCACAAAAAAAGGCAGAGAAAAGAAAGAGGAAGAAAAGAAAAATAAACGCCAATATAAAGTTATGTTTGCGTGTCTCTTGGTAATGTAATGTTTATCACATCATTTTCTGTTGTTGATCTTACACTACAAATTATTTTTAACATTACTGCTGCAGTTCTTTGTAACCAAAGATTATAAACCAGATGACAAGTGCTTTAAACTACATTTCATACTGGTGTGTTTTTTTTCTTCTTTCTTTTGTTACTTTTAGTACAACTGGATGCATGTGTCAAACTCAAGGCCCGTGTGCCAAATCTGGCCCACCGTAACCATTTCAGAGGCTCTCTACACCCGAGGGTCACAGGGACAGAACGTCAAGATAACAGTTGTGTGCTTCACTATTATTTTATCAGTCATTCAAATCAGTTTGAATGTTTAGAATTTCAAATTACGCAGAAGTAGTCATCAAATGCAGAGAAAGTTATATTTTACCAGTTTGTTAATAGGTTGTTTTAATCAATACATCCTGCCATGTCCGGCCTTTTGAGAACATTCACGAGCTTGATGTGGCCCAAAACAAAAATGAGTTTGACACCCCTGCACTAGATGATACTTACATATAGATAATTTAAACTGGGCTGTCAGAGTTGCAATGAGTTTTTGTTAGGTGGTGAATAATCTGATCATGTGACTGTTGATCGCAGTAATCCATATTATTAGCAGAAATAGAGGGCCCTAAACCAAATTTTGCTTAGGGCCCCATGGAGGCTTGGACACCGGCACTGACCATGACAGTTACAACTCTGCCATTTCTCAACATTCATTCATTCATTCAATCTTTATTTATACAGGTCAGTCCCATTGAGCCTCGGGGACTCATTTACAAGAGAGACCTGATTTTAACAGAGAGAGATGAGAACAGTGGACAATCATAAAAGAAAACATACAAACTGAGAAGAACAAATGAAAGAAAACGGTATTAAAAAAGAAACAAAAACAACTAGATTATAAGACGGTGTAGAAAACTCAAAACAGGAACATGTCTGCATTGGTTTTTCCCAGGAACTTAGCAGATGTTTAAAGGCTCTTAGAGAGGTCAAGGTTGAGAGCTTCAAATCTTTTTGTAAGATATTCCAGGAAACAGGAGCGGAGTAGGAGAAGGCCCTTTTGTCTAGTTCAGTCCTCACTGAGGGAACACTGCAGGTAATAATGTTCTGAGAGCGCACGTTGTAGCTGCACTCACACAGAGACATGTAGGAGGAGATGTATGAAGGCAACAGACCAAGAAGTGATTTGAAGATGAAAATGTACCAGTGGGAGAGTCTGCGTGAAGTTAATGATGACCAGTTAATCAGTGAATACAGGGTGCAGTGGTGGGTACGATAGTTACAGCCAGTAATGAATCTTAGTGCACCATGATAGCCAGTGTCTAACATTCAGGTCTCTCTTGCAAATGAGTCTTGGAGACTCAATGGGATTAATCCGTATAAATAAAGGTTGAATCTGCAGAGTGCTTTGCATCATAAGACAGTAGTAGCCTAAAACTTTGCATTAAAGGCAGCGAGCAATACGTTAGGCCTTTCATTTTTAGATGCATTTCTGGTGCTCGTTAGAAGAAGATCTAAGATCAAGTCAACGACCATTTTTGAGATAAAAAAATTAACTTATGCTGGATTTTACAGTGAAATTATAAGCGGGCTGATCCTTCTTGTTCAAGACGGATGAACATGTTTCTTTAACAGAAATAGCAAACGAGTCCTTAATGCAGGACTAATCTGAGCAAAGCACCATCTACTCCCTGGCAGTGCATTATTAATGGGCAGTGTGGAGGCTGCTGAGCACAGGGGCCTCGCCTCACTAATGGCTTCATTCTTCATTGTTAGATGTCTGCACACAGATGCTGCTCACACACTTATTTACACAAGCGCGTATGCACACACACGCGCACGCACACACACACTCAGAGATGTACCTTGTGTGGAGTGTATATTTTAAGGGCAATTATTGGACTTGATGGTATTCCGTTGTGAACCCTCCACAGATCCTGTGATAAGGTCACAGCAGCTAATTGAATGCAGCTCAGCGAAAGCCGAGTCTCGGCTCACGTCAGTCAGCGTTTCCTAATTGGATCAAAGATCACTTGTGGCAGCTGTATAAAACATCAAACGAGTGATTAAATGAAATAATGAGGAAATAAACGTAATGTTGCCAAGTGGGAACAGAGGCAAGCTGAGGAGCGTGATTCCTCCGTGTTCTCTGAAATTATCTCTCAGTGGCTCGGGCTAATTGCTGGAGGATGTCCTCTTAACTGAGTGTGAAAAGCTGTGTCTAATTACTGCAACATTAATCAGGCATTAGCGTGTTATCACAAGGTTAACGTATCTGAAGGGGCCCAGAAGCAGCTGGAGGTGTCATTCAGACGGGATGCACTGGGCCTACTGGGCCACAAGGGGTCGTGCTTGTTCTTCCCATGAATCCTCACCCCCCCCCCCCCCCCCCCCAGCAGAAATCAAAGGAAACCATGTTGGATTGCACTGAGCGTTGAGGATTTGGAAAGTGCTCAGAGTGGAATGGGGAACGTCTACAATCAATAGCAGCTCTTTCCTGCTCTGCGTGGAGCAGACTTTGGTGCAGTTAGGCTCAGGGGATTTACATTTTGAGGTTGTAATTTGTTAACATCTGACTTTTCACAGGAAAGATCTTTACCAAACGCTGTATGAGGAATTACAGAGAATCTGCAAAATCAATGTCAAACAGTTGTGGGCTTGGTCGAGCGGTTAAGTCCGAGGTAATGAAGATTGACTGGACGGTGATTGCATCTCAAATTACCCCACACGCCAAATGAGAAACAGTCACAACAGATTGATGGAAAACCTTAATGTGAGCTGGTGCCACACCGAGCTTCAGGGGTCAGGAAATGAGTCTTTTTTGGTTTAAACATGTCGTAATTGAGGATTTGAACGCTGCATTTTCACCTGGGCTCTTTATCAGCTCCCTGAAAATGTGCTTATTGTAACAGCACAAAAATGTATGCACAGTTTTGAGTGGCCGCGTGGCTAAAGACTCAGCATGTGCACAGATTAAAGGTCATTTGTGGCAGCAGGTTGGTTGGATGCCCTGACTTCATTACCAGCAGCTCCACAGCAGTCTCATCAGGATTCCAGCGGGGCAGAGAAACCATACCTCCAGCAGCTCTGGCAAAGACACTCATTTGTCAGAGACGCATGGAGATCACAGGCTGATGAATCTCCCTCGTCTCCCAGACTGTCGAGCTCTCTGCCTGCATACTGAAGACACAAAAAAAACCCCAGCAAGAGCACGAGAGAGCTGAGCAGCCGTGCTGCTTTGAGATGGTCGGCTGTTTAAACACCACCCCCTCCCGAGCGTGGCCTTTGAAAACGCCTATTAGCCTGGCTGAGCAAGATTACAAGCAAATAAAATTACATTCATTGTGATATTTGATTTCATAATAGCCCCAGAATTATAATTACAGCACACTCGCGCTTTTCATTTAAAAACCATTCGACGACAACAAAGAATCAGAAATGGCAATGAGCAGGTTGGGCATGCAGCGAGCGAGAGCGCGTTATCAGGCATGTTTCACTAGAAGTAACAATAATGAGAGAAGAATGGGGACTCTAATAAGAGCGTAATCAGGTGAGAGAGTGGGATTTAATGATATGGAACATGGGGTTTTATTTTCATCTGTCAGTCTTTCAGCCTAACAGTGGGAGAGATGGTTAGAAAGACTGAACATTTATTTGGGGGATTCAGTACCAACACAGATTTATTGTTTTTTTTTATTGGGATTTTTTTTTCTGCTAAGCAGCACAAGGGTTAAATCCCCCACCTCAACTGAGCTGCAGCCCGTCTGTCTGTCAGGGTCGCACTGAAACTACAACAGTTTATTGCAGGGGGAATGTGGGCATATGTTGTCTGCCTTAAACCAACAAGCAGAAGGGAAGAGATGAGAGACATTCTTGAGCGGCACAGAAACGAGACAGGAGAAAGAGCCAGCACGATAGCGGTGCTTGTTGTTGTGATGTGTTACATAGCTGGCCTTCAACACCCCAATCAATTGCTGAGTGAGCCACTGTGTAGCCAAGAGTCGAGCTAGATAGTCAGATGGCTTAAGCCAATGAAGCTTCACCTCATTCTTTGTGTCACAGACAATAAACATGAACGTGTCCGCACAGACTAGACTAAATGCACGAAGTGTTGTGTTTCTTAAAGCGATAAGCTCAAGCAGGTGTCGTCGCAATCTGTGTCTAAGATAATGCCTTTGAGCTAATCTATTAGTAAGTCACAGCAAAAACATTCAACATGGCTGGTCCTAAATATGACTTTATTTTCAACAGCCTGTCTCAGGGTGCAACAAATCTGACCAAAACTAATAACTACAGATGTTCAATGTAAAGAGTGGAGCTCAGCCAAAACATCAAAGTGCATCTAGATAAACAACATCTGCAGGACAATCCAAGCATTTTGCACGCGCTCCAAGGTCTCCAGAGACCCACGCTGACTAATCTGCAAACAATCCGCTCTACAAGCTCCATTGCAAGTGGAAGAACAAGCCCCTTGAACAAGCTGTGACATTAACGAACACAGCGAGATAAGATATGGCTTCGTATCACGCTGTATGGAACTCCTGCCTAGATAGGAGATAAGAGCTTTTCAAAGCATGTTTGCTGCCAGACAAATTTCCAAAGAAGCACAGGAGGTGGGGGCAAACTGGACTGGAACGCTGAGAAGTTCTCTTGGAGCCAATCTCATTAAGAATATGGTCCCTCTGCTATTTTTCACTTTATTATACTTTCCTTTTCTATTTTTAATGAAACATAACTTATTCACAACCTAAACTAGCAGCTACTATCTATATATCTATAGGGTTCCCAACTCTGGTCCTTGAGGAACACCATCCCGCATGCTTTAGTTGTTTCTCTGTTTTTGACTCGCCTGATTTTAATAAATGAATGTTTAACAGACTTCTGCAGAACTTAATGAAGTAATTAATTCAGTGAATCTAGTGTGTTGGAGCAGATAACCAGAAACATGTATGGTGTGCCATTATGGTGTTCCTCAAGGACCAGGGTTGGGATCCACTGATCTATAGCACCATGGAGCTTCCTGTGGTGAAAGAAAGGATTATCAGACACTGAGGTGGTTGTGGTTGAGTGGTTAGAACAGTTGCCCTCCAATGCAAGAGTTGGGGTTCGATTCCACCAGCGGTCACATGCCAAAGTGTCCTTGAGCAAGACACTGAACCCCTCATTGCCTTCGATGTGTGTCCCATCAGTGTATGAATGTGATAAAGCACTGAGTATTCTTTGTATAGATAAAGTAGTGTGCTGTATGAATGGGTAAATGAGGGAACAGGTTGTGTTGTAAAGTGCTTTGAGTATCTTGATAAGATAGAAAGGTGTTATATAAGTATAGTACATTTACATATGCCAAATGCTATTAAAAAGTAATAAACAGAGATAAACCCTTTAAAATCCTTTTTTGTTCTTGTGTGGTATTTACAGAGTTATAAAAGCTTCAAACAGAAAATAATTATTTGCTTCAACGGAGGAAGCCCCACAGAACAAATGCAATATGAGCTAACAAAAAAATCTTTTCATTTCTATTCACATAAATTTCTTATGTTATTTTTAAGTAATTGCACTATATTTATGGGGTTGGATGAGATAGTAATTCTCATTTTGTGGTTTGGAAAAACTACCATATTCCCAAATGCCAACGGCTCCGAGGCGATCCCAGTGATGAGCCAGGAACGCTCTGCTGCTGGGAGCTCTAGAGAGAAACGGTCACAGCAAGATCCATATTCAAATAAACTTCACTCTTGGCCCGTGCACACAAGCCATGTTGTCACCAGCTGGCGGCGGATCTCACCGCCCCTCCAAATGCTGAGCCACTTTTGATTAACGTCTCTTTGGCTAATCACGAGTGGTGGTTGTGCCAAATTGGACAAGCCGCGTATGGCTTACATTTGCCTTGAAATTTTTCTTTTAAAAACTCATACAAAGCATTTGAGAGACTCATATTACACCACCCACCCCGTCCCCCAAGACTACTCTTGACTGTTGTTCATACGTAGAAAAAGGGTGGTGTGGTGGCTCAGTGCCACTCTGTGGGTCTCTGAATGAAGGGGCTATCTCTGCCAGATGCACCCAGCTGCATAAATGTTATTCATTTTTTATGGCTTGTGTTCATAATATGACCCGTGTGGGAGATCTTGAAGTTCCACCAAAGGCTGGAAAAATCCTCCAAATTCAATCAAAGTGGAAAACTTATTTTGGCTAGTGGCTGCTCTGGACCTCCTCGCTCTTCTTCTCCTTTAATCTCTCTACCCACACTCCCCCTCAACACCCCACACCCTACACTTGCTATCTAAAATACTTCTGAGTCATTTACAGTACGTTCCTTCTACTGGCTCTTCTCCCTGCACAGCAGTCCTGATGGTGGTGTGAGACAGCTGGAATATTTGTCATGGGTCCAGAGGTGTAAAGACATTAGACAGCACTTTGTCATCAGGGTCTGGAATTCACACCATTTAGCTGTTTCCAGCTCCTTAACCAGTGACTGACCTGGTTTCTGTCAGCTGCTGCTCTGTTGACATCGCGGGCTAAAAAAAGATGGCAACATGAAGGATGTGTGCTGCTAGCCTTTTTAGGTGGTTAAAACAACATGCACTCTACAAAGAGAGCTGTGACAGAGATCCACTGCCAGAGCCCTTGACTCAGTGCTCTCTCACTAAATTCACTCTGTTCAGATATAGTTTAGTGGTTCAGAATGGCTCTTGTCAGGGTCTGCTAACTCCCGCGGAGAGATAAGCTTGAACTTTGGGCAGAGTCATGGCCTCCCAAATCACCAGGCCCGGCAAAGACCCTTGCAATCCAAACGTGATCATGGCAAGGGGCTCCCATCTCAATACCAATTTCCATTTCAAAACAGCCTTCAAATGAGAACTAATGTATTAGCTTTTGCTGGGGGAAAAAGTCAAGGGAACCACAACATAGCAGCTCAGAAACGCTTTTATACATGTTTTATCATCGGGGGAAAGAGGAACAGAAAGAGAAAAGGAATTTGGACGGAACCATTCATTTCTTGCCTATCTTATTATAGCTTGGCACTGTGTTATTAGCTGCCATTGTGCTCCAAAAGTCCCACCGGCCTGTTCCACTGCTCAGTGAATCCGGGGTGAGTTTTGTGCCAAGTGATTTTGGGGGTATTTGAGAGCATGAAAATTCAATCCCAAACCCTCAGCATTCAGGTTTCTGTCAGATAAATGAAGAGGATTAGAGGAACAATTAAACAATGTCTTACCTCAAATACCACCATATCCTATTAATTGGGATTATATAGAAAAATGGGTAGCAAGTAAAAAAAAAGCTGTTTTAATGAAATACTGTCATGGCAACATTATTGTATCAAACAACATATTGTAAAAAAAATAAAAATAAAACCATAAAAGCTCCCCAAATAGACTTAAAAAAAGCCCCAATACATGTGGAATAAATCTAAAAAGGAGCTGACAATTGCAAACACTCAAATCCACCTTTAGTTTGATATGCTAGGCAATGTGTCAATTGATTCCCATCTGATAATAGACTGTGTGCTGAAATAAACTGACCTTGCCAGACAATGAATGAAATTGATGGAGCTTTTCATCTCCGGAGGGCCCTTTCACACTCAGCAGTAAAATAGATAGAGCGCAGGACAGAATGATTGAGTGCAGGGGAAATTTAAGATGTATGTTTTTCCCTATACCAAATCTTTACTTGGTAAATACTATTGAGGAAAAAAAATCTTTACACAGTAACAAGTACAAGGGTTAAGTACCTGTTGTTTCCTATATTATTGGGAATAAAAATGCAGTGCTAAAGTGAGGCCTGCCACTGACAGATGCTACCCACACAAGGAATATGTGGTTCAATTACCAGGAGCCTGAACTGAAAGCGATAGTGATTTAAGTCTTCCCAATACGCCAGCCACATTCTGGCAAACAGTCTTTTCAAGGAGCCATTTTAAAACCCCCTGCTGGAGTGTGTGAGACACAGGAGCGCCATTGATTTTCAATAACATCTCCTAATGACCTGGCCATGGTTTGATCCACGCTGTCATTATGGGCTGCTACCAAGGGACCTGAATGTGAGCCTCACAGCACAGAACAGTGAGATGAGTAGTTGGAGCATTATCAGGATGAATTGGTTATCTCTGGACAGGCGGCAAGCACAGCCGAGGTCTTGTCAATAACAGGACGGGGCACCTCAGGACTCCCTCTACGGCCCACTCCATAGCGCCTTCCGGCCTTATTAGAAAAGCAGATGAGTGGTGTGCATGAGGCGAGGAGGTGTACCAGAAGAGAGAGGAGCCTCCTCTTCAACACCCAGTAGCCTTGCTCCCAGGCATTGCTCTTCCTAATGAGTCCAGACCGCAGGTCAATATGCCGCTGGGCTGCCTGTCAATACCGGTTACCTGCAACACAAACACTCAAAACCTGCTTTCATACGAAATCAATGTTCTATTAGACCCTCCCTGTATTGCCTTGGCCCAATCTCATTGATCACTTCTGAAGAGTTCTGCAGCGTGTGTATAACAGATTATGGTCAAATGATCTGATAGCTTAGGCTACTCAATAAGCCAAGTCTGTTGCCTTTATGATTTCAGTGTAATATCTTGATTTAAAATGAGAAAATACTCTGAATACAAGCACTATTGGCAAAGCTATCAATTTCATATAAATATACCACTCAGAAGGTTTGGCACATACACATTTACTACTTGTTTAAAGCAGGATGAAAAATAGGCAGAAAAAACCCCATTGACAATAGGTCCAAACTTTATTCCGTACATTTTAAACCATGAATGTTCATTTTCCTTTTTTTCACGCCTAAAACTCTACTTGTTTTGTATACAAGAGTCTAAGAAAAACAACTGCACAACACCACAATGTAGACAGAGAAAGTCCTTTTGCTGTCCACTAAAAAGCGTCCTTTTCTGTCTGAGGCTGGTCCAGTTTGTGACTTGGAAGTCTTAATAATCCCATCATTATGTCATTGGTAGATTTAAACATGTGCTAATCCAAGTTTCTCTCAATTTTACCAGAATTGTCAGCTTTTTCCAGCAGAGTTCTTCATTAGGGTGCTGTGTACTGCTTTGCATAGATTGCAGATGATCCATTGAGGCCTCCTTACAACACCCTTCATTCTTTCATCTTTTGGCCGGTTTGTTACAATGATTTTCATCAGGCAAATATTTCCACATTTCATTTAATTTTGTTTTTTCTAGAAATGGTTAAAAAGACTAATAAATTTACAATGCAATCTTGCAGCGAAGTGTATCAACAGGTTATTTACATCAGTTTTCTTTACAGATTGGACAAAGATCTCATAATATTTATATATTTGTCTGCATATCTCAAAGGCAAAACAAATGAACAAAACAAGTTGGTAATGTAGCACTGTACATTGTCATCATTGAGGATATCTTGGTACCATGAGGTTCAATTACTGACAGGTGAGTTCAAAGTCAAGTCTTTACATCATCGTAAGGGATATGTCTCACAATCAGCTGGGATAAATATTGTAAAAGGCAGGACTAATGCACAAAATACATAAAATTCATAGAAATGATATCTATACATGGAACTAGGATAGGAAATGTACAAACTCATTTTAGGACCCTTTTTGTCGGCACCGAGCAGAAAAAAGTATCGGATTAATATATTAATAATTATCAAATATTTAAGTCGGAAATGAACGTACACATCTTTGTGTTCTCTTTACCGACATTTATTCAGTACACTAAAAATAAAGTCATGGCATGTGCTTCATCAGCCTTACACACCTTTACTTTGTACAATCTTACCCTTTCTCTTAGGAGGATTTGCTCTTCTCTGGTGAGGAGCAGTGCATTTTGTTCACAAGATTACAGATTGGAGGAATGCGGTTTGTGAGTGCGCCTCTACGACAGTGCACTGTGCCAAGAAGCTACCGAGCCTCTACTTCTTTGGGGTTGCGAGATGGGGAATAGTCCCTTGGGTCTTGGGTTGTGGTGAGGGGGGTAGTCCTCCTGGGTGAGATTGGCCTGGCGCTGCCGGCTGGCACAAGGGGTGGGGGTGCACTTAGTGCAGCAGTAGGGGGTGTTCTGTTCAAAGGGCCATTGTGTCCTGTGGAAGGGCTAAGTCTTGGATAGGGCATACCTCCTAGGTGGGACATAAAGGGCGGCATGTGGGGTAAATGCCCCTCCATTGGGGACTGGTGCAGCTGATGGAGTCGTGCTCTGTCTAGTTCCTCCCTCAGGTGAAGGCGTTCTCGCTCCTCTGCCTGTTGTCGCATCCTCTCGTGCTCTCTGCGTACCTCCAAGAGGTGCTCATGGTGAGAGTAGTCATGAGCTTCCCTTTCACGATAAGCTCGCTCCTGTTCATATACACTGGGGAAGCGATGTCCTTGCTCAGCCCTAAGCTGGAAGTCCATGCGCCGCTGCAGGTCCAGGCTGCGGTAGGCCTCTCTGAGTGGATCCCACGGGAAAGCTGAGTGCGGTAAGCGCTCTCTTCCTGCTAGTGGACTCACTCCCATAAAGGGAGCCATACGAGCTCTGTCTAGCACATTTAAACTTCCCATTTGGGGCATGGCACTCATGGAAAGTGGAAGAGAGTGTGTCATAGGGACACCATGCAGGCAGGGTGCTGGGATATCACTACTACGAGGTGATGGAAGAGGATGCTGCTGGGACAAAGGTGGATGGTTGTGGTGGGGGTTTCCTGGTTGGCTGATGGGTGCAGAAAGAGCATGGATTGGTGGTTGAGGTGCCGGCTCTGAACTCACCACCATGACCTCTTGCTCCTCCTTCCTCTCCTCTTTAATTTTCATGTCATTTTTCACTTTGTGAAGGAACTCCGTAGGCGCGGACTCTTTTCTGTCACCGTCTTTGAGCGTAGATGAAAGTCCGCCAGACATCTTCATGCTCTGCTCATTGATCAATGCCTTAGAGTAGGGAGAAGGGGAACGCTGAGCAGGTTTGATGGAGTCCTCCGAGGGTCGCCTCTCAAGCATCTCCTTGCCTGGTGAACGGCTCTCCTTCACCTTGATGTCAGCTTGCATGGAAGACTCTCTTTGGCGCTCCAGTAGCTCCTTCTCTGCCTCCCGAACCCGGTCTACACTGCCGCTGTGATGCCGACCTGAATCATTCGAGTTTTGGCTGTTTGATCGAATGAGGCTGCTGATTTGGTAGCTGACTGGTGCTGATGCTGGAGAAGAACGGTTGGAGTGACGATTGCGATCCACAGAATCCCTGTAATGACGTAACGCTTTTTTAATTTCAGTGGACTTTGATTTTCAAATATTCATACAGTCATATGTCGCCACATACAAAAACACCTTTTGAAAAATAAAAAAATAATAAAATAAAAAGCTTCCCTGCTCCTATTTACTGTTACTGTTTTTAGATTTGATGGGTGGTCTCTAGAATCTTCTGGAAAACATTCATAGAGAGTTCATAACATTTTTATCATTTGCTTTTCTGACATCTGCTCGTTTGATTTATGTCATCTTCTTTGTCAACAGGTTTATTTCACGACAGACATTTTGACTTGAAGGAACAGGGAAGGCACAGTTGGCCGCAGTCCTTTAGAGGAGGCGCTGCTTGTAAAGATTTTTACAGAACAAATTGTATGCCAAGCTGAAGCAGTCGAATTCAGCCATTAATATTTCACCAACATTTTTAGGTTGAAATGTCTGCCAAGAAATACTTTGTAAAACCCCTGTGCGATATGAGATAACTTCATATCAGTTTCCATAAAAGACGTCTAGCTATGTAAAGATGATAATGTTTTTATTACGTTGTTTTTTCCAAATGTAGTTCAGCCAGCCAACAAGCTAATGCTAACAGGAGGCAGTCTCCTTTTAGTGGTTTCACCTTTGTAGTTGTGAGGATGGATTTAATCTTTTAAGTAGATTGTTTAATAGAACGGCAAGATTAGGAACGTCTTCTCTGGAATTATTATTGAAGGATCAAATTTGTTACCCTCTTAAGAAAAACACAGAGCTTTCACACATGCAGTCAAGTGCTGAGTCAAACTGAGAATTGCTAATTGGCAGTAACCTGGGAGTGCACAAACTGTGCTACTCGTGGTTATACTGAAATCTAAACATGTCCAAATATTTGTGTATCCCAGGTGTGATGGGTTAAATGCAGACAACTAATTTTGCCATTGTATGGGGACAGACGATGATGACAACACATAGCACTTATTATTATTATTTAAAAATGAGAAAAAAACTAAAAAAGTTGTTTTGCCTCGACTCACCTGTCTTTATCCTTCTCGTCTTTGCCGATCGACGAGTCTCGTTTCTCCCTCTCCCTCTCTCGGTCTCTGTCGTGACTGTTGGCGGAGCTGCTTCGTTCAGTCTCTGGTGCTTTGGGCCACTGTGGCGGGGTGGGAAAAGATGGCGGTGTGCGTCGAAGCCTATTCCAGGTGTCGTGGTGGGGGCTGCCAAACGTGGGCAGTCCTCCTGGACCCTCCTTGGTGCCAAACACACTACTGGACCCTGAAGGAAAGAGGCAGACAGGCATGGGACCCACTCTGAGTTAATTGGGCACAAAACCTTCTTGAAGCCACATGAGAAGAGAAAGAGTTGAAAACAAAAACTGCTTTTGTCTTTGTCTCTGGAGGTTCTCACACAGAAGCTGTTTGAAAGAGTTAGAGGTTAATGGCTCCCCAAAATTCCACTACTCATTTGCTTTTAGACTGAAGGGCTTCTTCCCCCCTCCATTTTCTGCACCGGATGAACAGGGGAGACTAACTTGCCCTCTGGACTTGAGAGCTGTGAAAAGCCAAGAGAGACCTCAGCATTCCACAGCATGTCTATTCCAATCACATCCATTTTCACAACAAGGTGACTGATTTGGCACACAAAAATAGGAGGGATGGAAAAAAAGAGAGGGAGGCATAGGGAGGAGGATGCAGGGGGGGGGGAACAGAAAGCCCTCCATGGAGATGCAGAGGGGGCTTGTCAAATAATTAAAAGATGAACTGCCACCAAACAGCAGACCTAAGAGCGCCCGTTGGCAGCGGCACAGTCAGATTAAAGCCGGGCTGTTGGAAACATCAGTGGTGGATGAGGTGGAGGCAGGGAGGAGGTGCTGTGGTGTGTGCAGTACTGCTTTGTTTGGCCTCCCTGGACGAGTGCTGGTTTGACATATAAACTAGAGCTAAGCATCTTTTTTCTCCCCTTCTTTACTCTCCCTGTGGTCCAACACTGTCCTGCTCTATGCTGTTACTGGCCACAAGGGGCCAGATTGAAAAGGGGGGCCAGTGGAGGAGGAGAGGGGGGCCAGCGCTTACCAAGCGAGGGGTTGCCTAATCCTCCGAAGGCACTGCTTGAAAGGTTGCCGAGGCCGCCATAGGAACTGGAGCGACTGAAAGGATCTGCAAAATGCCAAACAGGGATTAGCAAATGGGGGGAGCTGGTTAGCAGTACTCACCCCAACACCAACCCGTTTCACTCCGCTTTTCTCTTACAAGCGAGTTTTTGTTTTGTTTTTCCTTTTAGCGCTGCCATAGCTCTCTGCTTAGTTATCCTGAAATAACCAGGACACTGGATTTGATGCCGCTAACTAGCTGCGTCTGACCCTGCGGGGGCAACTGGAGCAAATCTAACAACAAAAAAAAACGTTTCAGTTCCTGGAGCAGAGCTGAACATCGACTGGTGCAGGATGGGAAATTATGGGCTGTTTAAATGAGGCTGACTGAACTGGAAATTTAGAGGAAGATGGACTTTACTGAAGCCGACTACAGGCTCCAGATTTACAGCAATAACGCAAAGCATGAACAACATCCTTCAGCTGATTTTAAATTAATACTCCATCAGGAAATGCACAACTTATTAAAAGATTAGTGCTAGAGGATTTTCTTTTGTTTAAACTCTGAGGCTTGTTAATGTGTTTTAGAAAATAAATCTCTGCCTTACACATAAAATCTCAAAATGAGAATTTTTTTTTACTAAATCTTCCTTCACTTCTTATATAAGCACACATTTGATGGATTTTTTAGTTAATTGTATGAGTTAGCTTATCACTTTGGACCCAAACACAAGTCCTAGCTTTAGCTAGAATAGTAAAAAATAATAAAAAATAAATTAAAGCGGTGAGCTAACATGAAATACCAACTTTACAGAGAATTGTGCCACATGTGGTGCTGCACTGCATACAGCCAGTTCAAAGAAATGAAAGGTGACATCTTTGTCTGGAAGCAACATTTGAAATAGTTATTTTAGGTTGAACTGTGACTCATTTTGACTAATTGTAGAATAACTACACACTCCAGTCCTACAAACGACAAGTTTGCATGAGAAGTGCTGCAGATGGTTGTGGTCAGTTGGGAGTCTATAATAACTTTGAACTGAACCTGAGCTCAACTCTATAAATATCAAAGATTCAAACTATATCCTGCTGCTTTCACTGCCGTTGAAAGACAAGGGAGTGAGTTAATCCACAAGCTAAATGAGCAACCAAAAAAAAGGTAAACTTGTAGTTACTTACACTTACCTGCCAAATGGCTAGGAGGCAGGAAGCCGCTGGGATGAGGGGCAGGGCCAAAAGGCGAGGGAGCGGGGTGTCCAGAGCCTGGGGATTCAACCAAAAATAATTAACTCTCAGAGGAATGATCTAAAGACCAACAAAAGGTGACGCCTTGGTAAAACCTCCCGTATTTATAAGTATCAAAATATAAATGTGAGGAAATAAAAAAAATATATGCTGAAATGAATCACAAGCAGGTTGATTAACACGGAAGCTAGAAGAGTTATGAAGTTATGAAACATGGATATGCCGTTCCTATATTCCTTTTTCCTCTAGAGCAGCTAGCATGGCCAGGTTTTCAATGTGTAATAAAATAGCTTCCTTTACAAAACACTGTTACTATCACCCTTATCCCATGAATTGTTAATGAAAGAGGCAATTACATGAATGCCTCTGACAAACCACTGCATAATTACCAGTCAAAGGCCGCTCTCCTTTCTGTTGCCCTCCAACGCAGGGCAAATCAGTCAATTACCTAACGGAGACTCATGCATATTCATGACCAAACTGACTTCCTCCACTGGCAAAACATTTGCTGTAAAAGCACTATGGTTAAGAGACCACCGTGAGAGGAGAAAAAACAGCAACAAACCCCCGAAATGCTTATTTGCATAAAAGCAAGCATGACGTATGCCATGAAAGGCTCAGCTAACGAGATCTTTTGATTGTTTTTAAGGAATGGAGTTTTGGAACGATGAAGACGTGTGAGATACTGAGACAACATGGCTGACCTGTGGTAGGGAAGAGTGGTCGTGCCAGGTCGTGGGGATATGGGAACCCTGGGAAAATTCCTGGGGCCGGGGGTCGACTGAACAGGTCCAGCTTGCCATTCATGTCTAGCTTGTGGGGGTCAAGCTGCATTTGCTGTAGTCAAAAAAAAAAAAGGGCATAAAAAAGAACAGGCATACAAAAAAATGAGACAACAGCACATTTCCAGCAACACAATGAGTGGCATTTGTTGCCAACAAAGAGGGAGAGACCAGAGTACAGAGGCATTGACAATGGCTGCAGTTCTGGCTAGCTGCGTGGTGACATGTATGTAAGCTGATTAGGAACACTAAACCCTCGATGACGGGGGTTCAGGGCCCAAGAAGGACTGACACCACAAGGCCCATTAGAGGATCTCCACAGAATGGACACACCATGTCCACACAGAGCTTCAGTCTTATGCACACACACGGCATTTTTAACTATTAGTTTAGATCGAGGACCAGAATCAATTAATGACTTTTTTCTTAGCTGGTGGATTAAAAAAAAGCTTTTAGTCTTAATATTTATTTACAAAGTAGAATCTTCTTCATTCTTTGGATGTGTTAGTAAAAAAACACACCATCAGGGGAAGAAGACTTTTACATCTTTCTGTTTTTATATTATCTGCCCTTTTATTCCCTAATGTTTTCTTTTTCGTTAAACCAGAGGCATGATTGCAGATAATTAAGCCATTTATGTTCCAACTACAACATGATCAGACCTATTGTGTGCTTGTTATTCTTTCGGTTATAATTTCATAATCAACAGAATGCGTCCAGTTTTACACAAAGAGGTTTCTGAAGGACAAAATTATCCATCTCACGCACCTTCATTTTCTGCTGGTGGTGGTAGATCTGCCATGCAATCTGGACATGTACTGCACACCACTTGCCAGGTTTCTAAAAGTTTAGAAAGAAACTGGGGTTAGCCTGCTGGCTTTGATACGGGGAGCTAAAACTGGATTGTGGCGTCGAGGTTTTCTGGCCAAACAACAAAGTGGAAAGCTAAAAGAATCTTCAACAATGCAACACATTAATACAAGTTAAAGACGTTAAAGCTAACCTTGATGCATGTGCTTGATTGTGATTTGTTGAGCAATTTGAGGTTTTGAACTTTGTGGCCTGGCCAGAGAGACAAAGCACTTTACAAAAATCAGTCAGTCATACACTTACCCTCACAGATGTCCTGAACGGATCACTCATCTAAATAGACAACAGATAATCATTAACATCAGCAACACAGACATAAAGTCAGTCACATGCTGTAAAATCCTCATTTTTACACCCATACGTCATACATATGTTCAAAGAGGTGTTTTGTCTGAAGAGAAAGAATAAATGAAAGCCCTCTTATTGCTCTGTTCTGACCACTACATGCTGTATGGGGTTACGTTGCTGGACTATCGACTTAGATATGAATGCATAATCTCAGAGGGGACTCTTAGGAGGTGAATGTAAAGCAACAGAGGAGGAGGAGGCTGGCTGAGGTGCTCACCCTTGGATCCTTCTGCAGCAGTGTGTGAGGGACTGCTCCAGGACGTGCTGCTATGTCGATGGGATTAGAAGCCTGATGGAGACAGAGGAAAAAGAAGCACGGTGAGAAACCACAATTAAAGTGAGTAAAAACACAGAAACACTGTGAAGCACGATAGAAACTGAATATTGTGCATAACAAAATGGTCCTTTGGATTGGTTTATCATTCTTGGCTTTGATTTGTATAAATTTATTAGTTAGTCCTTTGAAAAATTATCCAATTTTTCTTTTGTTTAAAGTAATAAAGTGCAGTCACTAGAACTGTTGCCTCTCAGTGAGAAGGTTGCAGGTTCTCTTCCCTGCCCAGGGCCTTTCTGGGTGGAGTTTGCATGTTCTCTATGTGCTTCGTGGGTTTTCTCCTGGTACTCCAGTTTCCTCCCACAGACCAAAAACATGCATGTTAGGCTGATTGGTAACTCTAAATTGTCTCTAGGTGTGAAAAAAACCCACAGAAGAAGAAGTTCTACTTCCGGGATGAACGTAAACAAACCCGAGCACCCAAAATGGACCCGCGACAGGTTTTAATGACGGTGGAGATGTTGCTGCACTCCCTGACTGAGCTACAGGTAATACAGATCATTTTGAGCTCTTTCATAGTTTCTAGTAGAAATGTTGTGTCGCTCAGTTTTACTTCCCCCATATGCTAATATTGTTAGCGTTAGCCAGGTGGAACTACGTGAGGTTGACATAAGTCGCACATGCGCAGTCAGGTCAGTTTTCTACGATCGGAATGAGATAAACAGATTAAGTCTTTACATGCACACCGTTCAGATTATAAAGTGGCAGAAACCAGCCGTCTCATTCTGATCACAAATTCATTCAGATCGAGCTGAATCAACAAAGAATAATCCGAATGGGGCGTTTACATGACGCATTTTTATTCCAAATGGCCGTTTAATCTGATTCCTTATGTCCATGTAAACATAACTAGTGAGACGGACACCAGCTCCCCACCACCCGTAAAGGAGAAGAGATTAAATAGAATGAATGGATATAATTTTGTTTGACTCCAGGCAACTTTACTAAAAAGTCTTTAGCCAGTTATGTTGAGCTCAAAGTTTATCGTATGATGGAGGATCTTGGAGTGTAGCTGGATTAAAATTAAATTTGAAGATCTATGTGTTGTCATTATTGTGTGTTTCCATGCAATGATGAAATTAGTTCTCTGCATTTAACCCATCACATGTGAGGTACACCCAGGTGGAGCAGTGGGCAGCTACTGTATGTAAGCACCTGGGGAGCAATTAGGGATTAAGTATCTTGCTCAGGGACACCACAACGTGGGCATGGCAGGGAGTCGAACAAGCGACTTTTTGGTTTGCTGCCCTACCTCTACCCCATCAGATCATCATGGCAACACAGGCAGCTCATGAGCTTGAAGTTACATTCAGTGTTGCCAGATATAAACCGAACCCCAGATTGTCAAAAAATACTAAATTATAAGTTCTGCCGTCTGCTGAAGTCAGTCGTTGTGCCACATGTAGCTGGTGGTTAAATGTGGGCCTTTAAATTGTCACATCACAAACAATGCTTCTTCACGGACATATTTCCTTTTAATTTTCAAGCCGTTACATTTAAAGCGGAGTGGTGGCGCAGAGGTTAGAGAGGTGGGCTTGTGATCCGAAGATCGCCGGTTCACGCCCCGGCCCCGACAACATCAAAATTGTGGGTGGGGTAGGTGAAACACCCACACTTGCCCCCACCCTCATTCGCCCCACTCTGGGCCCATGAGCAAGGCCCTTAACCCCCACCATGTGCTCCCTAAACAGGTCTCTCTTGAAAATGAGTTCTCGTGGCTCAATGAGACTAACCTGGATAAATAAAGGCTAAATGAAAAAAAAAAGGTACGCCTAGCTATTCTATTCTTGAATAAAATCCTCCCTTTAAACCAGAACGTTTGAAAATATCTACAAGATTTTCAGCACAAGAAATAGCTGTTTCATATTTCCTGCTGTGCGCCAAAGAGAAGACACATTAGACTGCCGTATTAAAAAACAAGAACACAACAAAACAAACAGAAAACTTGTGCTGCATGACACCAGAGATGCAAGTGGATGAGAAAAAGATGCACATTTTCTTATATTTTGTCTGGATTTTCTGAAACATCCCAAAAATTACTTATATAAGTTTTTACATTAGTACCTCTGCACATCAAAATATATTGAATAAATATTAGATTGGATCAATGAAACGGGACAGTGTCATATGGTACACCTCTTGAGTGTGGAGGTTTAAGATTTAGATTGTTCTGTTCAGCACATCAATCAATCAATCAATCTTATACCCTTAGGTAGATTTGGTTACAGTGAGGTGAGTCAGCTTTCTTGCCAGACAGGAAACTTGACATAGACACACCAGAGGTATAAAAATAAATATAACATGACTCAAAAATGATTTTTTTTTTTTTAAAGGTGCTATGCTAAGTTGAATTTTGGAAGCTTATGGCAACAGGAACAAAGCTGGTTTTATCCCAGTACTTAGTTTTACAACTGGGAATCAAATATGTGCCTGGGAGGAGCCTGAACTGGCAGTGCAGAGGATGAGACACATCTGTTCAGATGGATGGATAACATCTGCACCTGCCTGGAGTACAATAATCTGGGCTTAGCTGCATCTCACCCGTCAGCTTACTGGGACCATTTGACTATTTGGTTCAGGCAGTTCTTGTTTTTAAGAGTTGAAACACCAAACCAGGACACCAAGCAGTGAGACAACCGATTCAAGAAAAGCTCGAAAAACTAAAGTCAACAAGGTTTTATCGACGTGGAAGGAAGAAAGTTTCCTGAGGATAAACAGGCGCTGGTTCCTGTTCTTACACACAGTTAGGTCAGTTTACTGTCAGTAACTGTACACAGATATTTGGAGGTGTCAAGAACTTCCACACTCTGGTGATCTAGTTTGATTTATTGAACAGTTATCATCATCAAATGAGGAATACTCCCTCATGTCCTAATAGTATCTATAATCTGTAATCTATATATTCTTCACGTTCCATGACTGGACTACAAGCTGCTGTCTATATGAATGAAGCCTGAAGGCGAGCACATTTTTTCTTGTTACTTTATGGTTGGATTTGTGAATTTGGAGCAGGAAAAGTGTCGGCTGATGCTCGGAACATCATGACATTTTAATGTGAACAAGAGACGAAAGCAGAAAGTCTGAGTTCACAAAGAAACATCAGAAGCACTGTAGTAACTTCTTAAAGTTTTAGGCTTAGAGTGAGGCTAAAGAGAAAAGCCCTGCTTCGTTGAACTGCTCTCTGGAGTTAATCTGATCATTTTGACTCCTTGCTCTCTGTGTTTTAGATTATTGTATGTTTTCTGTTTTAATCTGTAGATCGTCTCACCTGGCCTTTGTTTGTGGTCTGCCCTTCAGCTGTTCATTTTTCATTAGTTCCCTCTGTCTACAAGCTGTCTGGTTCCCTTTATCAGAGATTGTCTTTCATCCTGGTGTCTGCCTTTATATCTCCGGTTTGTTTTTTATTCCTTATCTCTTTCATTTTTCCTGCTGAACTTTTTGTCTTGGTGCAGCCGTTAAGTTCATGTTTGCCTTCTGCCTGTAAGATCTGTGGGTCCTTCACCTTCAACTTGTTCTTGTTTTAACAGAACATTTAATTTGACTCAACAAACCCTCTTTCATTATGAATGTAGTCCAAACAAACATAGTTGTCACCTTCACCACCATTAGGTTCAGTGAACATCCATACAGACAAACAACTGTCCGACTTTATGACAAACACGACATATGATCTAAAACCTCTACAAGATCCTCCAGCACACATTTCAAATCTGATCCTTCCTTGGTAACGCTGACACACACTAATTTTTAATATCTGATTATATATATATAGCAGCTTCACATAGATTAAACCTCCACCCCATCTCCAAGGAAACCTAACAGGGGCTTTTTGGTGCATAAGAGCCTTCCTTGAACCATCTGGAGTGACCTTCGACAGAAGGGTCCCACCATGACTGAGCCCACTGGGAATAGGGCCAGCAGATTTAGGCCAGCTTTGATTAGCATTTTACTGCAGGTCACAGCCTTTGAGCATCTGCCAGACAGACTTACACTCTCCTACCTTTCACAACCCCGGCATAATCTCTTTTTTTCTCCTAAAGTGACACAAATCAATAGTTTTTCTTTCAGTCTGGAGGATTATGAACTGGTTCAGCATGCAGCTCTGACCCGGCTTTATGTTCTGTAAGGTATTGTGTAATATTACAGAGGTTTTGGTGACATGTTTGTGCATCTTTTCTTTTTGGGAATTATTGCGTGAACATAGTGTCAAGCTTATGTTTCTGATGTGATGCTTGGCAAGTTGTTCTGCTAATCATGCATAAATTATATGTTTTGTAATTTAAACTATGTGTTCTTCTTTAATCCATAAAGTTTACACAGTAATTTATGTCATTGTTCATTGGCTTATATTGATGTTTTCCACTAATATTGGTGATTTAAGATGAAAGCATGCTCATTTATGAGAAATAATGTGTCACTCATCATTTCTTTGTATTTTTTGTTTGTGCACGTGCATCCATATATTGGGTGTGATGGTGGTAAAGTGGTGGGAGCTGTCGCCTCTTAATGGTGCATTTTTAATCTCGCATTTTATGGTTTTTATGCATGTATGTGTTAGTGTACAGCACTTTGGCCAACAGTGTTGTTTCTAAAGAGCTTTATAAATAAAGTTGTATTGTAATAATGAGCAGGTCTCAGGATCACCTCCTGGCTTGATCCTTTATGTGAGGTTCTCTCCGTGCATGTGCCGGTTTCCTCCCACAGAGCAAAAACATGCATGTTGGACTGATTGGTAACTCTAAATTGTCCCTAGCCGTGAGAGAGAACGTGAATTTGTCTCGTTTTTGTCCCATTGATGGACTGGAGACCTGTCCAGAGTGTCCCCGGCCTCTCGTACAGTTACAGCTGGTGACAAACACCAGCTCCCCCCCACCCAAAAGGACAAGTGAGTAAAGAAAATGGGTGAATGGGTGGACTTATATTCTGCGCCTGTGGCAGCTTGTAGGATGAGGGTGGGGAGGTGGGTCTGACCTTGGGCTGAAAGGCTCCTTGCAGTGAGCTGAAGGGTCCTGAGTGTGGGAGCAGCGGGGGCATGCCTGGCATGGTTGGGGGATAAGAGGGGAAGAACTGGGGACAGAAAACAGAGAACGAAGGGAACAAAGAAAATAAAATCATACAGAGACACAAACAGGACTTAAGCATGAGAACAAACAAAAGTTACAGCCACAAGAAACGTTCTCACGGCAACATTCAAATATGTCAAATATTTGATTTGCCCAATGCAAAATACAGATTTACATAAGAATAACAAAGGAAACTCACATTTGAATGTCTGATGAATGGATTGTCCAGTTTGGGGGTATATTTGTCGAACTGGTGGAGAAAAAAAGAAAAAAGAATTAGGAAACAAAAACCCTTTGTGTAAAAGTAACAGTGTTTATAACATAAAAAGTAAAACACATTCATCTATAATTGAACCAGTTTACATCCACACTATTAATCCCAGGGGGAAAGCAGTGTGTTTGCACTGGTCATGGGTTAAATATATAAAACCAGAGTGAGGTTACAACTATGAAACCACTTCAGGAGACTGCCATGACTGAACGGATGATTTTCTTAACAAATATACAGACACTGGGCGACGAAACCAATATAAATAAATCATTTTAAACCCAGATTGGATGTTTCCATTTACTGAAAATTTTATACATAAAAAAAAAAAGCAGACAGTAAAAGATGAAATAGAGGTTTATATAGTTTTTTTGTAGTGTTTAAAATGCAGACCCAAAGTGAAATCAGGTGTGTGCATGAAACTGTGTACATAAAATAAATTAGCAGTGTGCGTCTCATTTGACTGGATCTGAAATGAGACATTTGCAACGGTTAATTTAAGACAGATCAGCATGAAACCTTCACACTGTGACACAATGTGAAGAGATCTTCCCTGCACTGGGGCTCGTGCCTATTAGGATCATTTCAGCTGGAATTTGTCAAATAAAACCTGTGTGGTAAAAAAAAAAAAGGAGAAAAATACTGTTTTTGATCATGGCTTGAACACAGGAAGTCAGTAAGCAGGAGAGCAGTGAAGGACAGTCAGGAAAAGTACCCCCGCACATGAATGAGGACCTTGTAGCTGCAAGCCAACACTGGTCCTCTATTTAGAATATTGCTAATTACAAGCAACAGTAACTTATTCCTACTCCAAAAATACACAAACCATTTGCAGGTACTTTTTGCAAGTGTTTTTGTAAATCCTACTTGGCAGACGCAGATTTGGGTTTGCACAAAACGGGGGAGGGGAACCGCTATGAATCAGATATTCTTAGTGCACGCATGCTGCGACACGGGTGGCTGAGAGGAGAGTGGGTGTCGGTTTGGCTGAGCTGCTGGTGAAACTACGCCTGTGAGGGTCAGGGGCCCCCCCTGGTGTCGGGGGCTTTTTACGTCCGCACATAAAATGGCAGCAGTGTTGACGGCCCTGTCTGTGGGAGATAATGGGACCATATCAAAGACGGACAGCCTGTTGAGAGGAAAAGCGAAGCCATCTTCTGAGCTCATTAAACAGCTCCACTGCATTTCTGAAGGTGCGGCCTGTTTATTGTCTGACACAGGAAAACGACTGAATGCTTTACGACCTTGTAAACGACAAAAAGGAAAACGCAAAGTTTCGCCTTTTTAATTTATAGTAGCTGTCACGCATTTATGGCAAACAGCTTTGACTAATTAAAGCTTTATATTTCATCTTAAAACAATTCAAATGTTTCTCGTACAAAGACATGACGGGGGCAAGCCGGCTGCCATTCACTGCTACCATTTGGCAAGACAGCTGCTCGAGGGCGTAGAGCAATAAACTAATATAGAAGCTTCATAATTTCATTAATTACGGCCATTAGCCGAGGGCTGTTACATAGCTGAAATGACACGGGGCGTCCAGAGAGCAGGAGGAAATAAAAGTAGAAGCACAGCTGGGAGAGAAACACTTCAGCCTTTTTTATATAAAACCATAACAGTAAAAACAACAACTGCACCATCATTTATCTTTATTCTCTGAGCAAACGACACGAAGAATAACACAATAATAAAAAGTGAGGAAGGGAGAAAAGGTACAAGTTAAGCAGCAACAACAAAATACCCAACAGCATTTGAACATTTTTTGTAGCACAACAAAAACCTAGGAAGACAGAGGGCAGATTTAAGGGTCAAAGGTGAAATAATGCCATAATTAGTGAAACAATGAAAACCACCTATTACTTGTTCAAAGAACTATGCATTGCACATAATTCTAACCATGTCAGGCATGAGCAGCAGGCCAGATAACAACATGTGGGCTGGCTCCGTCTAAACACTCTACTTATCTTAGACTGCCACAAATACCAGCACTTTGATTTCTAATGCACAGGATGGGAATAATCTTAGCAAGGGGCCTTAATGGGACCACAGGCCCTTAATCAGAGGTCATGACGTGATGGATTAAATCTATTAAGCTAATGCCTAAAAGCTACAAATGGCAACCCATTTGAAAAGAATGTCAGAGATTGGTGTGCATTCAAAAATGATGAATGAATAGTCATAACCTTTTCCCCTCTGTGCTAACATGAGAGCTGCCAGCGCAGGGAACCCCCCCCCCC
>NC_056505.1:36286623-36309811 GCF_014905685.2 Nematolebias whitei
CCTCTGTGCTAACATGAGAGCTGCCAGCGCAGGGAACCCCCCCCCCCTCCACCCCCCCATGTGGTCTCCACATTTCTCCAACTTGATGGCAGTCGAGGCACGGAAGCAATTAGGAACATTATCAAAACAGTTTTACAGTGATGTCATCCCTCTTTATCTACAATGACGTCATCTGACCGAGTGCAACGCTTTGATTTGGTAATTGTAAAGAATAGTTGGTGTTGGGTCGTGCACAAGTGCATGCACATACATATATATGTTAAGTTTAATGTCAATGTCATGTTTAATGTCAACAGTGATTTGGACCCCCCCCCCCCCGGCTGCTCAGAGTGATACGATCTGCAGGAATGCATTCAAACACGGCTCTGTTTGATGTCGCTTGTGCTCTTTATGAACCTGCAAAAGAAAATATTTAAACACGTCCACATGAAACCTATCAAAACCTGCCTTTAGGCAAGCTCCTCTAATCATCAACGAAGACTGAACAGTCAAATTAAAGTGAAAGTTAGGAGGAAGGTAATGACTTTAAATGAAGTACAGTCACAGTCCTGTTGGCAGACATGCTCTGAAACAGGAAATAGTTTGTTAGGCACGATGAGTACAAATGTGCTTTTATATACGAAGCTGCAACAGATGAAACCGGTAAAGTGCTGGTTAAGTCCATACAGTATGAATCTGATTGATTATGACTCACGTGAACAGTATTTGGGTGTATCTAAACAAACATTTTTTGTGTTTGCTTAAAGGGAGGGGACATAAGGACGGCCATGTTCCTTTCTAATGTGGAACAAACGTGATGCTATAGCAGGATGTATTTTTGTATTTTCAGTATATTCAGTAATGTATTTTTCGCCCTATAAGTCACGTTTTTTTTGCACAATTTGCATGCCCTGCGACTTATACGCTGAAGTGACATATTTATGGATTTTTTTCACATATGTATAAGCCAATTTTTGGCTGAGATATGACTGTTTTCATTCATTCTGACTGAAAATATCAAACAATACCATTTTCAGCAGCTAGATGGCACTCAAGTAGTATGGCATGCTGTTGTGTCATATAATACAGTAGGTAAAAGAGGCTAGTAATGACACCATTGGCTTGCCATAACCTGCCACCGTTGCCAAGCTCGCTTGGAGCAACCGTCAAATCAGCTTCATTTCACTGCGCCGCCCCGGTGAAATGCATCTGATTTGACCATTGAAGTGCATTTATTAAGGAAAAGTTCAACTGAGAAACACCTTTACTAAGATGTCGAGCAAACAAATAATTGTTTTTAGGTGATTATCTTGTTAAATTTTTGAAGAAATGCACAGCAAATCCTCCCGTGCACGCTCCTGTGGCCGCCATTTGGCAGCCAATTGATTTTTGGCACAACAGCGGCCCACATTTTTGGATTCGGCCCACATTTCTGGGTTCGGCCCACATTTCTGGGTTCGGCCCAGATTTCTGGGTTCAGCCCAGATTTCTGGGTTTGGCCCAGATTTCTGGGTTCGGCCCACATTTCTGGGTTTGGCTCAGATTTCTGGGTTTGGCCCACATTTCTGGGTTTGGCCCAGATTTCTGGGTTCGGCCCAGATTTCTGGGTTTGGCCTACATTTCTGGGTTCGGCCCACATTTCTGGGTTCGGCCCACATTTCCGGCTTTCTGGTGGTGACAAGTAACAAATGCGACACGTCAGTGGTGACACATAATAGATGCAACGTATACGGCGAAGTGACGTATTTATGGATTTTTCCACTTCGTTAGCCATATTTGGACTGATGCGACTTATATAAGGCGGTGCGACGTGTATGGCTGAAAATACGGTATGAGGGACCTAAAATAAAATAAATGTTTTTTAGAGAAAAGGGTTTATACAGCTACAGGGTTTATCTGGTAAACATGAGGAAAAGATAGAAGGAACTGATTAAAGAGAAGATTGGAGGGATTGACAGGTGAGCTAGTGGGAAGTTCTGGGAGCTAATTTTTTATTTGTTTTTACTTATCCTCACATTTCTGGCTGGGGTACGCACCATGGGGGGTGCGGTGGGCGGGGTGAGGATGGCGGCCGGGGGCAGACTGGCGGGGAAGGGCGTGAAGGTGTGCTGATGGGTGTGTTGGTGCTGGTGCATGTGCTGGTGTTGGTGAAACTCGGCCCTCAGGAGTGACACGGGGGCCAGCGGCGAGGCAGACGGCCCCCGGCCCCGCTCTGAACTCTGAACCAGGAAGCGGTTGTTCAGCTCCTGCCTCAGAAGGTCATGCTCTGCAAGAAAGGAGAGCGAGGAAAACCAAAAAAAAAAAAAAAAAAAAGGAGAAAATAAAATGGGAGGGAAGGGGGACACAAGAAAAAAAAAGGCACAAGCGCCCAGTCAGTCTTCACAATGAAAGTAGAAGAAGAAATAGTCACCTGGCATTCTCTGTTTCTCCAGCTCATGCTGTGAGGGTTTTCTACGTGGGGACTCATTGGTGGTGGTAAGAGAGTTGCCTGTGACAATGTGCCAATCAGAATCCCCGAATGAGGCTGGCAATACATGATTGGTTGGTTGAATGATATCAACAGGCTGGTATCTAAAGACAAGAGAGAACCAAGAGTCATCCCAGCAGAAAACACACACAGTCTTGCCCTCTATTAGAAAGTCAAAGCATAACTGGCATATTTTCTTATAAGTAATGGAGACACCCATCACCACTGGAGACATTTCTCTTTGTTTAATAACCGACAATGTGTCTGTTTTTGATAAAATCATAGAGCATGACATTAAACTACCAGCCAGAAAGTTTTAGCATTAAAAATAAAAATAAAAACTTCTCAGAAGGCTGGATATCATCCAAATCGTCTTTAAGCACATTTCTGAAAGGTCTCCAGCTGGGATGGGTGTCCAGTTGCTACATCAAACTCATTTTTTCAGGGATTTCAAGACTTTCTGAAACTATAAATATAAAACAATCCATTGGTTTGTAGTGTCCTCAACCAGTGATCTAAAATTAATGTTTCTCAAACAATTAAAGGCTAATTTTACTTGTGAAGATCTTTGAAAGCCCTCAAATAAATTTGGTATTCTGGGGCGTATGTTGCTACTGAAGAAACTGGCATGACCTCCTGATATTATCAACCCTAACCCTAATGTCATGTGCTTACATTCAGGCAAGGATAAAAGCTGTGCTGTCTACCACTGTCACCGTGTAGCATTAGCTTTAAAATATCATATACTGCGGTAGAATTAAAGCATTAGTCAGACACAGTTTTGATCTGACTATGCAAACCTTCTGTGGAAAACTGATTAAAATGGAATTTGGGGAAAATACTGAAAGCAATCTTTTCATTACAAGCCAAACCAAAATGAAAATGTGCTTCTGATTAATAACTGAGATCATGAGTGGGACCTTTTAAAACTCAGTGATGGAGAAACAAAAAGAGCCGGATAGATCTGGCTTCTTAAACGGCCACATACATCATTTTTAAAGTTACAATGTAATAAAAAAGAACTTACCAGAGAAGCCCATTGTATATTGTTTGTTTCAGCCCCATATATCATATTTAATCATTTTAGGCTGAGGGCCAGCTGTAAGCTTAATAAAAACTTGTCTTTCTAATGTAAACATTTTGTTCTTATTGCTATAAGTGTAGCATGAATACAGGGGAGCTGTGCAGTCAGGTCTAGTGCAACTGAAAAATGAAATACTCTGTAAAATATTAAGTGGTTACTGTAGTATTCAATAATATCCAACTCTGATTTGTTGCATTTAGACTGACATAAACTAAATGGTCAATTAAAAACTATATAACTACAAACATAAGACAATAAAAATATGCACATGTTAAAGCTATTTTCTCAAAATCATTTATAAAAATTTAAATCAAAGCAAAAAAACAAGAAGCTAGTTTTATTTCCTATGAATAAATATCATATTTGTCTAAAAGCTTGTGTCTGCAGAGAAGCTAGCGTGCAAGGTGTGCAGCTTTACCTGGGTAGGGGGTGCCAGCGGGGTGTCCAGGCACCACTAAACTGTTAGTTGGTAAGGTTGGTGGTGGCGGCAGTGTGGCTGGGGTTGCAAACATGGCCGAATGGCGATGAGCGGGGCTCCGTAAGGAGGAATAGTGCGAGGTAGATAGGTTAGCTATGGACAAAGGCAAAGTGGGAGCAGAAGATGGGAGCCCACTCAGGTGGTGGTGAGGAGATGTAGGTAAGTGCTGTTTGGGAAGACCCAGCGGGCTGCTGCTGTGGCTGCAGATAAAAACAAACAACACGTTCTAATAAAAACACAATACCACATAGACACATACATTGGTGCTAAGTTTTAATATTTTAAAATGCAACATGTCTTTCTGGTAGCAGTTCAGTTATGTCAATGACAAGTTTGACACTTTGCTTTGACTTTGCTCAACAATGCAGTCTGGACAATTATTTTACTGGCTCAAGAAAAAATGACACAATCTGAAAAAACAAGAGTAATGAAAAATAGTCAACTGTGTGGTGCATTATGCAGTCTTGCCTGCTGATTGTTACCTGGTGAGGTGAAATTAAATAATTATCTGCTGACATATATACCGTACTTTCCGCTGTACACATCACACTGCCGTATAAGTCGCATCAGTCCAAATATGTCTAATAAAATGGAGCAAAACATAAATAAGTCACTTAGCCGTATAAGTCGCATTTATTATTCGTCACCATTGGCCACCCGGAAACGTGGTCTGGTGTTGTGCCAAAAATTGATTGGCTGCCGCGGTCGCGGGAGCGTGCACAGGAGGACTTTAACAAGAATTTAACAAAACTAACACTTAAAAACAATTATTTTTTTGCTCGACATTATAATAAAGGTGTGTCTCCGTCAAATTTTTGCTTAATAAATGCACTTTAATGGTCAAATCAGCTGCATTTCGCCTGGTCGGTGCAGCGAATTGCAGCTGATTTGATGTTTGCTCTAGGTGTTCCAAAGCGAGACGAAGGTGGCTTTGTATGGCAAGCCAAGTGTCTCATTAATAGCCACTTTTACCTATTAATGAGAGACTTGGCTTGCCATATCACTCGAGGGCCCTCTAGTGGCTGAAAATGGTAGTGTTCAATATTTTCCATGTTGGAATGAATGAAATATTCAGATCTCATCCAAAAATTGGGTTACAAATATGGGGAACAAAACATTTATTAGTCGGCTCGGAGTATAAGTTGCAGGACTTGCAAATTTATGCAAAACGGTGTGACTTATACAGCAAAAAATACGGTACTCATTTGGAAATGAACTGAGTGGTGTTTTGGTGTTTCAGGTGTTGTTGTGTTGCACTGTGATGGACTGACAACCTATCCTATATACTGTATACACCTATCTTTCCTGGGATCAGTTCCAGTCCCTCAACCCCCACCCTGTATATCTTGGACAGGATTAGGCGGGTCCAAAAGGAATGAGTGATTGAGTAATTTGAACATTCTTGCAGGTAATTCATCAGTGACAGCACTAGATTAGCAGTAATACATTACATGAGGTGTTCATGTCTGCAACATAAGAAAAGGTAAAACAGAAAGAAAAGGCTAGTTTGCTAGAAATGTTTTATTTTTACCACATTTCTCTTTCGGTTTTGGGTAACCAGATGTTATGTGGATTTACACACATCTCAGCTGACTGAAGGTGAATTGTCACATGACCTACTTCTGTGTGTTTGTTGGGCACATTTTCACTCCCAGTTCTTTTTGTTGACTGGTGCTTTTCAGAAGTTTGTGCCACAGAAACCAAGAACACAAACGCTGGAAGTTACCTGATGTCGTGGAGGCTGTTGTACTGCAGAGGGTGGTGCACCTGGTGACTGATGACCGGCCGTGCGTGGTGCGGTGGGGGTGGAAGAACACGGGGATCTGGGTGCGGGTGTGGAAGGTGGAGCTGCAGGTGGGGCGATGCCTTCAGTAGGGGTGGGGTTGGGATTGGGGGAGGCGGTTGCTGTTCTTTCTTAACGCTGAGAGGAGGTGTGGGAAGGCGCGACCCACGAGGCTTTGTGGGGGCTGCCGCTGCTGCTGGTGCAGGGGAGCCCGTAGGTGCCGAAGCCGGGATGGGGCTGGGCACGGGAGGTGCAAAGGGCACCTCAGTGTTGCTCTGCTCCTGGCTGCGCTGGAGTCCTGACACTTTGACTGAGCTGCAAGTCTTGGACTCGGGACTCTCATTCGCTGGCACACCTGGAAAGAAATGAAAAAGAAACTGTAGGATTACAACTGGACTAGACTTAACTGTTTCAGATGCTGAGCCACTTCCTGATCAGATTCTAGAGTATTAGTTGGAAGACGGCAACATTTAGCTGCCATGTGTAAAAAAGCTTAATCAATGAGCACCACTGATGAAGTAAAAACAATTCCCTTTCCTCTTTTATAAGGTTGTCTAAGTGTCCCCTGTGCAAGGTTCCTCTTGTTTTCTCTCCCTAGGTTCCATTAAGTGTTTAATCAGGGCATTTTCATGCTTGACTATAATCAGATGATCCAATTTCTTCCCGCGATCAAGTCAGTATGAATAAATCACAGCTAATTAAAGTTAAATGTCAGCGCCCATTCAGGGCTTTGCTGAGCACACAATCTGGCATGAAATAATTATGTTTCAATTGTGCTGTGAAGTGAGATCGTGGCCTTTCTGTCACCGGGTTGTTCTAGCCTGGCTTCCTGCTCTTTCAGGGGATATGGAAAACCACAGCCAGAGCATTCTGAACTTGACCACGTTGTCTGCACCATAAATCATAAATCAGGGGTCTTTTCAACGTAGAGGCAGCTTTTATTATCAGCATGCCTCTGAATGGCTTATCAAACGTTCACTTTTGCAATTTAATCACTGTAATTATGTACTTTTGTAGAAAAAAATTAAAGTGGCAACAAAAGCAGCATCTTAATGTCTTTCAGAATAATAAACCCCTTATAAACCATATTATAAAAAAAACATTTGGTGCCATTCTGCTTTTCTGGGAGTTGAATCAAAAGAAAAATGGGTCAAAAGGAAATCAACTTTTGAGGAAATTATTGTATTACAATAAGAAATAGGTCTTTTACAAATCCAAGTTGCTACTGGTGGAAATGTAATGCTTTGCACATTCCACGCACCAAACTATCAGAGAAAATATTCACATGTGAGACAGAGGGAAGCCAACCCAGTGGTGAGAATGGCCTTTCTAATCTCCAGCTATGATGCAATGGTACTTTAGTCAGAAACCTTACAAATGTTTCAATTAAACAAATCTCTCTTTTCTTGACAGTAAAAAAAAAAAAAAAAAGCGAAGAGCTGGAAGCTGTTTTCAAGCCAGTGAGGACTCGACAAGCTGCACACTAATGGAATATCCAGTCACCATTAACAGCCCGTTTAATCTTTCAAGGATCCTCACACCCATAAAAAGGCCAATAAAAAGGCAAGGCAGAGCTTTAATTTTTTTTATTTGTTGAGCTCCCCCTTCCTTATCCTTCGCGTTTACAGGAGCACTGGGGCCAGCTAAGGTGTCACGATTTTCAAATAAATTCCAGAGTCCAGACGTACATAGACCTCACGATTTATAAGGGTCTGGGATTCGGATTAAACTGTCAGGCTCTTTTTGCCGCAAGGGGGAAAAAATGGAGGGGGGACTCGAGGCAAAGACAGAGAGAGAGACAGGCATTGGCACACAAACAGAGTCGAAGAAGCAAATATCCACAGTCGAAATGTCGCTGCTGGGTGATGTTGCCATGGCAACAGGCTCTCTCAGACACAATGCAAGGCAAATAATACTAAAGAAATTCTTAATACAGCCACAAAGAAATGGAGGGGGCTTCTCATTTTAATGCTGCTCCACCAGGGCCACAACAAGAGCTGGGTTATCTTAATGATGATGCTAATGGGCTCTAATAGAGGCAGGGAGGTTTCAGCTCAGACCCCTGATTAAAACCAGACTGAACGCTCTCACACACACCAACATATGAATACGACAAGAGGTGGACACAAAACAAGTTTTTAATGTTGGCAAATTCAGACAAACAAATGAATCAGAGCCTTCGTCAAGTCAGTGATGTGCAGAACAAAATGGAAACGATAAAATCCCGACAAAACAAAAATGGGATAAATTTGTTCAAAAAAGTAAAGCAATACATTTTGGCAACAGCTTCTTGGCTTTACAGGTAATGCTGAAATTTTAGACCATGTATAATATGTACACAGAATTAGTACAGTCAGCTTAAAAATATTTCTTAATATCATTAAATTTAATTTGTCTGATGCAGTGAACAATTTATAACAAAAACACAAACAACAGCCTTATTGTATGACTTTTACACAAAAAGTCGGCGTATTGTTTTTGCACTATTAAGTGTTTAGCGTATTCTTAGTTCATAGCTTAGACCTTTATTACTGTTTTCTTTTACAATTTATATTTTTTCTATTGTTGGATGTAATTAGGACCCATCCATCCATCCATTATCTTTACCCGCTTATTCCATTTTTGGGTCACGGGGGTCGCCGGTGCCCATGTCCAGCAATCACTGTGCGAGGGGTGGGGTACACCCTGGACGGGTCGCAAGTCCATCACAGGGCCACATAGAGACATACGAGACAAACAACCATTCACTCTCTCACTCACACCTAGGGACAATTTAGAGTTACCAATCAGCCTAACATGCATGTTTTTGGTCTGTGAGAGGAAACCGGAGTACCCGGAGAAAACCCACGCATGCACGGAGAGAACATGCAAACTCCACCCAGAAAGGCCCCTGGACCGGGGTTTGAACCAAGGACCTGCTCGCTGAGAGGCAGCAGCTCTACCAGTTGCGCCACCGTGCTGCCCCGTAATTAGGACCCTGTGTACACAATTTCGTTTCACCTCATGTACCACATGCGATGCGAATGACAATAAAGAACCTTGACTTGACAATGCTGTTTAATTAGTGTTTTTTCCACCAAGCATTTTGGAGTGTAAACTCCCATGCAGCGATGGTAAGATGACAACAATGCCTCGACGACAACACCGAGAAACATCATTCTCTTGTCTCAAAACTGCAGAACTGTCAACTCAAGTTTTAGGCCTTTCAGCAACCTGCCAAATGTGGCATTGTTTTGCTCTTGTTTTGTCAGGACATGGCATACACCTTGCCTGTTATCACCTGCTGCTACAACAGTAGGCAAGCCACAGGCAGTCGTGTGAAACAAATGCCAAAACAATGTGTGTACCAAAAAAAAAAGCTGTTGTGAAGCCCTTCCACAAACCTGAGCAGATGGTGTAAGTGAGTCAGGCAGGTTGGAGGGCAGCCCATTGGTGGGGGTGGATCCCCTTGTCCGTTAGCTGGGTTTGTGCACCAGGGGAACATGAACATTCCCCTGGGGGGTGTTGGCAGGTCTGCTCACCAGATGACATCTCATCCCAGTATTGATTTTTTTATAGTTGTTCCTGTGGCTCTGCTTACTGTGGGGAATTGAGACTTGCCCTAGGCGCACGTGCCTTGGTTTGCAGCGATATGAGTTCGCAAGTTGGGGAGGGAGTGGAGGGGGTAGACGGGGACTGAGATAGCAGACGGACAACAAGCTGCAGGGATTTGCTGGTTATGACTGATGTGTCCAGGGGGGAATCTGGGGTGAACACAGTGTCGCCACACAGCTGTTCCTACTTTCGATATCCATTGCACGTGACCTCGTTTGTCCCTGTGGAACATCTGGAGAGCTGGCATTGATAGGAGCCTACGTGGCCTTGATGCCAGATGGCTCAGCTTGGACTAGACTTCAATAGTTTGGGCTTAAACTGGACAAGAATGGGTTTGTAGTCATAATACAAGAAACGTGTGGTTTTTTAGTGTGGTCATATTATAGACAACAATTCTAATACATTGGCCCTTAAATGCTTTGAGTTGTAAAACTAACTTCAGAATAAACTCTCTGAAGCCTTGATTTTAAATGTGCGCCTGTCAACATGCAAACGGACCCAACGGCCTCATGAATGAGATGAGTGCTCAAGAGATTGTTTGGCTTCGAACTAAAACCTTCGGTAACCCAATGCCGTGCATGTAAATAGGTGTGTTACATAATTTTCCTGCTCAGTGCTGACACTCAGGCCAGTAAATACAACAATCTGGGAAACAGAACCTACATGCAAAACACCTTTTAAGATTAGATACAAGAATATGGAAATTATTTTTATGACAAGAGGATGTTGTAGTATGAGGGAAGCTTCAGGCCACTGGGTGTTCTCATTTACTAGGCAAACACTGCGGTTTACTCCCTTCATGGCTTTGCCAAAGCATAAACAGTCAGGGCACTGATAAATGACATGACAGACAGATATTTAAATAAAACAGCATTTCTGCGGGAAGAGGTTGGAAGATGCACAGGGTATGCGAGAATGCGGCTGACTTGATCTGTCTCCTGCTGGCTGTGGTTGACAGAATATTCTCCTGCTCTTGACGGTTGAGCTCACAATGATTTGGTTTTTGTACCTCTCTAGACAAGCAATCTGCCAAGAGCTAAGGCTTAGCTCACGAGTGAATGACTGTGGAAGATGGCTAGAACAGATACTGGCAGAAGGCAGGAAACTACAGTTTTGCCAATCAACACTTCATTGCCGTAAGGTATTCAGTCATAAAAAAGGCAGGGTGATTTCAGCAAAATGATTTTGTATGGGGAAACAGAAGGGCTGAGCAGTGTTGAATCACTGTGCTAATAATAAAATCATAGGAAATATTTGCAACGGCTTGCTTTTCCTCACACTACTTAATCTGCCTCAAGCATCTCCAAGCTGGTAAAGAGGGGAGCCAAGGCAATGTTTTTGCAAATCACTCAGAGATGGTAATAGAGGAGTGGGCAAGGAAAAAGCTGGCCAAGACAGCTAAAGAGTGGGGACAGCTGGCACATTTCAATTATTCCTTTCTGTCTCTGTGTTTCAGCTCACAAAAGAGTTGATGGCACAAGAATGGGGATGCGTGTTAAGCTGTAACACGTTTACAGTCAAAGCCCAGGCATAAATCAAGAACCTAATGTTCATTTCAGAGAGAGCTGGCAGCTCAAGCTGAGGGATGAATCAGATTTTTCTGTTCATATCAGATCCCAATTCAAACTCTAGCCATATGGTGTGAGCCGCATATGCCAGTCACCTCTCATGACACATATGCTATTGTTGTAGATGGAAGGCAAATAGCAGGGAGCAATCTAAATTGGTTAAAAAGAACAATAAAAAAGAAGGAAAATGATGGAACAGCACAGTTGCTGACCCTAACTCATTATTTGTAAACCAGTAATACTTCCAAAACCAGTGTTAAACCATCATTAAGCCCTGGCTGTAATGTGTTACAGAGAAACACGATTCCTCCTCACTCACACTTCTTTCTTTGAATGTCCATCAAAGCCCTCCCTCCTGCTGAGCTGTTAACGTTGGCGTTCTGGGACAGCCATCAGTCTCAGCTTCTGATGGTCACAGCTAGGTCGACTAGAGTCAGTGCCACCAGGCTCCACTAAATAAAAGAACATAAACATCCTGAAACGCTCAACAAAAAAGCTCAAGTCTAATGGCTCTTCTGACACAGCCCACCCTGCCAGTCTGGAATTTGACCCCTTTCACTGTCAGTGACCCTTCACTAGCCCCTGTGACCCTTTTTACTCTAAGACCACTGTGGACAGACAGCCAACATGCAGGAAAAGGGCGGGGGGTTATGGACAAATTTTGCACTGAAAACAAGAAGGGCCTTCAGAAGTTATCTGTGAAATGCTGCAAGCAGTTGCCTTATCATTTCATTAATTAGCATGACAAGCCTGCCTGATGGACTTGAACGCCGCAGCAGCAGCTGTCTCAATTGATTATAGCAGTGGACGTGGCGCTGCAATTATCGAGGTGACTGGAGACAACGCCTGCCACTTCTAATAAAGGACTTAACTCCGGCTTCCCACATCACAGCACAGCAGAGGGAGGACAGCGGCAGCCTCCCTGTGTCTATACCTTTAAGACCTTTTCAGCGTCTCTCCATGGGCTGCTGTGGAGCTCAGTGTGGGCTGTAGCTCTTGAGCAGCGTGTCAGCTTTACTTAAGCTCGCAGAACGCCTGAACACTATCACTTTGGTGCCCCACAGGAAAGCATCCTCTATTAGCCCACCAGCTGGCTCACAATCCACAGAGATGGAGGGAAAGACGATAGAAATAAACGAGAAGGGGAGAAAGAATGTATGAGACTCAAAGCTTTCTTTCAGGAAGCTTTGAGTCCAAGCAGAGATGGATGGAGTCAGGATTCAGCAAGGCAAACAGAGGAGCTGCTTTCCGCCCTCATTTCATGTATGAACATGCATAAAGCCTGCATGCCTCTAAGTGGATATAATATTATCTTTCAGTGCCGTACTGATCACTTCTCAATGGGATGGAAATGGTTGGGTGAAAATCCTTCAACAAATCTTAAGTGGCATGGCAGCAGGCTGAAAGAGACGCATGTTTTTCTTTTCCTCCTCCTCCATCTCAATTTTCACACTCCAAACTCAAAGCAAAGCAACAATTGGAATCTGACAGCTCCTAAACATTTACCACACCTCATCGCCTGTTTTGACATTTGCAGCTGTTACAGTTGAGCGCAATGAAGGGGGTAGAACAAACATCTTGGCCAACATATCGCATTTCTTCAAGTGTTTCTGTTTATCAGTATGCTGCGGGTTAGACAAAGATGTTGTCTGAACTACTTGTTTCCTACAAATACATCAGGCCCTGTTTCAAGATGTCAAAAACATTTGACTGCTGCAAATTAGGGGGTGGATATTTACAGGTGCAGCCTCCACCTTTACTAAAAAGGCAAGCCATCCATCAGCGCCTCCATGTCTTTGTCTTATCAGAGAAACTCGATACAGGCCTGGGTTTCTGCTCTTCAACAAACCGCTCAAAGCCCACCTGAACTTTTCTATTTGCTCAAGAGCTTGTCATTGCAGAAAACAATTCCTTGTACGTTACGCAAAGTTTCAGGGTTTCCAGACATCTGATTGTATCATATGATTGAAATGGAATGCCCACAAATCTGGCCATTTTGGATCTTGAAAGTACCAGCAGGACTCAAGGCTGACAAGAAAAAAACAGTCTGCCTGAAAAAATCAACAATTGTGGCTTATCTGAATCTGACTCCCCCGGTTGGCCTTGAAAGCAGGCCGACTTATCAAATTTCTCCTGGGATATGTGTAAACTAAGGAAAAGCTTTGTCTATCACACCCCGCACAACCCGAAAACTTCTGTAAAGGCTTATCAGAACTGTGTCGGCTGACACCAACATCTTATCAGGACTATGGTCTATCTGGAAGTGCTTCATGGACAAATATCACTGTCTTGCCGTCAAATGTAATGTGTTTGCTGGGAGAGTTTTTTTGATGTCTTACATCATGTCCTGATAGGACAAAATGTGAAGAGATCTTTTTTTGTAATACCACTATCCTATCCTCATGGCCTTTTTCCCTTTTCTATCTAAAGAAGTATTCTGAAAAAGTTTAAGGGGCCGCGCTCTTAGGAGCAGCAGCACCGTGCACTCCACCCATCTTTCAGACGACTGTACGAACATAATCTCACTGTGTTTCGGTACAATGATAATAAAGCCTATTCTGATTCTGATGATTGCATCATAAGATTGCAATATATCACTAGGAATCTGCATAAAAAAATAAAACACACACTCAGTTTTACTGGTTAACTTATACATCACATCTTTTATTTATCTATTTTTTGAACTACATGACATCAATGAATATTCAACTCATAGTCTGGCATTTAAAAATCACTTGGAATTTGAAGACATAATTATCTAAACAAATTTTCAATTCAATTATCTGCCAGGTAGAGTCCTATTACCTTAGACTGCCTTACAGTAAAACAAAACCCCACTGTGCATTAACACACTTTAACTTAAGTTTAGCGTATCTGCAAAGCCCAAGGAAAATATATTGTCCCGTGTGGAAGCAATAATGTAATCTGTACCACTTCTATACAAGGATCTAGCTGCTGAGCTGCTCCTGGGGTGCTGCTGAGTAATTAGGCTTACAGCATCTGTTAAAGACTAGACTAAAAGCTGCTACTTTCTCTGCAAATGGCTTCATGCCAAAAGAACTGTGCTCTTATTTATGAGCTACAAGCCTTCTTTTTGCAGCAGCGATCAGAGATTGGAACATGTAAATGCAAAGTCTTTAAAAAAATCCTTCTCCAGTCTGTGTTTTCTTTTCTTTCTGTTGAGACGAGGATTGAAACATAACATGTCAAGGCTGATGACACACTTTAGGGGCTGAGGTGGAGCATTTTGAAAGGGCTCTCCTACTGAACTTAGACAAACACACAAAGTCCTTTCCAAACAAAAGTTTTCCTCACTACCACAGGAGAGGCGACAATTAGAGGGTGTATCAGATTTGCAAACATGCGCTGCCCTTCCTCACACATCGTTCATCATTCTTGATTAGAAGGGGAGGGTATTACTAAGAAAGAGGGACCCAGTGACCCAGACTTGGGGGAGAGACAGGCAGAGTGAAGTTACTTAGTAGGAAAAGGGAATGAGCAGAGGGTTGGCTACAGATTTGTGTCAAATAAACTAATGGACACGAGGTCTGATGTGACCAGTGTGGCTGGTGCTAGCACTGCCCCCCACCACTCAAAGAAAAACACAAATAATATCAAAGGTCAGCTTAGTCTGCCTCCTTGAGCCTTAGTGGACAAGGAACATTAACAGCAGCCTGAACGTCTTCGACTTTCCTCCAAGAGAGGAGAAGATGAAACTTGCTTTGAAAGGAGCGTGCCACTTTGGAGAAATGTGTGAATGTGAGTGAGAAGGGGGAGGTGAATTGTGAGAAAATTTATGGGCCAATTTAACAAGCTAAAACAAACTCCATCAATGAAGTAAAAAAATAAATACCGTATTTTTCAGCCTATAAGTCACAGTTTTTTTTGCATAATTTGCATGCCCTGTGATTTATACACTGAAGCGACGTATTTATTTTTTCCCCCATATTTATAAATCATTTTTTGGCTGAGATATGATCGTTTTCATTCATTCTGACTGAAAATACTGAACACTACCATTTTCAGCAGCTAGATGGCACTCGAGTAGTATGGCATGCCGTTGTGTCATGTAATAGATAAAAGTGGCTATTAATGACACAATCAGCTTGCCATAGTCTGCCACCATCGTCCAGCTCCGGTATCATGCCTGGAGAAACCGTCAAATCAGCTTCATTTTGCTGCGCCGTCCCAGCGAAATGCAGCTAAGTTGACCATTGAATTGCATTTATTAAGTAAAAGTTCAACTGAGACACACCTTTGCTGTAATGTTGAACAAACAAATAATTGTTTTAGGTGCTTATCTTGTTAAATTTTGAAGAAATGCACAGCATTCCTCCTTCCTGATTTCCTCCCTTTGCATACTCCCAGAGCACCGCGGCATTGAATATTTTTGAAATGCAGCTGGTTTGACCGTCAAAGTGCATTTAAGGAAAAGTTAGACTAAGACTTTATTATAATTTCGAGCAAACAAATAATTGCTTTTAAGTGTTAATCTTGTTAAAGTCTAGTTAAAGTCCTCCCGTGTATGCTCCCGAGGCTGCCATTTGGCAGCCAATCAATTTTTGGCACAACACCGGCCCACATTTCAAGGTTGTCAGCGGTGACACGTAGCAAATGTGACACGTCAGCGGTGACGCATAATAGATGCAACTCACACGGCGAAGCGACTTATTTATGGATTTTTCCACTTTATTAGACATATTTGGACTGATGCGACTTATAAAGCAGTGCAAATCTCCGGTGGAAAATACGGTAAGTAAAATAGCAATGCAATATGGAACTCAAATATGTCAAACAAGATGGCACAAAACAAAAACCTAGAACAAAATGAAAGTAGAATTCCATGAAGCGATGCGTATCGCCTGCTACCTTGTATGCTAATGTTTAAAAAAAAAAGATCTTGCACAATTTGTTAATATGTCTTGAGGATGATCAGCACCACTCCAAATTTTAGCTCAGGATCTGCACAAAGAACTGAATTGTAGCTACTTTTATGTTTGGTAAAGTGCATTAGTTTTGTCAGCCATCTTGACTTGGGCTGATTCCAAACGTTAATCAGGTGTAGACGTACATCCATTGATTGTTTTCTGAAAGTTTCATTCAAATCCATCCAGTGATGCATGATATATTTTGCCAAGACACTCACACTTTTATTCTCGGAGCGCATACAACAAAAAGTGATGCAGTGAAAAGAATTGAAATCAAACCATCAGGTGTGTCTGACTGTTTCATGATCCCATGAAGCTGGAGGCTCCACACCAAATCAAACCCTGTAAACGTTTCTGAAAGCCTCCACTCCCCTTTCAGCAGCCAGAACTAAGATTATTGTGAGCAGCTAAAAGGTAAGTGCTGGGAGTGTCACACTTGAGAGTGGGTTTTAAGCACCGTAAAGTATCAAGACCCAGATGGCTCATCTTCTCTGAAAAACATGTCCACTCTGCCTCAGCTTCAGAGGCACCTGCTACCAGGATCCAGTCATTGCTGCTAAACCGACCCAGGACAATAAGAGAGTGCAGCACAGCTGATAAGTTGCTCCGGGCACTTCAGCACTTGCCTCGGACACAACAGCTGATGTGTCAATAAATGTATCATTAGTGATAGCGATAGCTTTACATTGATTTTCTTTTAAGAACAAATAGACAATTTGTCAGTTTCAGCTGAACAGATGGGGCATTTTACAAGAAAATATAATGTCACAGAAACAAAAGTATTAGGTAGAGCCATACTATGTCAAGAATAACTTTTTTCTTATTATTGTACGTAAATAAAGCATACAATTTTACAAACAAAATAACTGTGATATAAAACAAATGATATCAAATTGCGTTGCCACATAATACAAACAACTAAGTTTGTTTGATTTTTTAATTACAACTACTAATTACCTTACTAACTAGGGGTATACACCAACACGAATACATATCAACACAAACCTGCCTAACAATGCTGGTGGTGCTCTGTATACTTTTCTCAATGTGTTGTGTGACACTGGAACACTTTTCCTCCAAAGCAAACAGCAGTGAAATCCCAGAACTGCTGCTCACCCTTCAACACAGCATCACTAACCCAACAGCCAGCGAGGTCGGAGCCAGCGCTCTGCTGAATGGGGCATTGCAGTCAGTCAGAGGCCATTAGAGGCCCCACCACCAGAGCCCAGGGCAGGGAATTCGCTGGTAGCCAAGAACAACAGCCAAACAGATGACCGTTTCAGTATTGGAGAAGACCACACTGTGCATGTTCCTTTTTTTTTAAAAACCACCAATGATACGGCCAAAATGCAGGGCCTTCTGTCCAAATGAATTATCGCCTGTGTGTTAAACACTGAGACGATTAATGGCACTCACACCTGATGAAATATATAACCAAACACAAACCCTTTCTCAGGAGTGTGTGTTTGGCTACGTCCTGATTCATGCTCATGGTTACATTATTTATTTTTTACCATGTGTTGAGTTCAAGAATAATAGCAAGTAATAGTAAACTCTCCAAAGCCCTGCTGCCAGGCCTACTCCAGGTCTGTGGTATCAAAAATACCAAAGACCACCATATGAAAATAAATAGAGTATACTTCAAAAGAAGGCAGATTGATTTCTCTGCTTCATTTGGGATTCTGCTTTCAAAGTTTCTCTCTTTTCTCCCGTGAACACGCTGGCACGTTCTTCTGATACTTGGACGTCTTCGTCTGTCATGGAATCTGAAGCATTTTACTTTCATTCTGTTCCTGGCGATGCCGTTCCATCTTTATAAGCTTCTGTAAACTGCTTCCATAAACGTCCAATCCATTACAAGCATGTTTGTAATATCCATCCAGGCTGACGACTGTCCGCTAGCCAGCGATTGTACATTATCCAAGCACCGTGTTTGGCCAGACTCACCTACCATCTGGCTTTGTGAATGAGCGCAACAGCCTCATCTGCAAACAACGTTGGCTGCGAACCTCTCGACATAAATGAGCTTAAAGCGCACGTAGCGAAGGACTGGGATGTTCAAACAAAAGCTGGGTGAGGGGAGAAAACTTGCTGGCAGATTGACTGAAGCTGGGAATAAAGGATTAAAAGCAAGAAAACCTGAAAGTGATGACAGGCGATGGCAGGCTTTACATTTCAGGCCTGACAGCAGTGATAACACTCTGGTTGTGCATTCTAATAAGTAAACAATAAAAACTCCTTCTAAAGTGTGTTTACATTGAAGACGGGGATTAAGATTAGACAGTAGATGTGATGATTGCTGTGCCTATCTAGGTTTATACTCGATTTCACTTGGTTCTGTAAGAAATGTCCCATAAGATGATGGAGCAAATGGAACAGCTACATGTAATCTGTGAGGGACTATAAACCCACACGACCTGATTTATTTAGTTTTTAGTATGACGTGCGCAGTTCTGAAGAATCCAAACTAAACTAAAACATAAAAAGTGAACAGAAACACAATCTGAAACGTTGAACGATCTTGTGCATATTGTACTGTACACGTGACCCTCCTAAACAGCTGGTCATATCTCCGACAATCAGCTCTAAAAGTCCATTATGGCCTTTAGCGATTTTGTAATTGCTCCCTCTCCACAGCTAAAGCTGAATCCATATTCAGTCATTGACCACACGGCCACACAAAGAGCCTAAACACACAGTCTATAACATGACTCCCATTTTCTGTCACGATACCTGACCACCACCCATGAGCTCGCTGACACACGTGACATGGACCGGCCGAGCGGACAGCATTCCCATCAGTAATGGAGAGCAACCACAAGAAAGGAGAATGACATGGCCCATCATAAAGGGTTTCTGTTACAAGAATGAAACTCAATCAGCAGTGACCAAATGTTGTAAAGGAAGTTAGTTAATATTTCATGCGTCCTAGAATCTTTGCACACACCAAGCATGCTTCTAATGGACACAGTAGACCTCTAAAGGAACCACAAAGTGCACGAGGGACTAGTGTGAAATAGCAATAACTTGACTAATTGTAACACAATCTAGACTGCCTTTGAAAACAGGCAGCTTGTAAATAGCTTTTTTAAAATCTTCCTAAACAATTGTTTCGAGTCAGTTTTTCCGAGTGCCCCATCCCGTACAGGTTGCGAGTGATTTGACTTGATCCTGTTGACGGTCCCTCTACATAAATAGCACATGATGATATAATTTTAATTTTAAAAGCTATAAATATTGAAGAAGAATTAAAATAATTCATGAAACAACGCAGTGTCACAAGGCGTGTGAGGGTTTGTGTGTGCGGGAGCATTTTGTCTCTCTTTGCTTCTCTTCTGTGGCGTATGTTGAACGATGAGCACTAAAGGTTGGGGATTCTGTAATTGCTTTTTCTGTCCCTGAGGCAGGTCTTCCTGCTTTAAATCAAAAAAGGCAATCTTTGTCAGTAATGGCTCAATTAATAATTAAACACGTGTCTTATCTCCACTGAGCTCCCCCTATTTATTTTCTTCTTTCCGACAAGAATGGCTGCACAAATAGCATTTGCGCTATGAATAAAGGCAGCTTATATCAGCCCCTTTTTTCAAAAACAAATCACTCAGCTCATAAGCAGTTTTATGGATGTGAACAGTAATAACCTTAAAATTAAAAAAAGTAAACAAATAAACAAGAAATGCTTTGGTTTTCCTTCCTAAATATTTAGTTAACTAGCCTGTCTGCCTTCTGGTTTACGCAAAAAACTTATATCGACTTAATATTTAAAACAAATAATGAGAAACACAAGTTTCTGTTTAAGCACATTAAAGTGTGACGAGTTAGGCACGAGGAGGAGGGTTTCTTTTAGAATACCAAACTGATGAAGGTGCCGTTGAGCAAACACGGTCGTCACATGGCCGAGACTCAGAACGCTTGAACTTGAGCAAAGTGCGGTACAAATACAGGAACACTGACATTTTAATTAAAATAAATTATGTCCTGTCCATTTGATAAACAAACTAGCACGAGGAAATAATTAAATATCACCAGGACAAAGCTCAGTTTACAGGAAGCAGTTTTTTTTAAGTCAAATTTAAACACGTGTTTCATTTTGGCTGTCTACACAAAAACACAGATATCAATCTTGGACACCATTTATTTTTTTAAATGTAGGTTCTAGACTAGGTTTATTTTTAAACTCCCAACATTGTTTCACAGGAAAATACAATTCACCTTAAAGCGGATGCATTTGCACATGCAACTACAGTACATGCACTACAGTTGCAGTCGGTCAATAGTTTAAATTTTTTTTGAATATTTTTACATTTAGGGAAGCTAAGCTGAGTGGTTAGAGCAGTTGTCCTCCAATGGGAGTGTTGGAGTGTTCGATTCCACCTGCAGCTGTAATGGATAGAACTATCTGCTGCTTTGCGATCTTATCTGAACCCTGCAGTGCCTCTGTGTGTTGTCTCTGGACATGCTCACCTTCCTTGCGTCCCCCTTGCAGACCATCAGCGTCATTATGCGCTTATGTGAGAGATTTTTTTTCATTATCACGCTGTTGACCTTCAACCAAAGATTAAAAGCGTGTTAGGAATTTTTTTTGTCTCCAAACCCTACGTGTCATTTTTCACCACTTTTTATTGTCTGTCCAAACAGGTCTCACTTGTAAATGAGTCTTCGAGGCTCAATGTGACCTATCTGTTTAAATAAAGGTTGAACTGAATTGAATTGAATATATTGCTCTGTGATCAGCTGTTTAGGATTGCTGCTCATTGTTCGGTGCTTGATGGGTAATGCCTCGTATGTCCAGAAGGGGGCGCACACGGTCGTTTTCTTCATTCTTCATACTGTAAGTGAAGGAAACAGTGTCCGTGTCGTTTCTCACTTGTCTTCCCCTTTTTAAGGTAATTATTTGATTAGAATATATGATTCCGTTTTACTACTTTACTAAATATATGTAACTCAGTTTTACTGATGCATTATATTAGTTTATCACGTTCTTTGTTTTATTTGTGTCGATGACATGAAGAGGCAGGTGTATTCGCTAGCTTCTTAGCGTGCACATCTCGCATGGTTAGCTGAACTTTTGTCATGCGTTTGGCATTAACCAGCTATGTTTGTATGTTAACTGTGGTACGCATGTTTTGTTCTTATTTTCTTACGTTTTCATTTACTGAAGCTGTTAATATTAATTCCTGTTTCACATGAACTGGGATGTAAATCCTTCATCAGTAATGGTCATAGACCAAGACAGTACTAAGTAGTTCATGTCTTAATAGAAGAGTGAAAAGTAACTCATTGACTGATCAAAAGTTTAAAAAAGTAAATAAGTTAAATGAGTACAATTCTGTTTTGAAAGATTGTTTAATTAATATTGGTTTTAATTGACCAGGTAATCAGAGTAAGATGTCAAATGTTAAGAAAAGGTCTCTCCAAAAGGCTAAAGGTGAAGTTCAGTTAAAATGGATTGTTCTGATAAGCATTTATATATGTTAAAGGTGCTGTACTGTTATGAGAATTGTTTATTGTCATTTAATACATTCTACATACAGTAAGTGAAGGAAACTCAGTGTCCGTGTCATTTCTCACTTTTATTCCCCTTTATAAGGGTATTACACAGTCACATGTTGAAGTGTCTCTGGGCAAGACACTGAACCTCTCCCTACTTCTGATGTGTGTCCCATCGGTGCATGAATGTGATAAAGCACTGATTAGTCTTTGTATAGATCTAGTAGAGAGCTGTATGAATTAGGAGTTGAATGAGTATATAATTTTTAAACTCGACATTAACATAATAAAACCCGAGTAGAACTCGAGTATTTGATGACGTCATAGATCTCAAGATACGAAAATAAATGAATAAATAAAACCGCAAAAAAAGGTAATTATTTACAAAAAAAAAGACCAACAAAACATTGGGAGTGTATATTATGCTCCTACCATTTATCATACTACAAATAAGTCACAGGAAAAACTAAACTATTAGTTATTATTATTAAACTGCAAACGTGAAGAAACATGCAGCACGTCAGAAACGAAACTTAAACCGAACCTGGTTCTGGTCCGGTGGATTGGACCCGGTGTTACACCATACTCTGTGACCTGCAACAGTGCAACACTGCCCCCTACGGTCATACGGTGGTCACATAATATGACGTCACTACGGATACTCGACGTAACATTTTTAACCTCGATAGACGTCCTAGCAATCGATGTGTAGATTACTCGAGTACTCTGTTAATGCCCTAGTATGAATGTGTAAATGAGGGCACAGATTGTAGTGTAAAGAACTTTGGGTATCTTGATAAGATAGCAAGGCACTATATGAATACAGTCCATTTACCATTTAAAGGTTAAATTAACGTATAACAGTAACCCAATCTCATTGTTGATCCAAATGAACATTCTTGGCATTTTCAATGTAACTGTTCTTATATTCGAGACTGAAGAGTGCAAGTTGTTGAAATACAAAAAATAAAAAAAAATAAAAAACAGTGCCACCTATTGACCGGGCATACAAATTATAGAAGCCACAGCGAGTTCAAGGTATATTGCAATCTTGTCTAACGTGATTGTGGTCATAGCATTATTGTGCCAAGGCATAACATATTTACGATCAACATTGAAAAATCAATAAAGCTTCCAGGAGATTGTTCACGTGTAAACAGGTTCTTAGTTTTCACACTAGTAATGGTTACTATCAATTACACAACTTGTTCATTGGTCTGCATGAAGTTTTTGTATTCCTTTATGCTCTTCCAACGTTATGTCGATGCTCCAGTTACCATGCTGGATTCATATTCTGCGAGAGGTGAAGTAATCTGAGACATCCTTTTCCATATGAACATTGCATACTCCGTGAGAAGCACCCCCCCCCCCCCCAACCCCACCCAACAGCACTGAAATAGATTACTTCCTGCTGGGGTCTCCACTCCTTCAATACCAGACATTTAAAACTACAGAGATGGTACACGTTGTTTGGCATTTAAATATTAGTCGCAAAGAGACTGCCACCGTTTACAACAGACGGTGCACAATAATAATCAAAATAGGGAACGTGTCACTACGCTGCCTGGCTGAGGCGTACCCTTTCCCAGTCACCACAGCCACGGAGACCTGCCTGCGTCTCCACGCACAATAACTATATTAACGCCTTCCACGAGTTCATTGCTATTTGACTATTGTTGTAAGTTTTCCAGGAACAGTTCACATAAGTTTTCATAAAGTGAAGTTTCAAATTCATAAGTTTCAACTGTAGTACAGTTTACATACATTTTCTGTAGTACAGTTTACATACATTTTCTGTAGTACAGTTTACATACATTTTC
>NC_056505.1:36309821-36365401 GCF_014905685.2 Nematolebias whitei
AGTACAGTTTACATACATTTTCTGTAGTACAGTTTACATACATTTTCCTGTTTTCCAGGAACACTTGTAAAAATGGCTGTACTTTCTAACAACCTTGTCCAGTTGCTCCTCAGTGCAACAGCTGAAGCAAAATGGTACCTTTGGGGTTCATTCGCTTTTACACGTAAACCCACCCACAACAAAGCTAAATTGTAAATGGTAAATGGACTGTACTTATATAGCGCCTTTCTATCTTATCGAGATACGCAAAGCACTTTACACTACAATCTGTGTCCTCATTTACCCATTCATACAGCACTCTATGAGATCTCTACAAAGCTAATTGAACAAATCATTCTAAAGAGACTAATCAGTGTTCTATCATATTCATACACCAATAAGACACACAATGGAGGCAACAAGGGGTTCAGTGTCTTGCCCAGGGACACTTCGGCATGTGACTGCTGGTGGATTAGAACCCCCATCTCTTGCAATGGAGGATGACTGCTCTAACCACTCAGCCACAGCCGCACTGTCAAGCTGTGACCAATCATACAATAGTTGATGCATACGACTGAGTGAAAAAGTTAATCACATACCCTGTACCCTGTAATGAACAGGCTCTCGGAGCTCACGTGAGAATAAAATGATATCATTTTCATCACGCAAATATGTTAGCTACAGCAGATTTCTTCACTTCTTGTGGAGTATGAATCCAGCTTTAAAATCAGCCAGGCACATTCTCCAGCTCCCTACACTATATCCTGATTTAATGGAGGCACAAAGCTTGGTTAGAGGGTCAACCTTCATTCATTATTTAATGGGGAAGAGGCTGCAAACAGTCAGCCTGGCCACCAAGGTTAGTGATACATTACGCTGACTGGGCCAGAGGAGAGCTGCTCGGCCGAATACAAACATGCTCTCTCATCTGCTTCACTCTGTCTGAGCTGCCCTCAATCCCACTGCCCCTGACCCTAATGCTCCCTCTCCAATCACCACCCTTCCTCACTTCTCTGGAATTCGAAATCAAGCAGGTGAGACTGGGATTTAATGTAAGCTTCCACGGCGAGAGCAGCCCTGTAACTCTGACCAGCCCATGTAACGTGAGAGGAGGGGGACCACATTATTTTATTGACGTGCAGCAAACACCAGCGGTGGAACAAAGGCCACTCAGCACCTATTGAGGGAAAAGGCTTGCAGACAGGGTGGTTGATTAGCGATTCGAAACAGAGACCCTGAACTGTGTAGCACATAATAAGAGCTTAGGGACGAAGGCATGGGCTGAGAGGGGCTAGAGGTACAGTGGAGGTGTACTGAGGACAGACGAGAGGAAAGGCAAGGTTTTGCCATGAGAAACTAATTGCCAACAAAAACAAACGTAAATATGAGTAAAAAGGCTTTGAGGGATACTAAATCCATAGGCTACAGTGCTGGTAATGTGTTTATATATCAACAACAGTTAGTGGGATAAGCCCTCAATCCACTGTCAAGCTAAATGGTTTACGCATTTTGGTTTGTTTATTTGGATGTCAATTAGGCAAATTCGTCTGACACATCCAACGATGAAGAGATCCGGAGCAAGGGAATTACTAATTCATGTCCAAAAGCTCCAATCTCCTTTAAAACCACAGCGACTTGATCTTCACCTTTTATTTGGCCTTTGAGAAACATTGACTGTGTCAGATGTGCACGATGGCAGATGTGTGTGTTTTCTTTCCTCCTCTCTTTTTGCACGCTCTCCTCTTCCTTTGTTCCACTGGTCTAATCCAGTATGTGTGGGCCGGTAAGTTTAATGGAAACAATTTATTAAGTTCGGCTTAAAATGCCATCTGCAGCTAAGCCTCCCAAAGCCGCTAAGCTCCTAGTTTCGCCCCAGAGCTTGCTGTGTTCACGCTTACTGTAATGCTCTGTTTAAAATGAGCACAACGGGTCAAAATTAATCAGGATTACAAGGGCACAAATCCACTTCAGAAATAGGTTTTCTACCAATCTTTCCCTTGCTATCCCAAAATGCCTCAGGATTTTTTTTAGGGGAAGTGGCACTGTGAAGGTTTACCATCACACTATGGTAGGCTGCACCTCTCTAAAACAACAGGGCCTCGGGGAGTACACAAGGACAAGTAAAAGACTGTGACGGGATTATAGGAACGGCTCTAAAACCCAAAGATGCAACATTCAACATAGTCAGCGTAGATTCCTAAATGTTCTTCTCAGATATTTCTAGCTGCAGACAGCTAGGTGATAACTCCACACTGTTTCCATAGGCCTAGCATTTTGAAATGTCATAAGAGGAAAGAGTCTATCTGTGCTCTGTGGAGGTGCCCTGTACGTGCTCGGCAGCTACATTTAGCTTTATATTTGCCTGCAAGCAAGTGACAACAGTAAACTCTAACCTTCAATTCAATAATGGCAGCCCTGAGAGGAGCACAAGTCTGAAACATTTTTACTTCAACGTGCCATCCTCCGGGAAATCAATAATTTGCAGGAGGTTTAAAACAGGAAATAAACAAAAACCAATAACTGTTAGATAATGGGTGCCCTCTGCTGTACCTGCCTACATCATAACCACCAACACAAACAGGCCCATAGGAGCTGCTGGGTAAAAACACCCAGAGAGAATTGCACACTGTGCAAAGTACTAATGCAGACACAATTACCTTGTGCTATTATCAGCAGCAATGTGAAAGAATGACAGGTTGTCAACAGGCCAGCAATGTAGAAATGATGAAAACTAAATATGAAAGAAAAAAGGCAATGGTTGTCTGGGTTTTGCCCAAAACCCTGTTCTGTGTGGATAATTACAGCACACTGCCATCACTGATTACAATGTTGGTTTTTCCTCTTCTCTATGAACCCTGAACCGTTTCATTACCATGACAGTTTGTGGGCCTGTGTACAGTTTGGATGTAACCTCAGCTGTTTGTACCCGTAACTACGTACTTGCCAAAGTAAAGCTGACAAAGAAGCAGAATGTTTAAAGGAAAGAAAAGGGAACAGAAACGTTTTTTAGTTAGTGATTTACACAGATACACAGTATACTATATACATGTATCTATGTAGATTTGTGTTTGTTTAGAAGTCAACCAGCTAACAACTCAACAGACCTGGTGATCAGAAGTCGGAAGGCTTTTCATCTGTCCCTCAGGACCATGAGTGAAGCTGGTAATGGGACACATATGCTGGTTGCTGCATACCAAATTAGAGGAATACAGCCTGTGGGCATTTCTGTATTACACACAATATTCACACACAGAAAAGCCCGTCTAGGCCAAAAACAAACACTGTCCTAGCACCCATTATTGCACCAAACAACAACAGCGGAATGCAAAATGGTAGCTTACTGGAAACTGCAATCTTCTTGTGAAAACTAGTTTTTACTTGTCACCACTAAATGACCTCATCAAACTGCAGATTTCTTCACTGCCTTACCCTTTCTAACCTCTAATTCCTCTCTGGTGCGCTTTGTCTAGATCGCCTAAACAGGATCTGGTTGATTTGTGTGATAATCAGGAGAGACTTTGATTGGATTGTCTGGTTGTAATTCCAGGGACTTAATCCTCTGCCCTGAGCATTTGCACGATCGGCTGAAACATTCCTTCACCTGCTACAATGAGAGGGGATTTGGAATGTGTGTGCAGCAGGGAGCGTGTGACGGCACAGCGATGGTTTCAGTGTTTGTGTCTGCTTGTATGGATACATAATTTTAACAAGCATGTGGGAAAAATGAGTGAACACCCTGAAAGCTGATAACAGAAGTAGTTCAGCAGCTTGGCAGGGAACATATGGCGTCAAATGTGGTCCAGCTGTTTGGTTCATCATAAAAGTCTGGAAGCCGTTGTCATTGCGAATGCTGGTTTTACAAGGCTGACGGTGGTCACAGGTCATCTAAATCTCACAGCCAGCATGCCTGTTCTCTCCCCCATGTCAGCTAAGCTTTTCCACTCAGTAGTCAAAGTTACTGTACAAAACCAAGATACTAATGAACTACGATGCCGAGAGTGAACATGAGGAGGAGGATATACGGAGAAGCATTAAAACCTCAAGTTTGTTACTGTCCAAGTTAAAGTTAAAGCTGCAACCACGAAAAAAGGCTTGGCCAAAATGATCAAACTATGTAAATTCAACAAAAAAACAAACAAACAAAAAAACTAAACAAATTGTAAATAAACCTAATCACTGATTTTCATGCCAGAGTTTTAAACTAAGATTATCTTATCATGAGAAGGAATATAGATGCAGCTGTTTTGGTCATATTTTGAAAATCACATAATGCACAATATTGTGATATTAAGAAATCTTGCAAGATGTACTTGCACTTGGAGTTGTTAATGATGCTCAGCTACTACCACATCAAACTTCAGCTCAGTATCTGTAACTACGAGTAAGTTACATTTGCCATTTTTGTGTTGGCTATGTTCAATTGGCTGGAGGAGGATATCTTGACCTAGGTTGACTCCAGATGTTTGGAGTTGTAGAATCCAATGATTACATTCTAAAGGTTTCAATAAAATCTATCCAGTGGTTCACTGGATATTTTGCTAACAGATGAACAGAATTGACTCCAATCATTAATACCAAAGTTTCAAGAAAATCCATTGTACATTGTATAACACTTGGAGTATGTACTAGGAAAGACTCTTAGCTCCTACCACACATTTTATCTCATTGTCTGCAAAACTGACTGAATCAAAACAATGTTTGTGTTGACTAAAGTTGATTAGGGGTGACTCAAATAGTTAAACAGCTGTAGATATGCATCCAGTAATTATTTCCTTAGAGTTTCTTTTCTACACATGCACACATATACACACAGGAAAAAACATTATTACCCTTTCCCCTTCAGTGGTGGATAATACAAAACGATGAAAAACACAAACAACAAAAGGTAAGCTAAACGGCAGATGAGACATCCCAGAACAGACAAGATGGCACCAAGCTGAGGCAGGCTGATCTGGTTGTTAAGACTGCAGTGGTGCCCCCTCCCATCGCTCTCCTGAAGCCCTTCTCATATGGCTGTAGTTTACAGTGAGCAGATCCACCACCTTTCCTCTCAGCTTGTCTTAATGGGGCTCCTTCCTAGTTCCTGCCCAGAGGGGACATGGTCTGCATGCTGCTATCTGTCAAAACCAGGCTGATTGTGTCTCTTCCCTTCATCCCTGCATCCACAGTTTGACACTTTTACCCCTGCTTTGACCTGCCAAGCATCATCGCATGTCGTAAATATTCAGATGCAGCAAGCAGCCTGTGCCTGCATCGGCACGGTGACATGCCCAAAAATACCCACTGCATACATAAAAATACAAAAACATTGTGGAAGCCCTCATGGTCATACCAAACAAAAGCAAAGAAGGTCTTAAAATCTATATATGTTCATATTTGAATGCACACAGAGTTTGTGTTGTCTGGAAGCTGACAAAGCTCTTTTTCTGTCTTTTCTTTGGCATCCGTTATGATCCAGGCCTGCTGTCAGAGAGCTTGTAATGCCTGAGGGTAAGTTCCCATTTGTGGGAGCATGTGGCAAGGAGGCTTTAAATCCCCTCTAATGAACCAATATGTAGGAGGACTAAGCCTTTGGCGGGGTCGTCCAAGACACGCCACTATGCACCCAGGCAAAAATGTATGCATATGTAGTCACCACCAGGCCTTGTTTATGTCTGCAGACATTTAAATGTGAATGGGAGCTGCAGGATTAGAGCGGGACAGGATTGGACTCATTTGCAAAACCCAGTTGTTGTTGTGTTTATGAATAAAGCAGAAGAGAAAACTTAAAAGAAACTTTAAAAGAGAAAAACGTATTTCTTACCTTTGGGTGTGGTAGGGGAAAAGAGCTTCTCTGATCCTACATCAGACACCTAGAAAAACAAACACACAAACAAAAAACAGATTTTAGGTGGATGTGCCTGCTGATTAATTACTGAACTGAATCAATTTTGTCCAAAAATATAAATAATTTTCTAATGCAGTTACATTCAAGCGCACGTAAACATTTGATCTAACCAGCAAAATAGTTATTTAGCTACAAATGTGGTCACAAGTGCTTGGATTTAAAGTTTAGCTCAGTTTAACCTATACATATATATATAAAAACACACACAAATACACACAACACATATATACATATACATATATACACATACATATATATATATATATACATATATATATATATTAGTCTCCAATCAGACACAGAGGAGCTTCTTCTTTTTTATTTTTTCTGATGAAGTAACATTAGATGGCACTGTTGGGCCCCTGAAAACCCTTAGAAGAATCGCTGTCAAGAACAGAAGAAACCAGTCAGTTGGCTAAGTAATATTTGAGCATAAAGGCTTTAAAAAACAAGTTTCTGATAAGAAATCACATTACACACTGCTTTGTCATTAAAAAAAAAGAAATGTTATATCTCATATCCAGAATATTGTTCTATTCTTGTTATTTGTCAAACAAAGCTAAATCAGCAAAAATCTTACATTATCTGATGAAGCATCTCTGACTGAGCTGACATTACACTAGAAGTGTAAACCTGGTGGACTAAAACAAAATGTTTGTTGAGTCTTTACGTGTCTGAAGCGATAAAGGAAACGTCTAGACTAAATACTGCCAAGTACCCTCTGTTATGCTTTAGAATGACTTGTATGTGCTGGCAAGCACTACCCAAACTAAAACATATACTTTTACAAAAATGCCTTTCTGATCAGGCAGAAAATTTTATGAGCGTGACTGAAAATCAGTAAATCCACACACACCCTGCCATTGTCTAGATTTACTGGTGTGCTTGAAAGATATTTACAAAGAAAACCTTTCTCAGCCTGTTTTACGAGCCAATTTAGGGAGCTGTTTTTGAAGCCACAGTTTCCCTTTGCTTTAGCTCCTCTCATCTGAGATCTGCAGACTTGTAAAAATCTGCAGGAGTTGAACATATGTTCCACTCAAAGGTCCCGAGTGTCCTTAACTGCCACGCTTGTATTTCGTGTTGCACAAAGGGAGCATATGTAAAGAATGAACAGTGAATATGAGCGAGCACAAGAGAGACGGAAAGAGAAAGCAAATGATTTTGTAAACACAGATGGCTGTCCTTGGCATCCCTGTTAGTTCTTCACAAGTGTTTTGAGGACGTCCTCTTCTTTCCAAGACCTCCCGATTTCTACTTGACTACCGCTGCGTTACTTTTCTGTACGATGTTTGTGTGTCTGAGCTCGATGCCTTGTCTCGGCGATAACCACAACACAGCTCAAGTAAAGCAAGAATTCTCACACTAATTTGCTTTATCAACACATTGGCTGTAACAAAACTATACAAACGGGAAACCTCAGGGAAAACCCATAGAGGAGGTAAGGTTCCAATTTACAGAAAGTACAAAATAATTTATCTGTTGTAATTTACAGAGAAATATTGATTTTGGTCAACCTCTACTTTGCAGCAAGCTATAATAAGTCAACTGCTCTAATCTCCACATAATACACCCAGAATAACAGACTAAGCTTTTAGGTCTGAATCTCAGATGTTTTGTGCATAATAAAAAAATTCTACATAGCTGAGTATTTCTTTAAAATCTGTTAAGGTAAGCTATTGCTAGAGCAGCTGTAACCCCATCAGCAGTACAGACTGAGGGTGTTTTCACACATGATAGTCCGGTAGATTCGGTTCGATTGGGGACCAAAATTCAGAACATTTGTTTACATTTCAGCTGATGTGGTTCACATTCACACTGCGTCTATTGAGCCAAGCTGTTCCCCCCCACTCGCCTGTGGTGGCGCTGCAGCAAGAACTACTGAAGGAAACAACACAAAAACCTCTAAGAAGACACTTCTTCTTCTTCTTCTGGAAATAAAAACAAAAACGGAGTGGTGTTAATTTTTAGCGGTTTTAGTATTTCTGTTTTGTCATTTTTCAACAGTGGACTCAGCATGAGTGGAAGATGAGGCAGAAGACCACGGAGAATGTTGTTTTTCACACAAGGCGGCTGACGGTTCCTTATGAGGTAAGAGAAATGCACGTTGGTTCTGCTTGTATTTACACAGAATGCCGTGCGCTGTAGTCCACTTCCAGCTTTTGGAGCGGTCTCCAGTCCGCTTGCATTCACACTACATTCGAACCGCGCTAGAGTTCACTTCAATCGAACCGAGACCTAGGTTTTTAGGCGGAACAGAGTTCACTTTTTTGGTCTGCATCAGAGTTTGATTGCGCAGTCACACCTCCCCAAACAAACAGGACTTTCTAGGCAAACGGACTAGAGTTCGATTAAAGCGGACTAAACAGGGCTGGTGTGAATGCACCCTGAAAGACCTGCCATCCAGTGAGTTTATGGAGATCCAAATGCTGTACATTAAAGAGAGATTATTAACACCTCTTTGATCCCCAAAACATTCAAAGAAACAAACACTCAGTTGAACAGAATTACTTCATGTTCCTCACAGTAAACAAAGGGAAAGATTGCAGGGGAAAGACAGAGTGTTGTGCATTGCCCCTTTTCAATCTCCCAGAACCAGGGCGCCAGACTACAACACAGGCTCTTTGTTGGCTTTGGATGACATTAAACGCTCCAGTACCAGGCCTCAGCACTGCGGCAACACAACCTCAGCCTTGAATCACAGCCCGGCAGGCCCAGGAAGAAAAATATGGGCTCAGAATGAAATGAAGCTTGTCAAATGGACACGGGAGTTGGCTCAGGGTCTTGCTTAGAGTGGCACGGGGTCACAAAACCAGAAAAAAACAACAGCGTAGGTGATGCTATAACTCATTGTAGCAGTTCAAACAGTTGTTATGACCAGAGTGGTTATCCAGAGAGCATGACAGACACAACATGTTCGGGAGAACAGAAAACCTGTTTGTTAGTTGACAAAATGACCTAGGTCTTACTATTCCTGACCGTTAGAGTCAAAGCAAACTCATTTATATTTCAGCTGGATTTCCAGTAACATCAACAACTGATATTTAGGGCTCAATGTTGTGTTTTGCACCTGCTAAGTCTGTATGAGTCAGTCAGTCATATAATCCACAATTACAAGGCCAGCTTGCAAAAGCACTCCTTAAAAAGGCATGTCAAAGCAGGGCTCTGATTTGGCTAACTCTTGTTTTTGTAGAACTTTCTGGGCTTTGTCGGTCAAGTTGACATTTTTTTACTGGGCTGTGCTGCTGGCAGTCTGAGCTGCTTGTGGTTGTGGTGTGCAGAGGTCATGTATAACAAATTCTTCACACTCTCTTTGTTGAGGCAACCCTGGCTTCCATTAAAAACAGACAGAGAAAGATGAGACAGAGGGGAAATACTTCTATAGAGAAACAGAGAGACAATGAAAATAAGGAGCAAAGGCCAAGTTTTCCAAAGGAAACAGGGAAATTTAACCATTAAAAAAACTATGAGGGAAACTTAAACTGCATTGCCTAGGAGCCAAAACCCCTTGGAGCGAGCCGCAGGAAGCCTGACCTTTGTGAGGGCCGTCTGCTATTTGAGCCTGGGGCTTCAGGGGCCAGGCCTCCTCTCTCGAGGGCCGTCAGCAGGCCTCAGCTTTCCTTCCCTATTCTATTCATTAGCCATGCTTTATGATTCAGCTTCCTCTGAGCCACACAAGAGCTCCCTGAGGAAAGAGTGCTGGATAGAGGGAGGAAAAAAAGGGAGTAAGTCTGAGGGAGGGGGCAAAATAAAGAAGAAAGAAGGAGGTCACAGGGCCCAGCCGGAGCTCAGATCTCAGCAGCTGTGAAATCCTCCTGTTTCCTCGGCAGACGTAAAAAGAGCGGGGGGGAGAAGGAACAGGAGCCCAGGGAAGGAGCTTGGCCAGTAAGCCCACCATTACAGAGCTAACTCTCTAAGCACCACATGCTGAATGATAATTCCCAGATTCAGGGAATACTAAATTACAAATTACACTGCTGTTTATTTTAAAAAGTCCACAACTTCCCTGTGCACCAATGACTTATTTGCCCCATAAATCTCCACATGATGGCAGGGCCATGAAGGGAAATGGGACATTCAGCGTGAGGCAAACTGCACTTGCTTTCACAGCGAAAAAGCAGGCGGAAAACTCTTTAAAATGTCTCCGTGTTCACATTGCTTTTACTGAACAACTTAGCAAGATAATTAATTTGCAAAGCTGAGACGTCCTTAATTGCAGTCTTGGTAGTGTTCAAATGCCTTCACGCTTCGTTTTTACACAATGGCCCACCAGAGCAAAGCGGTGCAACTATATGAGGGAGGGCAGTATAATCAACTGAATGACCTTGAGGCATAAATTTATAAAAGCATTGATCAGTTAAAGCTGTGATTTCACTGAGACAGGAAGGTCAGCAATTACCCAGATTCAATTAACCTCATTTACCAAAGACTGCTGAGAGACCAGTTTCTCCCCCAACAACACACACCACAGCAGCCCCACTCCGCTTTATCAAATGATCCCCAGGCTTTCAATCTACCTTTGATCCGAGAGCTCTATTTCATGCCCTGCATTCCATGTAGCCGAGCTAATTATCGCCAAGCAGGAAGAAACCTTGCAGTCAGAGGTTAAAGAAAAGTAGACTAAATACAATCAAATCAAAGAGTACAGCCTCCTCCCACCACCGTATGAAGCAGTACACCTTCTCTTCCCTGGTATAATTTTAAACAGCCTGACAGTGCTATCACAACAGCTGAGAGGGAAAACAAAGAAACCAGTTTGTAGGCTTTGTTGTGGGCTCATTCCTGTAATGACTATAATTATTATTTACATCTGAGTCATTTAGCACATGCTATGTTTTCAACAGACAGTTGTTTGACAAGGTGGTGAGTCTTAACGTGAGCATACCACAAACTAGACGTGAGCCGAGTTTTTTAAAATGACTTTCTCCTCTTGAAAAGATAACTCATGTAAAAGGATTGGCAGCTTTTGATGGTCAGAACAAATATATATATATATATATTTAATATAAATATAATAATCACTTCTTCAGAATGCTGCAGACAAGCAAAACACAGAAAAAAAAGACCACAGCGCATTTGTTCTTCATGCTTCCCTGCACAGCTGCTATAGATGAGAAAGTAGAAAGTCTTGATGGAGGCAAAGATGCTTGATGCATAGTGTGCACAGCCATTTTTATATTTGTAGTGATGCGACCTGACACGAGACAAAATGATTCAATAGAAAGTGTGACAAAGGAAGAGGAGGGTGAAAACTGAAAAAGAAGGAAGTGGGCCAGAGGACACATATCCTACATGGACAATCAGGCACTCAATTACCCAGACTGAACCTGTCTGTCCATGCCCCCACCTACAGAAACACACACAGATGAACTTGAATGCATGCACACACACCCACAGACACACACCCAGACCCACATACAGACACACGCACAGTTAATTTGCTTTTCTGCTTGGTGTTTCATCACTGTCAACTTCCACCTTCACTGCCCTCTCTTCCAATTTTCCATTCACTGTCACCTGAATTCCTGTATCCCCCCCCCCCCCCACACACACACCCCATTCAGAGTGGTACTAAGGTGCAGCTATAAACCGGAAGTGACACGGCGTTTGTCGTCAAGAGCCCTGATGTGCTGGAAAGAGCTGCTTGAGGAAACCAGGTCAGTGGAGTACACAACCTCTTAAAATCAATTTCTAAAACGACTGAAAAATTGATCTTGAATTTACTTCTTCGGATTCAGCTGTTCTCTGTTTAGACATGCTCTGTACGTGTTTGATACATGATTCATTTTTGATGCTTGTTATCTTGTTTTGTTTTCACAAGGCGTTATGAATATGATGCATCAGTAAAGACTACGATCAGTGTCCTTCAATGTTCTATACTACTGTCACCTTTTCTCCTCGAATGTCTGAATACTACTTTTGCAATAAATTTTGCCAACAGACATGCACAGTGGGCCTACAACTCTGAGGCTGCAACAGGAGACACCAAATTAACTATCTCTCCCATGCATTTGCATGTGCACTGGTCCAGAAATGTAATGACCTACCGAGTGGTTGTTTCTAATAAGTTGAGGCAGTGCAATGTTTTTCACTGGAACAGAAAGAACCTATCCTTACGATCAGCTCCCACCCTCCACTCTCTCCATATAAGGCGCTGCTTGCTTGTCAGGTGTGAGCCAGGAAGACTGCAACACTCCAGCAAACATGGTGAGGTATATATGGCGAAGGAAGAAAGCATCCCATGCAACTGACAACCAGCAGATACTCAGCTCAACTGGAGCATCATTAAGAAGATAATGAATTCCATGGTGACCACGTAGTGAAGTGAACTTTCCTTGCTCGTTTGCAAAATATACACTAACCACCTTGGACTTAGTTCGAGGTGCCATTTCCATAGGCACGTATAATCGCTTGTGTCTGTGTCAGAGCACTGGTGCTGGAAGCTGTTCTTTCCTGTCCCCCTAGCAACAGACACAAGGAAATTAATACCGATGGAGGAGCACGGGGGCTTGAGCTTTGTGTAAAATATTACCCTCCGTCTCACTTACTGCGCTCTACACTATCACTCCTCCCTTCCCTCCCTCCCAGGCTGAGCAGCAGTTGCTAGCCCTTATCATTGCTGCCTGTCAGTTTAGTATACAAATTAGCAGTCTATCAGGGGAATGCAGGGGCCTGTTTCATCTGTAGGGAGAAGGGCAGAGGCACACATTGCATTAAAGCCTCTTGCCGCTGCAGACAGAGAGGGTCACAAATCAACGCCACAGCAGGCCCACAGCCAGTACTAACCAGATAAGGAGAAATGAAGGAAAAAGGACGAGCCATATTTCACTAGAGAGGATCCAGATCTGCTCAACCTCCCTGCAAGGAGTGAAGTATGGATGTGGGGTACAGGAACTGATGGGGCCACAAATCATGATAGCAACCTGATGGGCCGACAAAAACTACAGGAATAAAAAGTAGAGAATCTTAGTTGATTAGAAAACTACAACCTTAGGGAAATTAGCACGTACACACAAGTGAATGTGTGGATGCTAATACTAGCAGAGACAAAACATCTGGCGAGGGCTCTCATTAAGTGGCATAATGCAATGAGGCACTGTTTAAATTGCAGCAATAAAAGCAGACAGACAAATCATCTCGACCATTGCAATCCATTTAACTCAATTAATGAAACACTACATCTATGCTCCGTGGTTTTAAAGCATCTGTGGCTCTCCTTGTTGGCTAGTGGAGGGAGCATTAAGCCCTGCATAAAACCATGGACACAGGAGGGCAATGAAAGATGGGAAAACAAAAGCAGGAATTACATTTGTTCTCTTCAGTGAAGCCCAGCTGAGCGTGAAAAGGGCTCGGCCTTCTTTTTAATGTCAAAATGTATGCCAGCAGCGATAAGAACCTCGGATAATCTTTCAGTGGAATCGGGGTTGTTCGTCATTACTCAATAGTCCTGATACAGATCTGAGCAGTGAACGCCTCCCTTGCCTCTCCAGGCTTCACGCCAGCAGAGATGGCTGATAGTCCTTTAAGACATGGCTCACTGCTTCCTGATTGGTTGGTCAAAAGCCACAACCAAATTGCTCCCTCTGGGTGGGTGTGAGAAGGTATGATAGGGAGGTATGATTAGGAGTGGGCACAAAAACTCACATTCCCCACATCCACCCTCTCCTTGTTGTAAAGCCTTTTCACCATTGTCAGTGTGGGTGGTGGGAAGTAAAAAGCCTTTCTCAATGTTATTGTCTGAGAGGCACGATAACAGACAGGCGGATTATTTCAAAAACAGCTTCCTCTGGAGCCCTCACAATGTGCCACCGTTGTTGCTGTGGAGAGGATCCTGGAGGAGATAATAATAATATTCCTAGTCAGAGCCCTTGCTGCATCCGAGCTGCCTTCGAACAGAGAGATACACATCACTCTGACTGGCCCGCTGTGACATAATCACCCTGCAGAGAGCTGCAGGCAAGCTTGGTAGGCAAACCACCTCTCACTGCAGCTTGTTAAGAGAAAGGTGGTTTTAAGCAATGCTCAATAAAAGCTACCGTTGAACTTTTTTAGTCCATCTGAACAATGTCTTGGTGACTCATAGTCCACCTCAGGCTACACAAGTTACATTCCTCCTTTCGTCTTCCCTCTTAAGACTACTGTGCTTTTGACTTGGATGAATTTGCTATGATGGGGGGAAAAAAACTCGGCTGGATTTAAATAATGCAGCGATAAAACAGAAAAGACAACTGTGACCCTTTCCCTTGCCTCAACCCACACACAGTGAGTTTCTTCTGCATTAAAGACAGCAGACAAAGAGAAGAAAAGGCAGAGCTGGTGCTAAATGAAAATATGTGGTAGGCATTAGTTTGTTCCTCTGGGCGCGGACACCTTTAATGAGAGGAAGAAATGTGCAGCAAGAAGCAAATCTCACCTGTACTATGAGAGTGATTGAGAAAAAATGAATCATCTCTCCTTTAACACAAATAAATATTGTTCTAATAAAGTGAGTTTGAAGCAGACTCTTGGCATAAAAAAAGAAACTCTGGGGGATCTTAGCTTGATTCACCATTTAGACCAGGGGTCTGCAACCTATATGATGAAAAGAGTCATTTCTTCCCCTTTGCACACTAAATAAAATGTCTATGGAGCCGCAAAACCTGATAAAACTGTGATTATCAACTGGTGGCCCATGACCCACTTCAAGCCCGTTGGAGGGGGCTTTTCTGTCCAGTAGGTGTGATATTATGAAACTAAAATGTCAAATTATTATTAATATTTATTGATATTTGTATATTTTAGGGCACAAGAAAAGATGGGAATTATGAAAAGAAAAAAAATATATATAATTTCTTTACAAATTTCATAAAAATTTCAAACACAAGTATGCAGGCTTATGTGAGTTTTCTTTTTAATTGTGGAAATAATTCATAAAGTATCCTATTATGAAGTAATAAAGCACAAAGTTAATAATTAGGCCAGTTTGTTGAATACATAAGAGAATTTTAAAATGAAAATAAATAGTGTTACTGGTTTTAAGACTGTGTAGCTGTACATATTGCCCAGGACATCCTTGTAAGAGATTAATAATCTCAATAGATTTCTTCCTGGTAAAATGCAGGTTTTAAAAAAATAAACCTTCCATTTACTTTGACTTTGTTTTTTTCTTTAATTTTTACTGTCATGAAGTTGACTCACCATATTTCTTCTCAGAAACTTGCCTTAAAGGTACCCCCCCCCCCCCAAAAAAAAAAAAAAAATATAAATAAAAAATTGGTGGATTTGAGAAAAAGATCACACCATAAGACAGGAAGTGAGCTAAAAAAAAGTGGCTAACAAACTACTAGCATGATGTAGTCAACAAGTGGGGAGTGGTGGCGCAGAGGTTAGAGAGGTGGGCTTGTGATCCGAAGATCGCCGGTTCACGCCCCGGCCCCGACAACATCAAAATTGTGGGTGGGGTAGGTGAAACACCCACACTTGCCCCCACCCTCATTCACCCCACTCTGGGCCCATGAGCAAGGCCCTTAACCCCCACCATGTGCTCCCTAAAACAGGTCTCTCTTGAAAATGAGTTCTCGTGGCTCAATGAGACTAACCTGGATAAATAAAGGCTAAATAAAAAAAAATAAAAAAAATATACTGTATTGGCAAAAGAAATGACTAGAAAACAGGTAAAACAAGCCATTTCTTGTTGTTGGTACAACAACCAATAAACTTCAGCTTTATGGTAGTTTTGGTCAAAATGTAGAGCCGCTGCAGAGGGACCAAAGAGCCACATTGAGCCACAGGTTGCAGACCCTCACTTTAATACCAGACATACCCCAGATATCCCGGGACCCATAAACCTTCAGTTTTCCTAATTGTGGAGTTCAAAAATGATTAATGCAACAGGGGTGAGAGGTTGTTCAGTATGTCACACTTAAGCTTAGGTGTTCACGATGATAACCTAATCATGTCAGTCGACCTCTGTGAAAACCAGCAAGGCTCTCAGCATCAACATCAATTGTTACACTGAGGAATGAAGGATTTAGAGGTAGGAGCAAGATGGCAAGTGATGAAGTGGAAAACTGGAAGTGGGGTAGAGGAGACTGGCACTCGTTTCCAAACATCCTGTTGCCCTCACACCTCCATCTGAAGGAAATGTGGCATGCCCTATATAAAGAAGTTTGTGGCTTCTAAAGCCCCGAGGCCTTGGTCGAAGAGGATGTGGCACGTTAAGTGGAATTTACTTTTGATGCAGACTTCAGGCCTCGGGTTTCTGACAGCTGTAATCCAGGTTTTTCCCTGGAGTCTCACTGCAGGGTTATCCAGGACACCATTTATACCCAAGCAGTCACCTTTAGAGATGCTTTCACTGCTCAGCTGCCATTATAAGAGGAGGAGTGACTAAGGTCGAGGTTGTTTAAGGACACGGCCTCTACAGAGATTAAAATTTATCACCAAACACAAAGCTGTTACTGAACCTTGTCTAATAATAAGTATTCAGCACTCACATAGATTATTAATAAACTTCATGTTTTCATTGTGAGTTGCAGAAGCAACAGATAAAACAAGAAACGTAAGAGCTTGCTGTATATCTGCTTCTTTGTCTAGGCTACATGTCCTTTTGGCTTTGATAATGCATTTTCCACAAGTTCTGAACTTCTTATGAATAAACACCTTGAAGTCAGACATGCTATGAATCTTTACTTTGAGAAAGCAGAGTCCTAAAATGAGCCAAGAACACTCCGCTCCCCTTACCTTCATTTCATGATATGACAGAGCTCTTGAGTCAACAATAGCCCAGATGTGTACTCTGCTGTAGGGTGGGTGGGACCGTATTAATAACTGTGATGACATATCAGCAGGACATGTCAGGGGATTTGCTTTACAGGAGAGGAGATGATGGAGATAGTGTGTTGCTAACTGTGGTACGTTTGTGAAGCTGCTGCAAGCGACTTTAACTCCATCATGACAGCTGCAGAGATCTCGTGAACGAGCTTGTGGCTTTAGACTCGACACTTACAGTGTAACGTCATTCTAGCAGAGCACATTGTGACCTGACCTTGACAATGGTAATGGTTGTAGTGGTTTTAAATTCCAGGGATTACTGCCTACTGCAACAGCTAGAAACTGACAAGGCTTGTGATTTTAGTAACTCACAGTGGAAAAAGTAATGACAGCCATATTTGGACAGCTTGTCAGTTAAATGCAGTTTTTATAATAATCACAATTAAAAATAAAATTACATTGCTAATAACTGTACAATATCAAATACTGAAAAAAAAAATCTTCAGTTTTGGTTAACTCTTTGAAACATGCTGGTTATTATCTCTGATAATAACCTGTGGAGGAATTTTATCCATTCAAAGACAAAGCCTGGGACAGAAACAATAAACTTGTGGGGAAATGTTTATTTCACTTGGATTATGGGACAGATTTCTGAGATGTCTAATAAACATTGTTAACAATGCCAAGTATATGCAGAGCATCATTTGCTCCGAATCAAACATTAATGAAGCGAGTCAACGAAACTTTGTCGTACATTGAAACGCCTAAATTATTGACGTGTAAAAGAAAACCAAGAAGCAAAAGGGGCTCTTTGAGGAACTAGTGCTACATTTTTGGGCTTGTTCATGATGGCAATAATGAAAAGCTTAATCTCTGTTAAAAGTTTGGATTTTCCTTGAGTCTCTTTGTGTAAACAGATTAAGTCACTAATGCAGAGTCACATCCAGAAGCAGTAATTATTAGGGCTGAACAAATTAGGAAAATATTGTAATTGCGATTTTTTTTTTTACCTCAATTTTGCAATTGCGATTTAATATGTGATTATTTTTCAAGGTCTTATTCTCATATATTTTTCTACAAACATAAGCAATAAATCTGTTTCAGTTGCAAAAAAACTCCACTGTTTTCAGCTCCACTGCAACTCTGTTTCTGCATTTTTTCTATAGCTCCGGGATAGCACCTTGGCTAAAACGTGTGCGCGAGGGCATTCTGTACCGCTTATCTATTGTGTTTACCAAAGCTGTAAACCCAGACTTGGTCACTGTATTAATGGGCATCATGTCTTTCGCTATGAACTTCGTTACTGCTTGAGTTATTTCCACGTGCTGTTTTGAATTATGTTCATACGGAGTAACACCTTCGAACAGTTCAGTCAGTGATCCCTGTCGGCTGCTACTTTGCTTACTTGAAGTTGAAGCACTGCTCGTTGGCGTTCTAGCTATGCAACTATCGTAAATGGCTTTGTGGTGTTTTTTAAGTGTCGATAAATATTTGTGGTGTTTCCTCGAGAGGCAGCAACAGCAGCAAGGCGGGTTCTGCACAATAGATGTCACTGTGCAGCGTCTTCTTTTTTATAGACAAAATAACTCCAAACAACGAACATGCTGCTCCTCTTTGGTACCAAACTTTCAGATGTATCAGCTTCTGTCGAGCCTGACGCCATTGTGCAACCGGTTAAAACGGTGTTGACTTCGCTCCCTACTCTGCTTTGCTCTGCTCACTCTCAAGTCAAGTAACAAGATCATGTGACCAGTCCAATCGCAGCCTTTGCAATTAGAAAATCTTGTTTTATTATTGCAAATGCAATTAATTGTTCAGACGTAATAATTACCATTCAAACCATTTTAGCAACAATGATGAGTCTATATATTGTGTTGGATTGATTTTCTTTTTTTATTTTGTAGTGTACTGGAAAAGATAAGGTTTACTGGCTCATTACCAGTGTGTATGACTGCCGTAACAAACAAGTTTACAGTCAATAAAGCAACCCTGACAATGGTGTCTGTAAACTACCTCTCGAGTGCTGAGTCTGTCTTTAAAGGACCTCGCTCTTACTGCAAACTGTCTAACTACTGGTTTATTTATTTGTGCAATTTAGAAAGCTGTGCAGTTTTTTTAAAGTAATTCTAAGGTAAAGTCTATTTCTTTCAAAAGTCATTTCATCGTTCATTCATCCGGATCCACCCGGCCTGACCCAGATGGTTCCAGCCAGTATTTGAATAAGAGATATGCAAACAGATGGAGTCAAGGCAGCAGCTTGTGTGCTCAGGCAGCCTTTTCTAACATCTGACAGAATCTTTGGATTAGTTGGGCCAGGCTCAAGGGTCTTTATACTGAATTCATTCAGTGGAGAAGGAAAATATGTGTTTGCATTGCATGTCTTTCAGTAATATAAATGCATACGATTTAACTAAGGAAGCCAAAATAAACAGTCAAAACTGAAGCAGGTACACAGAAAATCAGCAAATTTTAGATGAGTCAGAGACAGAGAGAAAGAGATCAACAGCAAAACACTTTCTCTGTCAGTACAAATAGGAATGTGGTTGAGAAAATAGGTTTTTAAATAAATGTTAAAAGCTGAACATTGTAGGATGTGGGGTGTTCTCTCAAATTATGCGCTATTTATGCTGTTCTTATTCCTCAACACATTTGTAGGTGCACAGCCAGCAAGGAATCAACAGCCACTGCTCTGCAAACATGGGCTAAAAAGACTAGTGTATTTTTCAGCCTATAAGTCACAGTTTTTTTTTTTTCATAATTTACATGCCCTGTGACTTATACGCTGAAGCGATGTATTCATGGATTTTTCCCCCCCATATTTATAAACCAATTTTTGGCTGAGATATGACCGTTTTCATTAATTCTGTCTGAAAATATTGAACACTACCATTTTCAGCCGCTAGATGGCAATCTAGTAGTTTGGCATGCTGTTGTGTAATGTAATAGGCAAAAGTGGCTATTAATGACACAATCGGCTTGCCATAGTCTGCCAACTACGTCCAGCTCCAGGATCATGCTTGGATCAACCATCAAATCAGCTTCATGTCGCTGCACCGCCCCGGCAAAATGCAACTAATTTGACCATTGAAGTGCATTAATGAAGTAAAAGTTCAACTGAGACACACCTTTACTATAATGTTGAGCAAGCAAATAATTGTTTTAGGTAATTATCTTGTTAAATTTCAAAGAAATGTGCAGCGTTCCTGATTTCCTCCCTCTGCATGCTCCTGGAGCAGCTAATACTTTTGAAATGCAGCTGATTTGACCGTTAAAGTCCTTTTATTAAGGAAAAGTTAAATTGAGACACATATTTACTATAATGTCAAGCAAACAAATAATTGCTTTTAGGTGGTTACCTTGTTAAATTTCGAAGAAATGCACAGCGAGTCGCCCCCCGTGCGCTCCTGCTTCCGCATATCAGCATTTGAAATGCAGCTGATTTGACTGTCAAAGTGCATTTATTAATGAAAAGTTCCACTGAGACACACCTTTGCTATAATTTCGAGCAAACAAACAATTGTTTTTAATGGTTAATCTTGTTAAATTCTTGTTAAAGTCTTCCTGTGCACACTCCCCCGGCTGCCATTTGGCAGCCAATCGATTTTTGGCACAACACCGGCCCACATTTACGGGTTGTCAGCGGTGACACGTAACAAACGCGACGCATCAGTGGTAACACATAATAGATGCGACTTATAAAGTGAAGCGACGTATTTATGTTTTTTCCACTTTATTAGACATATTTGGACTGATGTAACATATATGGTGGTGAGACGTGTATGGCGGAAAATGCAATACTTTCTTTTCAGCACATATACGGTTGCTGAAAGAGGGTTTTTAACATGTTAAGGTGGGGCTTCAGCTGGCCTTGTGAACGAGCATGTCATCCCACCCCATGCAGCCCAGCACTATATAACAGAGAGTACTGTAAGGATACAAAAGACTGATGTTTTTTCTTGGAGGGGCACACACACACACCCAAGGTTGATTGGACCATGGTGGGATACAAGTGGAGAGAATATATTTTTATTGTGCTCCACTCTTTCACCCACTCTAATCAATAGTTTCATGCACAGAGTAGCTGAAACAGATAAACACACGAAGCTCATCAGTTTCAGCACTAGCCATACTATATCAGATACTTGTAGAAAAACAACAAGAAAAACAGTAAAGAAGGGAACTTCCAGTTCTTCTATTGACTTTCTAGACAGATTTTAATTTAAATAGTTCGTGTTACCATAGCAATGCTTCTGGATTAATGAGTAGGAGAATATGTGGGAGTTTGCGTGGGTCTACCATTTGTGATGATTGATGGATTGCTGGAAACTAGTGAAACTGCTGGGCAGACATTAACGGCTTCTCTAACAGTTCCACTTGTTTTTTGAGCCCCCCCAACCCCCACCCCAAGCACCAACAGGTGGCCTGTCCCTCATAGCATTGCCATTTGCCTTGCACAGCAGTTACTATGGATAGTCCTCTCCAAGCTGCATTCAGGACTCTAGCTTCACAGCTCAGGCCAAAGTGATGCAGTGGCAGAATGTAGAAGGAGCTGGAGGGAGGGAAGGAATGAAAAACCCTCCTCCAATCAAATAAATGCCACTGTAAGCACAAGTGACAAGTCTTGTTTGGGGCCGTTCCAGCTTGAGGCCTGAAAGGCCAGCACTGTCTCATCTCCTCAGCTATGTCTGCAAGTTAGGTGAGTGGGTGAGATTGGGAGGGAGAAATGCCTGATTGGTGCCACAGCCAAGGGTGAACGCAGGCCAATTATATTTCCTATTCCTCAAGAACAAGCCGAGCCCTTCTGGTAAAGTGAAGCCTCTGCCATCTCTCTTCTCCACACCTCTCAAGACACTTCACATAGATAAATAAATGACAGCCCCAGTGGGGCTCGGCCCAGCCTCCCAGAACACACAGCCGAAGCTGGCTGCCTGCCTGTCCATTTTCCTTCACCTGGCATTAACTGCAGATAGACATTTTTCACATTATTATTGTTGCATTGTCTCCGTTATCCCGTTCACTCTGCGAGCTGTGGCTGATGATGTTGGCAGAGGACCTAAGGAGATTGGGAGGAAATGTCTCTTGTCAAAGTCAGCATGGCCTAGCTTTGCAGAAATTTAACAAGTTCCCTGGGCTCTCTCCATTCAGTGTCTGACGGAGCGCGGTGCCACGACACGGCCTCCTGACAGCCCAGGGCATGTCACTGTCACAGACACATGATGGACAGGACACGCACGAGGGCGAGGGCTGAAAGGCTCATGATTAACTAAACAACTTTACATCCAGCTTTGCTTGAGATATTTAAAAACCTCAGAATGAAAATAAGACATTATATGTGCTTTATTTAAGGATTGGTTTCGTTATTTTGGAAAAGTCAGACTATCTCTGTCAGAGAGCCAAACCTCTCAATATGTTAGTGTTTATTTTTTCAGTAATAATCAGGTGGAAACCAACAGACACGCTCTCAGGCTTAAACTCACTGCATATGAGCATTTTTTCCTGCACACTCTCACCACTCCCTGATGGTTAAACCAAAATCCAGATGTTGCGGATCAGCGGAGATAAAATACAAGGCAAATAAAAGTAGAAGATGGAATGGTATGCATTAACTATAATCAAAAAGAAACAAAACAGAGACCAAAATGCTTTAATTACTTCTTACATATAATTTGGTTTTGTGGGGGCAAGAAAGTCCTGACCAAAAAAGAAAGATGAAAAGGAACTCAAATTACATGGAAAGAAAGTGCAGAGGCTTTGTACACACACTCCAACTATTCTCCACAGCTGTAGACAAGGTTGAAGACTTGCCTCTAAATCTCATTGTCAATGGCCCATGGGTAATGACTGTAACCACACCAGAGTTAAATTGTTCACTGTGACTAAAAGAAAGGTGCTGAAAACACTGAAAGCAGGATGACAAAAATATATTGCCTCGTATGGCACGCAGTCTGAAAATAAAAACTCAGGCGATAGTTTCCTACAAGCGTTCATCATCTAGAATTTCTAAAGACAATCTGATTTGAATAATCTGTCATGCCATCCTGCCAAATAACAGAAGAAAAATGCTTTTTAGCCACTGGAGAGCTTGGATGAGGCCTGAGCGAGGTGCTCCATAGATCTACTTCATCGCTGTCTTCTATTTGCAGAGTCTCTCTTGACTCGCTGGTGTTTCCACAGTGCTAAATTGCACAGCTGTTCCACAATCTGTGGCAGTGTTAATTACCCAAATGTGAGCGGCAGCTCGTCAGTTCCTCGCTAACGAAGAGGCCTGGTTTTCAGCGAGGGTGCCGTATGTTTGGTATGTAGGCCCATTTCCACCCAGCGCTCCCCAGGCTGTGCTTGGACCACCCGACACATCCGCATCCTGGAGAAGATGCATCTAATTAAAGCTCCTGACTCAAATCTGCTTACTAAGAGGGACAAAACACGCGGCTTGGATTAAAAGACAGGGAGAGCGGCGAAGTGGAATGGGGGGGCTTTAATACACTGCAAGTGAAAGGGCTTAGGAGGAAATATGAGAACTCTCAATGGTAAGATCTCAGGCAAAGCTAGAAGGAAATGCTGTGTGGATGTGAGCCGATCAGTCAGCGTTTGTCAGTCTGATCCCAGAGCAGTTCCAAAGCCCCGAGGCAAAGACAAACAAGAAGGTTGTTTTCTAGAAAAGTGTCTGCTTAACAGTCTTGCTAGCATTGTCTCACACTTATCACTTCTTGACTAACGCCACACAGATTGAGAAAACTCCAACCGATAATGAATCAAAATAACTGAGTGCAACTCGAACCACAATGTTTTCAGAGATTTCCAGAAACTAACAGGATGTCTGTTCTTATAGTCGCCCTTAATTGAAGTACATAACCACAGAATCCTCTCAGCACACATTTGAACTGTTAATGCACTATGTTAGACAGTACATAACTTCATTTCTTATGTTCAACGTTCAAAACATAAAAGGTGTTGAGCACTCCCCTCGTGGATCATACTCGCTGGCTAAAAGCCTAGCTGAAGTGCACCACCCACCTCCAGGTACACTAGAACATCACAGCCTGAAGTAGCTCTGGGAGACGACATAATGAATGCACGAAGCTTTGTGTCACAGGGGCTTGTACGGTGCACAAAACGATGGGGCAATTAGGCCCACACAACACCTCGGGATGGCGTGATGAAGGACTCCTGGGCTCGTCTCCTCTGCCTCTGTTCTTCTATCATTAAGGATTGAGCAGCCACATCTGGCTAATGGCACGCCTGGGGTTCCTGCTCAAACACTGTGCCGCGCCGTGCGCATTTAATTACGTCTCATAAAGGTAACAAAAGACACAGCCTTCTCTCGGAGAAATGCTGTTCGGAAATTGGAATGGAAGACAGAAAGACAAGGAGGAACCGACCAGCGGACAGAATTACAGGTTGACCCAGGTCGGCAGCTTCAAAAGAGGCAAATTCACTCAAGTGTCCCCACCTCTCCTTGAAATGGTCTGCAATGAGCAGACTGAGAGCATGATGCTCTGAATCAAAGGGCCTTTAGTTTGTCTCCTTTCCCTCAGTAAATCATGACCTGCACTGGGCACTGCTATCAATGGCTAATTGCAGTAGGACCATGGGATTAAAGGGAGAGCTCTTTTTGAAATATGCCTGGGATTTAGTGGTTGAAGAGAAATGGGATTCCTTTGTCAGGCGAACAGAGAAAACAAGAACAACATCACAGGAGAATATGTATAACAGTGGCCTGCTCCTGTTCCATCTTGCCTCTCAGGCGCTGTAATGCCCATCGGCCCATGCAAAGGCACATGCAGCCCACGGCATCAAACACACACTGACTGACCCACGCCTTCAGCTGTACCTGAAGATATACTAAAGACCCTGAATGACTGCTTTGTGCCACACACACATGACCTTTTGAGCACAAAGAAAAACCAATACTAACAATAAAAATAATAAATAAAATGAATAATAATAAAAAGGAACAGAAAAGGAACACGAGCGGTGGTAGCCCCAGGTCCTGCAGAGAGCAGATGCCCACATTTGGCATCAGAGGGGAAGAGATGAGGACAAAGCTGTGGCTCATTGTTGAAGCAGTCAATTGTGTGGCAGTCTGAGTGCCAGCTAACGCCACAGGAAAGGTCACTGGTCACTTCCATTTGGACCTGCACATAAATCCCCTGCTGTTCCGAGGAAGCTGCATCACTAGCTTTAAAAAAACAAAATTAATAAATAACATCTGCAAAGCAATAAAAGATATGAAGAAAAAAAACATTTTGTTCCGCCAAAATCTTTACAGCCACTGGATTTATGTAGCACAAAGTGTATTTTTTTTTTATTATTTAAATGTTAAAAACAGAAGCAACACTGCACTTTGTGCCTCCCTTCACAAAAATATCATCTCCTGTATAAAATCTCCCTCTGCTTTTGGTGCACAGAGTGTTTTATGGCAAGTCCCTTGGCAGGATAAAAACGTAGATCTAAGTGCCACAGGGATGAGCATAAATTCTCTATCTCCCACCACAGACCCACAAGTGCTGGAGCTCAGGGAGTGCCCTTGAAGTACAAATAACATCACATGCTGTGCATCATCTGTTAGAAACTTATGACACGTCCGCAGAACAATCTACATTTCTACAAGTCGATAAATGAAACTGTTTACTGTGTTGTCAAGGACTGTTTGTGGAAATGTGTTATAGACATTTAAACACCTTAACCATAACACTGTGTTGCAGTATTTGTGATATAAGGTTTGTGTCATTTGGTGCAGCATGTAAAGTCAGTAGTTAGACTACTTTTAGTTTGGTGGAACCCTGTTTTAATGTAGTGAGGTAAAGAACTGGATGAACCTTTTCTTTGTCCAGTGAATCACACAAACACATCATTAAAAATGCTGGTTATGAAAGCCTCTAGTTTTTCTGGCCTTCAGAAGGAGTGGAGCCTTTTTGGTGCAAATCTGCAGCACAAGCAGATTGTATATTTCTCCGAGTTTGTCACAGCTCCAGTCTCAGAATGTAAGCCAATTCGTTTAAGCTCCACATTTTAGACAGGTTTCTGTGGGGATTTACAATACTTTCAGAGCGCGCCCCACCCTAAGCGCAGCTTTGACCCTAAATGCATCAACAACATACCTAACTGACACATCCTTTTTCTGTTTTCAGCCTCGCTCGTTTGTTCAGCCCAAACTCGTACGTTTTAATACTGATAAAATGTTAAGGCATCGCTGTCGTATGATGCTGCATCCAAATATTTATAGTATGCTTTTGAACGTCTCTTTTTCTCATTTTTCACCTCAGAGTTCATGCACACGTCCAGAATAAATCTCCATTTCTGCTTCTATCTCCTCTCCAGGCTTCAGGGGGCACACGGCATTAGTCTCGTGATGCTGGGTTTGTCATGTCTTCCCCAGCTGTGATCTGCCTGAACTCTTACATTACAAATAGCTGGAGGATTTTTCACCCTCTTATCACATTTGCCAAGCAGGCCTGTCTCTTATCAGCTTTCCGCTAGAGATAAATGGGCTTTTGAAGATAGGAATAAGAGAGGTTTTCGCAAGCTAATTCCAGAAACCCATCTGCGGTAGATTGCAGATAGGTGCCAGGGAGCAGAAAATAGATTCATATTTTTATATGGAGGTAGACGTATCAGGTTGAGAAGCAGTTGGTTTCACAGCGTCTTCTACTCTCTCCATCCCAAAGACTTGCAGAACTGACAGGCAACAAGAGGAGATAATGGATGGAGTGAGAACGTTCAATGGAAACTTCATTATTGTCCACATCCGTTACAGAGCTGCATGTGCACGAGCCCCGATGAGAGCAATATCACATTTCCTGCACAGTCTATCTGGAACTCCGAACAAAACGCAAATGAACTTTTTTTTGTTAAGTTTGCTTCATTTCGAGAACAACAACACTTTCAAACGTGTTCCACACAAACGCAACAATCTGTCGCAGAGGGAATGACTATTTTAGCGAAACAATTGACAGACTTTATGTCGAAACAGACGATGAAAACATTCAGAACGGATGAATGGTGATTTAAATCAGTGCATGTGCACGCCGCAAAAATGGTTCGATATGCAAAATGTTTTGCTTATTATTATGTTAATTGCATTTTTACATAATGAGTCAATAATTATTAAGCAGTGCTTCTGACTGAAAGTGTTGTGGTTTTGACATTTTCCAGCACAGATTAATGGATGACCTTTGAACGCAGCACTGTCCCTGTAGAATATTTTACTAATGCTCTGAAGAGAATAAAGTGGGCCAAACCTCTATAAGCCCACAAATAATGGGCCACAGTCTCGACTGCTATAAAACACGCGTGGCTTGTAAATTGTTCTTAAAAAGGTTGAAGTCAATGATTTCAACCAAGACTTGTGGCGTGGACAGGCTGACAGGCTGGTGTCAGGAGGAGCTGGTGTTACCAGATGACATGTGAGCCCGCCTGACCTTGATGCTTTGGGTTCTTGGGGGCAATGGAGGAAGAAAACCTAATTAAAGAGCTCCTCCCGTGGGTGTAGGAGACACTCGTGTTGTGGGACTCCATCCAGATAAAAGAACACCACAGATGTAGTTCAAATCATCATGTTTAAAGCCATTAATCTTATTTGTTATCCTGAATTAAAACAGTCATCAATTCACCGTTTGCTGTTAAGTTTGACAGAAATTTAGTTTAGTGAATTTGTGAAATAATCTCTGATCTTCAAGCTTAACTCGTTAAGTATTGTAGATTTGTAAGACGTGCAGGTAAACGCTGGTTTAAGTGTGGAACTTATTCATGAACACATTTTCTTCATTTTGTCCCTGCAACACGATCCGAGCGCTGCGCGCGCCTTCAACCAAACCGCGACACAATCCACGAGAAAAATGCCCCCTAAACAGACAAATATTGAAATATTACAACCAGTCCTTTGGAGGAAAACTCCCCTTCCATGAAGCCTTTATTCATCATAAGTCATCAGATTATGTGAGAGGCAATAAAAGCATGAACCGCGTCCGAACGAACCCTTACCGCCTGGAGACGCGCTGCGATCGGCGGCGGAGGAAATCCAAACGAGCCAGGCTGGAGAAAACACCAGCCCGATGTGCTTGAAGAAAACTTGTTGGGGTCACAGTAAATCCAGTATGGAGAAAAACAGACTGTTCAAAGGAGACACGATGTGGATTCTGTGAGCTCAGAGAAACCTGCGGGAACAAGAACCTTAGGCGGAGGGGGACGTCGCCTCCTCTCCAAAGGAAAAGCGTCGGGATCTTCAGGAAACTGTGGAGAAACCGCGCTGTTCGTGCTCGTGGGTTTCTCCCTCCTGTAAAGTTTGCTTTTTCAGGGATTTATTCGAGCTGTGTGCGAGATGGAAGAGCCGGACGCTCCGCTCACACGGCTCCAAGTCGCGCGGCGGAGAGAGCAGCGCGCGGTAGATCCCACAAAGACGCAGAGCAGGCGGCGAGATCCACATCCAAGAGCAGGAGGTTTCCCCGTGAAGAAGAAAGAAATAAAGAAATCAGCTGACGGTTATCCACAAGATCCCCAGCGCGTGCAGTTTAAAAAAAAAAAAAAAAAAAAAAAAGCAGGGCCAGAAAAACACGCAGTGCGCTCAGCTCCTCTCCGAGCTGCTCTGCTGCGCGCGACACAAGCACAGACTGCTGCTCTGCGCGTCAGCCAGGGTGTGTGTGTGTGTGTGTGTGTGTGTGTGTGTGCGTGTGTGTGTGTGTGTGAGCAGCTGTTGAACACGAGGACAGGGCGAGACCAGAGCAATCAATGAAGGAAGACTTGATCTGATTAGTGAACCTTTCAAAATGCATAAATATATGTTTGAACACTTTTATAGATTAACATATTTCCTCTGGCGCTGAACAAGGGAGTATGCAACTAATCTTATATACATTGTACCACAGTGTGCATGTGAGCATGGTTCATGTACGGTTTGTCTTCATGTAGTTTTGGATAAAAGACAAAAGTAAAAGTCTGCCCATGATTTGATGAGACAAATGTTTAGAGCAGGGGTGTCGAACTCAGTTACCAAAAGGAGCCAAAATGTAAAAACTTGGTCTGAGCCATGGCCCACCTTCAGCTGATACATTAACTCTAGTCAGATGCCCAACAGTTTTTCTTGGTTGTAGGCTCATGAACAAGTTTGATCTGTCCCATTTGACATTATGTTGCTCTTTCCACATCAGAATCAATAATGATACAATGATCCAGCCTTTTTTCTGGCTTTAAAATTAGCCAGCTGGTAAGATTAATCTATTCTAAATGATGTATTTATCTTTTTTTTAAAGAAAAATTAGAAGAGGTAAAATATTTTATATTTAAATTATTATGTTGGGTGTAGATTTTGGCCCACGGCTCTTGGGATTGACATATGGACTTTAGAACAATATATTACACATGACTTTTATATTGCATAACATTACATTATAAAGTCTTTTTGTTTACCAGATCTGGGTTCGATATAAAATAAAGCAAATTTAAAATGTTACAACTGGACAATGATCAGTGCGATTTACTTTCTTCAAAAATAAGTTGTACAATAGAGTAGGGGCCTGTTTGAGCGGTGGTGGTTGGGAGGGGGAATCCAACTCTCTGTTCTCCTATAGACCCTTCCTGTCTGACAATTCTCTAAAACTCTCAGTAGCCCCAGGGAGTAGGAATTGGCATCAGTCCTGACGGAGCGTCTATCTGCTCCTTTTGCACAGCGAAGATGTTAGTCCTATAATGTAGTTCAGAGGAAAACTCTCCGAGGCTAAAGAGGAGGAGGGTAGAGCTTTGACATCCCCTACAAAGTTAGCCCTGTGGTTATCCTGTTCACTCTCATGACCTGCCTAACGTAGCCACGATTGAAGTCAGGTTGAAAGCAGCTTCTACTTGCAAAGTGCCAAGGCAGAGTGGGGTGGTGTTCTCTTTTACAAACTTTAACCCTTGGTAGAGGTTGTTGAAGATGATGGGTGTTTGCTTTCTGCCATGCTGCGTTACACTCCACCATCTCCTCTGAGATGGCAGCTCTGTAGAAAACAAATGATCTGTATATAAATATTGCAGAGTTATAAGCACAACTCTTATTAACCAAATTTTCCATATGGGATTGCTAATGCCAACACAAGTTCTAACCTTTTCTGCAGGTTTGTGTGTAGAATACAAACGGTGTAATTGTTTCCCAGCTGAATGTGATGGGGGATCATCCTTGAGCTTTCATTTATAAATCAAGGACATATGAAGCAAGCAGCAACAAAGAACACATATCAGAAAATATGCAGGCTAAGAAACTTATGTTGAACCAGTGGGGTATATTGAAAAACTGTCTCCTTACAGTAGACACTGGAAGGGTCATAAAAGATGTTAAAGTCATAAAGCATCACAGTCTTGAGGGTCAAATTGTTTCTGCTGCACTCACCGCTAAGCCTTCCTGGTGGTTTTCCTGAACATTATTCAGTCTTTCCCCCCAAAGGAAAACAAACATTCCAGTTTGAAACAAAGATAAATGTAGAAAATAGCCACCTGTGCATCCAAATTTCCATTTTCTTCCAGAGTAGTAAAGCACAGATCTTTGTGATGCAGCATGCGCAGTGTTGCTCAGTGCAAACAGTAGATCCAATGCATGACCATTTTCTAGTTGAACTAAAATGTTGTACTGACAGTTTATGGTCTGAGAATTTAAAGTTAACTTAAGAGATTTTAGAACAACCAAGCCTTATGCCTCTTTCCCATTAGTATCGGTACAGCACGGTTCGACTCGGCTCGGCACGGTATGAGTTGTGTTTCCATTATACTTTCAGTAATAGTTCTAGTGGGCGGGTTCAGCACGGAGCCCGCAGGGGCACGCGAGGCCATGGGAGCCCCAGCCTCGCGTGCTCCTGCGGGTCTGCAGCACGGCGGGTGACTGGTGGAGCTCAGCGGAGCCGGGGAGATAATTTTTTTTTTCATTTACCCTTTATTTATACAGGTAGACTCATTGAGCCACGAGAACTCATTTTCAAGAGAGACCTGTTTAGGGAGCAGATGGGGATTAAGGGCCGTGCTCATGGGCCCAGAGTGGGGTGAATGAGGGTGGGGGCAAGTGTGGTTGCTTCACCTACCCCACCCACATTTTTGATGTTGTCAGTACCGGGGCGTGAACCGGCAATCTTCCGATCACAGGCCGGCCCACCTCTCTAACCTCTGCGCCACCACTCCCCAAGAGATGATGCCCTGCCCGGCCTGAGGGGACCCCAACGCTCCGGTGGAGAGGATCGGGGGACCAGTGGAGCTCCATCTAGCTCGCTCTAAATTTTGTCATCAGCCACCAAGCACAAAAAAATGTCTGCACTCCAGCATTAGACCACGGTGTTGTCATTATTGTTTTTAAAATCTTAAATAGGTCCAGTCGCTCCTCAGAGTTCGAGTTATTGCAAATGGGTTGTTGTGAAAGTTTCTCAAACAACCAGTGACTCCACCCTCTGACCAATCAGTGATTGACAGTGTTCTGACTTCACGTTATAGGGGCGGCTGTGGCTGAGTGGTTAGAGCAGTCATCCTCCATTGCGAGAGTTGGGGGTTCGAATCCACCAGCAGTCATATGCTGAAGTGTCCATGGGCAAGACACTGAACCCTTCATCACCTCCGATGTGTGTCCCATGGGTGTATGAATGTGATCTAAAGCTCTGATTAGTCTCTTTAGAATGATTTGATCAATTAGCTTTGTATAGATCTAGTAGAGTGCTGTATGAATGGGTAAATGAGGCACAGATTGTAGTGGAAAGCGCTTTGAGTATCTGGATAAGATAGAAAGGTGCTATATAAGTACAGTCCATTTACCATTTACATTACAGAGCCAGTTCAGCACAATTGGAACCCCAGAGAAATGGGTACTGAAAAGGGATCAGTTCCATGAACCATTGCTAGTGGAAAAGCCTTGGAACCGAGTCGAGTCGAACCGTGCTGTACCGTTACTAATGGAAAAGCCATTATTCATCTTGTGATTTCTGAATAATAGAATTAAACATGAGAGAGGCACTCAAGTCTACCTACAGCAAAGCCACATAGAGTTTCAAAGGTAAGAGTTTCTTCAATACATTTCCTCTGGGAGAAAGCCTGGGTATATTTTCTGACCTTCAGTGTTTATACAACCAGCTTTCAGCTTTACTTCCATTCAGTGGTGGGCCACTAATGCTGCAAGCCACAGCCAGAAGAACAGTTAATCTCAGGTAAGCCTGCACTGACTGAGAGGATCTACAGGCCCCATCCAAATATCTACCTTGTGGAAATAGCATCTGGCATACAATACCTCCCTACTCAACAGTTTCCTAAAATAGGAGCATGTACTAAAGAAGCTTTCATGAACAGATTGAAGATAAGAAAGAGGGCAGTAATATGCAGATAGATCAGATGTTGACAGGAAGAAGTCACATTGATGGTTGTGAACATTTTCAAAGGTAGAGAGACAAAAGCATGGGGAATTTGCTGATGCCCAATTATGACCCAGCTTTTATAGTTTCAGATAATCAGAGGTGTAAAATAATTTGTAGTTGTTCTGCCTGAACAGAAAACCACTGCAAGTTTGAAATCGAGATGTCTCCTGACTGAATACTTGCAGCAATAATGGTGAATAGATGCAACATAGGCTGTCACCACCAAAACAGACCCTAGTCATGTTTTATTCCATTTTATTTCTGCAGCTGTACGTTGTAATTTCTGTCTGGAAAGGGCCTTGCAGAGTCCATGATTTATTCATTATGGGGGCTCGAGTAGCATAGACCAATGACGCGAGAATGAGCACCTTATTCAATGACTCCCATTTTTCAATATGGACAGAATTTCTAGGTCATCCATTTGGTGCACAGTGCACTTCAAAAGACGAGTACGTCCCTTGAAAACAGAGGCCATGAAACGTCAGACACTTTGTAGAATTCTCATGGGGCCCAACAAAAAGTAAAGGACTTCGCATAATATAGAAACTCTGGAGCTTTGAACTTGGTAATTTATTTCACTTAGAGGCAGTTTTCAACTTTTTGCCGTCGTGTTTCTATTGTCAAGCAGTTGGTTTTCTCATCAAAGCTCTAGTACTGTTTCTAATCAACACAGAACATCCTCTCGCTTGATCAGGACAATGTAGAACAAAAATGTCCTCTGCCAGGCACATTAAAAATAAATCTTCTCTGGGATTCAAAGGGCTGCTCTGTTAGGGCAGAGGAAGATGAGAGCTGGTACTCTGCTAGTTTGCCTCGGGAGCCCCTGCAGCAGCCAGTCCCAGCTGATCCATCCATCAGCCTTCAAGCCCATAGAGGTGAGTGACTATTTGAAGACTCTGCCAGCCACCTTATCCCGAGGCTTAACAATCCAATATTGGTTGTTGCCAAAGATAATTACTCTCCATTGATGGTAGAACACCCAGGGCCAGCAGCAGCCATTTGCATTGCCCAACACCATGTATCGATCAGGAGGAAAAGCAGTTGGAAGCTGATAACAATGTTCGTTAAACTAGCATATCTGGGAGCGATATTACGCTCTCACTGGATTTTTATTCTCCTAAAGCTTCATCCTCTCAGAATGTCTACCCCCACTCCTTGTTCTTTCAGTGAACAAGGTAAAGAATGGCTCGCACTGATAGAATCAGCAAGGACATTTCTGGCTTTATTCCCCTTCCAAAAGCACGCACATGTCACCTTGATGTTCTTTATCGTCTCCACACGTTTTCCAGGAGAAAATGTGTAAACTAGATTCTGTGTTTGATATACGATTGTTTATAGACCCACGGGTTTAATTTCCCCTCCTCCTCCTGAGTTATTTCAAAGAGTGACAAAAGCCAAAAGACATTGATGCTTTTTTCTTTTATCATCCCTTTGTTTAAAAAGACGTGAAAACAGAAGGCACAACCTTGTGACGTGTTGTCAATCAATTATTCCAACCAGGTCATAAATTATAGGCCTTTAAAGGGAAGTGAGATTACCAGGTAAATTATTGCCTCACAGCACCTGGGCGCAGTAACACCCTCAGACATGCATCAGTGTAGCTTTTCATTCTGAGCGGACTGCAAGGACACTCGTTTCAGAATTATTAGGCCAGCATAGAGGAAAACCAAAACCAATCAAATTATGTGTGAATATTGAAAGCATTTACTGTAATAGAACCATCTCACGTCAAACTCACTGCTTCGGACGTGAAACGTAAAATTAAAAACAAGTGGTGTTATTTTCCCTTGTAATAAAATTTCCATTTCTTTAACAAGATAAAAGTGAATTGTGCTCTGGCTCAGAGAGTGTGAAAGACGTTTGGGGATGAATTTTTCATGCACATAGATTATTTAATACACACTGGCACCAGTTTATTAACATTCTATGACTTCTCTTCCTCTACAAGAATATTCTCTACACAATGTGTGACACTTTGGAGGAAACCATCATTGTTTCCTTATCATGAGGCCAACCAAAGTTGCAGTCAAACACGGTACTAAAAGTCAAGATGGCTTTAGGCCTATCTGATATCAAAATAAAAGCTTGAAACATGTTAATTATAAGTTCAAAAATCACTTAGAAAATCGGAAAAAAATGACTCATCGATCAGTTATCAAGTGATGTACAGTATTTTCCGCTGTACACTTCGCACCGCCTTATAAGTCGCATCAGTCCAAATATGTATAATAAAGTGGAAAAAAACATAAATACGCCACTTTGCCATACAAGTCGCATCTATTATGCGTCACCGCTGACAACCTGGAAACGTGGGCCAACGTTGTGCCAAAAATCAATTGGCTGCCAAATGGCGGCCGTGGGAACATGCACGGGAGGACTTTAATATAATTTAACAAGATTAACACTTAAAAACAATTATTTGTTTGCTCGAAATTATAGTAAAGGTGCGTCTCAGTCTAACTTTTGCTTAATAAATGCACTTTGACGTTCAAACCAGCTGCATTTCAAAAGTCGATACGCGGAAGTAGGAGCGTGCAGAGGGACGAGTTGCTGTCCATCTCTTTGAAATTTAACAAGATAGCCACCTAAAAACAATTATTTGTTTGCTCAACTTTATAGTAAAGGTGCGTCTCAGTTGAACTTTTACTTAATAAATGCACTTCAATAGTTAAATTAGCTGCATTTCACCAGGGCGGCGCAGCAAAATGAAGCTGATTTGATGGTTGCTCCAAATGAGTTGGAAAAAGTCATTGTGTCATTAATAACCACTTTTATCTATTACATGACACAATGGCATGCCATACAACTCAAGTGCCATCTAGCAGCTGAAAATTGTAGTGTTCAATGTTTTCAGTCAGAATGAATGAAAATGGTCATAACTCAGCCAAAAATTGGTTTATAAATATGGGAACAAAATCCATAAATACATCACTTTGGTGTATAAGTTGCAGGGTATCCAAATTATACAAAAAAAACCTGTGATTTATAGGCTGAAAAATAGTACGGTACTTATTGAGGCTCAAAAGCACAAGCAGCACATTGAAAATAATTAAGAAGTAGATGTTGAGCTGTAAAAAAATGCAAGCCTGAGTAAGAGAAGACAAAGGCCAAAGGCAGATAGGTGAGTAATAGCAAATAGGTGGCAAAAAGAACATCTAGTACAGCTACATAAGCTGTTTTTATTGCATGTCTGACATTCAAGGACAACCAGCACAAATAGACAAACAGACTCTCTCAAAAAGAAGCATTCAAATTTCCAATTATGTGTCAGAAAACAGGAGATAAGCCAATGTAAACAAAAACTGGAGTGGTTCAGATGCAACAAGGCTTACAGACATAAGAAGAAGAAAATGACAAAACATTTGTCACCATGAAAAATACAAAGATGCCAGCAGAGACTGAAGTGAGATTAAATATAAGGTTACCAGAGCAAAGACCTAATCCATTCAGAGACAAATGCAAGGTCTCTGAAGCACATTTGTTGTATGGCCTGAGGTTTAACAACTAGCAGTATAACTCCATTTCTCATCATTACCTCCCTGTACTCTAGCACTGCAGAGAAGGGGTCAGCAAGTGAAAATAGCAGAGAGTGGGTGCAAGAAGGAGCGCAAATAAGAGATGATGGAAACCACAGAGGACACACGGAGCACTTTGTATAAATTTCTTTATGTGCTTTCAGCAAACTCCAATTTCCAGTTTTTGATTTTATCTGTGCAACAACTTCAACATCGTCAGGTAAAACGCTTGCAACGTAAGGAGTGTGGAAGATTGTGCACATTCTTGCACAGTTGTGCACATGTGAATCATGTGTTGGTGCATGTTGTTGAAGGATTGGACACAAGTCTCCCAGCAGTAAGTCAGTATAGTGTGAGATATGGAAATCCACCAGCATTCATGAATGATACAAGGCTTGCTCTTTAGCCTCGCACGTCAAAGGATTTGTCAGGGTGGATGAGACAGATGCTTTGACAGATTTAGGGGAGCCAGCGAAGGTCTTTGGCTTCCCACTGCGATGCACACAAACTCTCTAGTGCTACAGAAGTGCATAATAAGTCCCCTCGAGGAAAAGTGTTAGGAGGAAAAAGAAGCGCCCATGCTTTAAAAAGGGCAAAAACAACAAAATCTGATTGCATTCAAGTCCTTATTAACATATCCTTTCACCAGCAGAGGATGCCACTGGTTTCACTTCAGCAAGACACAGCTGCTAAGGCCCCGCAATTTCTATTATGACTATGATTCAATCAATTATGGCTCTAAAACTATGGCCTAATTAACTCCATGCACAGGCGGCTGCTTTATACAGGAGCCATTCAAGATAACAGGGAAACAAAATGGCTGCTTCTCATGCTCAACCGAAGCTAAGATGGTGGTGGGTGGATTGACTGAGCGTTGGAACATTGTGCTTTTCATTTTGCACATCCTTTTGCGTAAAAAGAGAGAGAAATTTATCATTGTCGGTTTCTTTGAATAACTGTCCTTGGCCCAATCTTAGACTTATGAAGTATTCAAATGAACTCGCTCAAAGAGACGTCAGCAAGTCTTATGAGGTTCTTAGAAATGTTTTCACCCCATTACAGTGTGTGTAGACTGGTGCCTTCATAACAGTGTTTTAATGGTTTCCCTTTGACTGAATGCACAAATGCTTCTGACTGTGAAAGAGAAGCAGAGTAATTTAATATTAACTCATGTCAGGACAGAAAACCACCCTAATCAAAAAAAAAGTCCCCTGTGCAAAACCAAAATTCACAGAAAGTAATTAGTTTAAATTAAGTTAGGAGTATCACATTTTTCAAAACAAAATTTACAACAGTATTGTAAATCTGATTAAGGACCAAGGGGCCAGCTGTTAAACTGTTAAGTGAACTGGTGACAAGCTTCCCCACCGCTACTGGAAAAACTCAAAGTAAACAAACCACGAGTTATCTAATTGCAGTCAGGAGAACAACAGTTCTCAAAAAGAAACCTCTAACAGCTAGATGAAGCCTATACGGCAGTACTAAAACAGATAATACATGCTCACATTTAACAGCTTAGCTTGTGAATCCTTTATAGAGCTTTTCTTTACGCAATAATATTGCTGTCCTCCTATCTGGCATTCCACAAAGAACACTCACTTACGAGAAATAATGTGGAATATTATGCAGCTAATGACAAATTAATTAGGAAGAGACAGAGTAAATTACAGAAATTAGATTTCAACCACTTATAGCACATTAACAGAAAATTGCCTTTACTCAATCACATCTCATTACTACAGAAAGTACAGTCGTACCGAGGCCAAGCTTTAGCCTGTTACTCAACGTTGAGTTCATAAGTGAAGACTCTGGAAAGTAACAGAAAGTCAAGAAACGTTTAAATGCTTGCCTGGTTACAAATCTTAATGTAGAAAAAAAAAAAGAAAAATCACTGTATATGTGTTAAATCTTTAAAAACAGTCAAATGGTTTTATTTTAGCCTACAGTTGTGCATGTCAGATTTGTAGCAGGAAGACACTTGCCTGCCAAGAGCTTCCATATCAGAGGTTCTTCTTTCTTCTTCTTTCGGCTTTTCCATCTTCAGGGGTCGCCACTGCGAGTCATCTGCCTACATAATTTCTGCCGGCTCCCTGTTTGTCAACAGCACCGGTGGCGGTCGTTGTTAACCCGGACCTTGACCGATCCGGTATGGTTTTCGCTTGGATGAACTCCCATTATAGTTTTGGCAAAAGTGTTTTACGTCGGATGCCCTTCCTGACACAACCCTCACCATTTACCCCATCTTGGGACTGGCACAAGAGATGCACTGGCTTGTGCTCCCTAGTGGCTGGTTTTTCCACATCAGAGGATAATGTACTCAATCTGAATATCTTAACCTAGATAGAACCTGAGAAGGAAATGTCTTCGCAGCAGTCTTTGATTTAAAATAATAAGAATCCACATTTTACTTTGGATTCTTATGCCCTCTCCGAAATTGATAAGTTTTAATTCATTTTTGTTGGATGTGTGCTAATCTGTGGGCTCTTTGTGGATGTAATATGGATTACTTAGCTCTCAGAGAGCTCAGTCACGATGCCAGGAAAGCCTCTTTGCATCACAGCTTCCTCGTTTATCTGGCCTCAGGCCTGTCATGACTTCTAACCTCGTTTTCCCCTGGGACATACCCCACATGACCACTGCTTACATTCCCCCCAAATAAACTGCCCTGCCCTGTTCATGCCAAAGCCCAGTGCAGATGGGGGTGGGGTTGACAAAAGACCAGCGCAAGGGCAAGAGCCTTCCTCACTAATTACACCAATACGGCTTTAGAGACAGAAACTGAGCGTCTCTGACATTTTGTATTGGTCTTTTGTTCCTTTGTGTCTTTTGGGCCTTTGCAGGCTTACTGCAGGAGTTCAAACCACAAAGTTTTGCCTTCATGGACCAAATTCAACAGTTAGAAAAGTTGTTATATGTTCACTATGTTAAAAGCTAAAATTCACAATGTTTATTATTTAAACACAGTGAAAGAAATCTATTTAAGAAGAGCATGACTACACACTCTGCCAGACATTCCATGTTATTAGTTTTCCTAAATGAACACAGAAATCCCAAAACTGAGTACATAAAGGCTGTACACATTAAAAGACAAGCCCAGAAGTGAAAAAAACAAAAAACAAAACAAACAACAACAACAAAAAAAAAGCAGACAGCTAGCATTAAGAAAAATTTAACATTAATAATCAAAATCTTTAAACTTTGCATGCATTGTTTCAAATGGAGATTCCCCCCATCCCCATCCCACCTCAAGTTTAAAACTGAGTCTCATTTATGTCCAAAATCAATTTAAATTGAAAGTAGGTTTTATATTCCAGGAATTCTACATTTAACAAGATTTAATAAACCTTCAAATATCAAAATGTCTCATGGAACAATTTAAGACTTTAATTAGGAATGACATTTTCTTTGCAGATATCTTTTAATTGGCAAAATCACTTTGAAACTTTGTCAAAGTGCAGTTCTTCCAAAACTATATTTTTGTTAGTCCTTTCTTAAAAATATCCTCTTAAACAGCATCGTTTTTAGAAATGCCCACGTCCACACAAAGCATGGAAAAGAACCCAAATCGTTGGTTACGTACTGTAACCCCAGATTCTATGAATATAGGCGTAGCCCTTTAAGGCTGTCGCTGATGGGTTTATCCCGATATGCGAAGCATTGCACTGAAAAATTTAGTCCACGCCCATCTGCTGTGTGGGCCCCACCCGGTCCATATAAATTACGTTAAGAGCGGGTAATCAGCTCCCAAATAGCTTTTTCTTCAGTCATTTAGGAGCCAGTGAGGCCCGACGCTTAAAGGGCTACGCCTATACTCATAGAATCTGGGGTTACATTACGTAACCAACGTTCTATTTCATATAGGCTTCGCCCTTTAAGGCTGTTGCTGATGGGTTAAGGGCGAAGCGGATGTTGTCCTCGCCTCACTGGGTCCATTCGAACACCGTATGAAGCAGAAGCTTGCCCAAAAAACGTCTTGTCACTCAGCTCCCCATGTGCGTAATTACGCATTGCGTAATTATGTGTGCCATGCACAGACGCATGTTGTGTAACTATGCGTTCTGAATGCATGAACGCCCCAGAAAACTTTCAACGAGGAGGGAAAAAAGCTGAAAAGTGCCATGAACCAACCGGTTTATGGCTGAACAGTATGAACAGATTAATAATAACAGGAGAGCTGATTATTAATCAAATGAACTGATTGGTAACAATAGTCATGAACTGATTAGTAACAATAGAACCAAAATAACAATCACAACTTGTGACTGATAACAACATCTCACACTGTAATGCATGCAGACAGATGTGAGTAAAATGGAGTTCCATGAAACAACAATATTCATTCTGTAAACACTAAAGACAGAATGTGTCATGGAACGAGCTGTCACATCACATAGATAAAAGCGAATGAATGAGCAGGGTGTTGACCACGCGGCAGCAGTGCAAAATGTCCTGCATTGTCATACCATTATGCAAAGCAGTTGAAGACGCTATACCCCTGGTCGAGTGTGCTCTGAGGTTGACAGGAGGCTCTAAATCTGATGCTCTGTAGGCTTCAGAAATGGCCTCACACAGCCGGTGTGACAAGCGCTGGGTGGATAATGGGCGACCTACAGATGCATCTCTATAATGCACAAACAAATGTTGAGTTTGACGCATTGCAACTGTGCGCGCTATGTAACACGTCAACGCCCGCACCGGACAGAGAAGATGGAAAGACGTTTCTTCTTCTGATCTGTGGGGGGAGGGAAAAACCCCTCCAACGATATCGCTCTTGATTTAAAAGAGCTTGTGATGTTTTTAGTCATAAAAGCTGGGTTTGGTCTTAAATCAGCTGAGCTGCCGTCAGCCTGAATTCTGAGACATGACGGAGTGACAGAGAGGGCAGATAAATCACTCACTCTCTTAGCAGATGTTAAAGCCAGCAGCAGGGCTGTTTTAAGAGACAAGAATTTAAGTGGAATCTGATCCAGAAGCTCAAATGGCGATATGATCAGGGCCTGCAGGACCAGCGTTAAATCCCACTGTGGAACAAGTGGATGTGAAACAGGCCTGCGTCTTTGTACACCTTTTAGAAAACACTTCATCAGCAGATGATTAAAAGCTGTTCTGTCTCCGAACCCTTTGTGGCAGGAAGAGATGGCTGCAGCATACGTTTTAATCATGCTGGACGCCAAGTTCCTGTCCATCAGCTGTTGTAGAAAGGACAGCATGCCACCTAGTGGACATGAGGTGGCCTCTACACCCTTCTCTGTACACCAGCGCTGAAAAGCTGTCTGCTTTGATGTGTATAGCGCTGTGGTAGATGCAGCACATGAAACCTGAACTGTGCACACTACATCCTGTGGGAGACCCATCCTCTCTAAGCCGATCTGCTCAGCGGCCAGACCCACAGGTGCTGGCCTATTTCTGGGTAACTCCTGATCGCTCCTCCTGCCTGGAGGAGAGCGTCCTCCCTCCACGGCAATTTCCACAGGCATCCCGACAGCAGGCGAAGCAGGACTGGGAACCATGGTGCGTTCACGCGCTCGGGGGCCACCAGGTAAGCTGTCAATCCCTCCTCCTGAACTCGGTTCAGGAACCGTAAAATCAGAGGAGGTGGAGGAAACGCGTACAGAAGCGTTTTGGGCCATGGGCTGTGGGCAAACGCATCCACCCCCAGCGGTGGTTCGTCTCGCGGGATCAGAGAAAACCATAATTGACACTGAGCGTTTTTTCGTGTCGCAAATAGGTCCACAGCTGCTTTGCCAAATTTCTGCCACGTCTGAGCCATCAGATCTGGATGGAGAGTCCAGTCCCCGTGACGTGGACCGCCCCTGGACATCACATCTGCCCCTTAGTTCAGAACACCGGTTATGTAAACTGCTCTGATGGAGAGCAGATTTTGGTGTGCCCAACACAGTAGTTTTTGTGCAATGTGTACCATCTGGGCTGAGTGCACACCTCCCTGGCGGTTTATGTACGCAGCAGTCACCTTGTTGTCTGTGTGAATCAAAACATGTTGATTCTGCAGCACAGGCGCAAAATGTTGAATCACGTTCAGCACCGTGCGACACTCCAAAACATTTATGTGGGCTGATGTGTGATGGGGCCACAGCGCCCCTACAACTTGAGATAGGCATGTCCCCCCCCCCCCCCCCCTGACAGCATCACGTCTGTGAAGACTAAAACGTGTGACGTGGGTCAGCTGACGGGGACTCCCTCCGACAGAACCAGGGTATTTCCCTAGTGTCGGACGTCTGCCCCCCCGGAGGGAGGAACAGTGATCATCCGTCTCTTTTGTTTTACTGGATCCACACGCAGATGCGCAAACCACCTCTGGAGGCGTCTCATGTGTAGTAAACCCAGCGGGACCACTGTGTGAGCTGACGACATCGTCCCTAACAGCTTCATGACGGAAACAGCTGTTATCACTCTGCCAGGTCTTACGTGGTGGAGCTGGTCTTCCAGAGTGTCGATTATCGTTTGTGATAAACGAGCCCTCATGGTGGTTGAGTTTAGCTCCACTCCCAGATAAACAATTGTCTGGGTCGGGAAAATCAAACTTTTCTTCCAATTTATGGCAAAGCCCAGATTTAACAGGTGTGATGTCAGCGCCTGGGCCAGTCTCCCTGCCTCTTGTCTGGAGCATGACAGCAGCACAGGTCGTCCAGGTAAAACAAAACTCTCATCCCTGCTCTGTGTAACAATTGCAGGGCCGTCTCCACACACTTTGAGAACGTACGAGGTGTGAGGGAATAACCGAATGGCAGCCTGTTGTACTGATACTTCACCCCTTGAAAGGAGAAATGCAGGAATTTTCTGTGTTTTGGGATGATCGGTATGTGAAAATAAGCATCTTTCAGGTCGACGGAAACAAACCAATCGTTTCTCTGGATGTTGTCCAACAGCTGTCTGGTTGTCAACATGTGAAACGGTCTGTCCATGAACACCTTGTTGAAAATTGACATATCCAAAATGGGTCTCATCCCTCCAGTCCGTTTGGGAAACAGGAAGTAACGTGAGTAAAAACCGTGTTTTACCCTCCGTTGGGAACTCTGGAGATTACTTCTTTTACCAGAAGTTCTTGGACTTCTGCATTTAGGGATGAGACCTGGTCTGGTGATGACAGGACCGTCTCTAAAATTCCTCTGAACGGAAAGGGTCGGGTTGCAAATTGCAACATGTAACCCTAGCTTAACAACCTGGCCATCCATCTGTCTGGGGAGCATGTTTTTAGCCACTCCGCGTAACGTTCGTGGAGTGGACGTGCGTTTAAGTGATACGTCATGTTTTGTACGGATGTCATCCAGTCCACCGCCTTGACCGTCGTCATGTGTCGCGGGAATGTGTTCCGTGAGACCCAAGGCGAGGTTTCTTGAAAAGGCTCTGAACGCGCCTGTGTGCTGCGTTCGGACCGCGGGTCCATCTTGTGTTGAGGAGAAGCGTGTGACAGCTGATGACGCCGCTGGCCCCCGCATTTGACGCCACTGCGGTGAAAAACGCGTGTCGCTCCTGCCGTGAGCGGGGTCATGGGCTGGGCTCGCTTTGTGGTCCCGCATTTAAGCTGACGGGTGCTGAGAAGCGGTGAACGCGACTTCATCTACGCCGTGCCGTTTGAGTAAAGGCTGTGAGCCCCGCGGGAGCTCGCGTCTCCTATGGTGGGATGCGCACCACTGGGGCGAAATTGGTCCCTGGGTTCGCTCAGCTGTCTCACGTTAATGCTGACGTGAGCGGCCGAGAGCTGAGGAGTGGTGAGTGAAGACTGCCCCCACCACGGTGGCACGCGTTTGCTTCGGTGCGGCGCGTGTCGCTCTCGCTGAGAGCAAGGTCCGACCCGACCTGCGGTCCCACATTTATGCCGCTGTGAGCTGGTGAGCGCTGGGGAGCTGTGTGTGCACCATCATCAACGCAAAGCCATTTGGGTGAAGGCTGTTTGCGTCACGCGAGTGCGCGTTTGACACCGCTTGGGTGAAGATCGTGCAGCTCGGGTTGACTATGAGTTGTTTCGCTTACCACTGTTGTGTTCTGTGAGCGTCTCGTCATGTCTGAAGCAGCGGTGAATTTGAAAACCCTTTATTTAAGGACACCGGTTCGTTTTTGTGGAGGATGTGTGCACAGCCGCTGTGAGTTCATACAAGCTTACAGACTGGCTAAACACAGACACTTGATCATTGAACGAAGTTTTATTCAACATTTGTGTCATTTTTACATACACCCTCCGCAGATCATTTTGAATCTTTTCCCCCATGAGCTCTGGGATTTGTTGGCCCAGGCGCTGTCTGCTGGGGATCTATGGGAAAACATTGGACACACTGTTGCCGGGATGAAAAGGGCCGGTCTTTGACGGCTGGGCTGCGGTGAAGCTCAGCGAGACGGCCATGTCTTGCCACCGGCTCATTTTGTGTGGAGGATGTGAGAGGGAGCCGCTGTCAAGTCATCCGAGCTGACAGACTGGCTAAAAATAGACACTTTCATCATTAAATGATGTTTTACTCCAAACTCGTGTCACCTTCACACACATCCTCTGCCAAAACCGTCATTTGGTCAGCCATTTGTTGTCCTAGAGCGCCATCTGTTGGCGGTCTTAGGGAAACGCTGAAAACTCTGTCCTCCGGCTGCGATGCGGGCCGGCAGACAGCAAAGAGGCGCACTGGTTGGGGATGATGTCAGCTGCCCTGCAGACGGAGTTTACGTCTCTTCCCGCCTCTGAACGTGTACGCCAACAGCGTAACGTATTGTTCACTGCAGCCGTCTGGAACTCATTCTGGTGAGCTCAGTTGGAGAGCGGTGTCACCGTCTGGGTTACGCTAACCGGAGGCGCGGGACGCTGGTCCACCTGGACATCTTGCTCCGAGAAAGCCTCCGTCAGGCTTGGCTCCAGGGGGCACTGAGGGAATTTCTGCTCGGTGAAACCCCTGCTCTGGTGATGGGCGCGGACTGTGGAGACCGGCCCCCCAATCTACCAGGAAAGCTGGCTGTGGCCTTGTCCCCGTAGGTCGTCCTGTTGGGAAATCGAGGCCAGATGGGATCAGGACGGTGAGCCAGAATGGAGCCTAGAAAAAACCTTCCCGCTGAATCATCCGAACTGGCGGGAAAGGCGCGGGATGTAAAGAAGGGTCACTGAATGCCAGCAGCCTCCTGGGTTACACCGGGCAACCCCAGAGGGCACCGTCGGCCAGGAGCGGTGTGATCGCCGATGCGAAACGAGGTGGGATGAGGTGAGCATTCGCTCAGCCCCCCTCCACCGACACTACGCTCTCCAGGAGGAAATGAGCAGTGGGGCTGCAGCTGAACGCCGCCTGTCCCAGAGGAACCATCTGATTCACTCCGAGGGTCGGCGATAAGAGGAAAATTACAAGATGGCGTTGTTCAGCGTGTAGTGACCTGTCACTGGAAATACTCCTCGGCGCTTACCTTGAAACAAGATTGCTCGTCAGCTTCTCCTCGGGGGGGAGAGCTCACCAGGACTACCGGAGGTCGATGTGACGGGCCAAGCATTCTTAACAAAGGTTGGTCATCTACACAACTTTCCTTCTTCGTTCTTCTGACAGTGCTATTAGCTCGCTGAAGAAAAATGGGAGCCGATTACCCGCTCTTAACGTAATTTATACGGACCGGGTGGGGCCCACACAGCAGGTGGGCGTGGACTAAATTTTTCAGTGCAATGCTTCGCATATTGGGATAAAACCCATCAGCGACAGCCTTAAAGGGCGAAGCCCATATGAAATAGAACACTGAAGTACCAGACCTGTATGAGTTGTTGTAACACTGCCACAAAAATAGAACAGAAACAAGAAATAACTCATGGGAGAAAGTGTAGGGCTGAGTACCGAACCGAGGTTCTTAAATGGCGCCGACCAAACTGCACCGGTCGGTGTATGGATTGAAACGTCACTCTTTTTTCGGTGTCAAGTTTTGGTATTGGTTGTAATGTGTCACGTGGTTTCAGCACGCAGGCAGGTAAAACACCAGACATATGACAAACAGACTGCGTGTTTACATCCAGAGCTGTATAGAGCTGCCGCACCTAATCTATGTATAATGTATGTCTATGGTGCTGGTGACGCCCACAGACGGGGTTCACGTGTGCAGCGCGTGTGTTGTTGAATGGCTTCGACAACACACGAGCAGAAAGTTGCTCCGTGTTTTTCTGCAAGAAGACAGACAGACAGCAGCCTCCCCCCTCAGCATTAGTCAGTCTCTGTGTGTGTTAAATGGACTGAATCAACATTCCACGGCTGGACTCGTCTTCATCAAAGAACTCCTGAGGACGGCTCTGTGTCTGCGTTTCAGCTGGTAAGTTTACGTTTGTTAACGTTACTGCAGCTTCATATGTACATTGCGGTGAATTAAACTAGAATTCATGTAATGCTAACTTTAAGCAGGGCCTGCTAGCACTGCTAACGCTGCTAACACTGTTAGTGCTACTAGCGCTGCTAGTGCTGCTAGTGCTGTTAGCGATGCTAGTGCTGTTAGCACTGCTAGTGCTATTAGCGCTGCTAGTGCTATTAGCGCTGCTAGTGCTAGCTTCCATCTGCCTGCACGAGCCGAACTCTACAGACCCATTCAGTTCCACGGGGAAACCTTGGATGTTCTCTGTCTGCCGGACTCGGTTCTGGGCTATGAGGGCAGCTGCTGCGGTCGTTATTACAATCAAGCTGCTGACCAGACCTGCTAGCAGGACCTGCTAAGCTGCTAACAAAACCACGTCGCTAACTGAACAGAACCATGATGATGAAAGAACCTCACTGCTAACTGAGTCACACTGTAGACATATTTCTTTTTCAACTTTGGTGCCTTGTTTGTTTTTAGTATTTTATTAGTATTTTTTAATGTTTTTTTAGTATGTTAGTAGTATTTTCCATTATGTTTAAGTATTTTTGCTGCATGCTTTGATATTTCTTGTAGTTTCTTTTTTGGTGAGTCGAGACATTGCATTGTTGACCTTGTGTTGATTTTGCACATGACAAATACACCTAACAGGCAGCACGGTGGCGCAACTGGTAGAGCTGCTGCCTCTCAGCAAGCAGGTTCAAACCCTGGTCCAGGGGCCTTTCTGGGTGGAGTTTGCATGTTCTCTCTGTGCATGCGTGGGTTTTCTCCAAGTGCTCCGGTTTCCTCCCACAGACCAAAAACATGCATGTTAGGCTGATTGGTAACTTTAAATTGTCCCTAGGTGTGAGTGAGAGAGTGAATGGTTGTTTGTCTCGTTTGTCTCTATGTGGCTCTGTGATGGACTTGTGACCCGTCCAGGGTGTACCACGCCCCTCGCACAGTGATTGCTGGACATGGGCGCTGGCGACCCCCGTGACCCAAAATGGAATAAACGGGTAAAGATAATGGATGGATGAAATAAACCTAACCTAAGCTAACCTAACCTAACCTACATCCAATATTTGACAGGCAAATGATGATAGAAAACTTTTGCGCATTCACAAATGTTCCACATTCCCACATCTTGTCATATTTACGTACAAAGTACATATGGTCTTTAATCACATTTAATAGTTGCCCTTATCACAGACTAAAGATGTTATAGGTTAAGCTTTTCATTGTACCTATAGGTCTATGAATAGAAAGGCTTCCCCCTTTAAAAATGGTTGTTTATATAGCAATCAAACCACAAGATGAAAAATTGTAAAATTCTACAATGGGTGGAAAAAAAACCCAACATCAACACAAAACCACTCAATCTCACTTTAATAAAGAACAGAGTAAAGACAGCAGACTGCAGTCCCATCGTAAAGACAAACAAGCGCTAACTAGAATGTTTTAAAGGCAACTACAGAGGGTTTTTTTAATTTAATGTCTTGAAGCTTTAATTAGAGTCTCTGTTATTTCCTCTTCAAGGGACTGAGAGTAACAGTAAACCCAGTGTCAAGGAAGAGTGCCTCACTGACTGTGGCAGCCCAGTAACTGGCTGCCCTCATTGGGCCTCTACATCTGTGATCTTTACCAATTGAGCTCAAGAGGCTGTGCTTCCCCCCCACCTCCCCCAGCCCCAAGCTGCCAACAAGACAGGCCTCTCAGCAAGGTCTAATCTGCCTGGAAGGGCCCTGTCAACCACTCGGCCTCAGGGTCACATATGGAAGTGACTAGAGCCATTTTAAGTCAACTGGGGATATTCATAAATCTCTAGATCGCTTCCTTAAGCTAATAATTGGGGAAAGCCACCTCTACTTGTGAGCTATTATAACACAGACTGTGTTCCAGCTAAACAAGAAGACACTATCTGTAGCAATAGTGAAAAGCAACTCCTTAAATGTCATTTTAGAAGAAAAGTGATAAGAAAAAACAGTAAATGCAGACAAAATATCTAATGCAGAGGTCAAACAATGGAGGTCACATGTGCTTTTTCTTCTTTATTGACTTATACATAACAATGAATGTTGTGTACACTGTTTTAGTGTTAGTCTGTTGGATGACTTTCCTGTGTTACTGTTCTAAGGGTGGGATCCAGTACACAGACTGTGGGGCCAGTAAATCTGATACTCTCCTGGAGGAGAACAAGCGCTCCTTTATGTGAACAGTTTACAGCTCCATATGTATTTTCGATTCAGATTTATTTAGCGAGGGGCTCAGTAAGACCCCTGTGGGATCCATAAGCCTTACTGCTCCATCTCCACCTCTCTTGTTAGATTTACATCCTACAACAACACAAACAAAACTCTTGTTTCTCCCTCAGGAGCCCAGCTGTGAATCAGAACAGCTTCCATCACCAGGCCTCTACATGCAAAACAAGCATAGGGAAAAGAGCATAAAAAGTATACAAGTTCATACTGGGCTAAATATTGTAGGAAAATGTGAGATTTAGTGAATGGTTGCTGAAAATCACTGGATAATATAATCTTAGTGATGACACATGCAAGCCAGTGCAGAATCATTTAGAAAGAAATCACAGTTGAGCATGTTTAGTTTAGTGACGCTAAAGAAGAACTGATGAAGGAAAACTCAGGCATTTTGCCAGACTGAAGGCACAGATAATCTATTATAAATACTGAGCCTTAACCCTGGCTAACATACAACACAGTTTGGGCTTCACACAGTCAAAGACATCCATCCTTCTTTGCACTAACTCATCTGAAATGTTGAAGGATGCCAGGGAGTCAGGTGCAGACAAAGACCTCTCCTGGCTGGTCCCATTAGCTGAAGGGAGCCATGTCCAGAGCACTGGAGCATGTCCCTTGCACTTGGGTTAGGCCTGTTTTATTAATGAGCCAATCGTATGAGTGCAGGCTGAGGGCTGGTCACTGCTGACTGCGGGAAGCACCTTGGGCGGCCAGCCTGGTGAGTTAGAGTGGTCGGGAGTCAGAGGAGCAATCCCTGCAGAGACCTCAGCCACTAATGCACTCCCTAGCGGGCCTCAATGGAGACACATTTGACAAATGGTCTCCTTTAGTGGAGCTGTGCTGAGGGTATCTGGGCTCTGTTGTTGGCTCATGGCTGGTTTACCTGCCCACCGCCATGCTCACTTCTTCATTTCAACTACCTCCCCTGAGCAAAGACAGTAACTGATAATGACGCCATGTACACATGAATTGATGGCCAGGTTTCCAATGACACAAAAAGAGTGCAACTGTACAAAAACACTGAGCCTGACTGAGACACGAAGTCCTGGCAAGCTGATTGGGAATTATGTACTTGGAGTTACTGCTGCATGATGATAATTGATTAAAGTGTAAAACTGGCATAAAACCACACACTAACTTTGGAAAAAAGGGAGACAATAAGTGATTATATTTAGTATAATTAGCATCATGTAATACTTAATATTTGGGAAACATGATTAACTAGGCAAGATAAACTAGGATTTGGTTAAGCTTTATTGAAAACATCCTGATGCATGCTCAATAATTCAGGTAGAAAAATCCAAAAAAGTTCAATCTGGTCCTCTGGACATTCAAAAAAACAAAAAACAAAACAAAGCAAAAAAATGTAGAAACGTTTTGTCTCTCATCCGAGAGACTTCCTCAGTCTGAGGTGCTGTATTCTGCTCAGTCTCTTAAATAGCACCTTCTCAGAGTGGATCAACCAGTTTGCTGCTGAGAACCAAAACCAGCTGATCACATGGTCAAGAAGGACCATCAGCCTAACAATGGATCGTTAGCACACTGATGGCTGTTTACTATTCACAGGGGGTTGAGTGATACTAGCAATAACAGCATTGTAAGAGGGGGACAGTTGAACCCGGAGGCCTCCAACCCTGTTTAATGATGGATGATTTCTTTTCACAAAGATGGCCTCCTTTACTCCTCTCTCAAACCATCGTTCTTCTCTGTCCAGGATGTGAACATCTTCATCCCTGAAAGAGTGACCGCTGGCCTGGAGATGAGTGTAGACCTCAGAATCCTGGCCTGATGATGTTGATCTTCTGTGCTGGGCCATCCTTTGGGCCAGTGGCTGTTTAGTTTCCCCGATGTAAGACTGATCACAGCCCTCCTGACACTGAACAGCATACACAACATTACTCTGTGCCGGGGGACTGGATATTTGGGATGAACCAGTCTTTGCCGTAATGTATTTTGGGGTTTAAAAGCCACTGGGACGTTATGTTTAGAAAATAAACGTCTCAGTTTCTCTGATACTCCCTCAACATACGGAATGACCACTGGTCTGGGTCTGGGTTCCTCCTTTTCACCTGTTGGCTGACTGGAGTCCTGTTTGGGTTTCTTCTCTGCTTTCAGGAAGGCCCAGTTAGGATATCCACATTGCTCTAGAGCCTGTTTTGTGTAGGATTTCTCCTTCTGCCTGGCTCCCAAGTTAGTGGGGATGCTGTCTGCTCTGTGATACAGAGTCCTGATGACTCCTAACTTGTGCTCCAAAGGGTGATGGGAGTCAAACTGCAAATACTGGTCTGTGTGGGTGGGTTTGCGGTACACCTCGATTTGCAAATGTCCTCTATCAGAGACTGAGACCTCACAGTCCAAGAAAGCCAACTTGCCATTTTTTACATCTTCTCGTGTGAACTTGAGGTATTTATCCACAGAGTTGATGTGGTCAGTAAAACGTTGGACTTCCAGAGATTTAATTTTAACCCAGGTGTCGTCAACTTACCTGAACCAATGACTTGGTGGTGTCCCTGAAAAGGACGTCAAGGCTCTCCTTTCTACCTCCTCCATGTACAGGTTGGCAACAATAGGAGAAACTGGAGACCCCATAGCACACCCATGTTTCTGCCTATAATATTGCTCCCCATATGTGAAGTAGGTTGACTGCAGGCACAGTTTCAAGAGTTGACACAGTTGTTCTGTGGAAAGCGTGGTCCTGCTGCTCAGAGTGGTGTCTGATTTTAATCTTAAACTGACCACCTCTACTGCATCATCAACAGGAATGCATGTAAAGAGTGATGTGACATCAAAAGAGACCATTGTTTCATCAGTCTCCATGATGACATCCCTCACCTTATCCACAAAGTCCATGGTGTTCTGTATGTGGTGTTCTGAGCTGCCAACTAAAGGGATGAGTACAGACGCTAGATATTTGGAAACATTGTAAGAGACAGAGTTAACTCTGTCACTCTGGTTGATCCACTCTAAGGTGCTATTTAAGAGACTGAGCTGAATACAGCACCTCAGATTGAGGAAGTCTCTCGGATGAGAGATGAAACGTTTCTACATTTTTTTGCTTTGTTTTGTTTTTTTGAATGTCCAGAGGACCAGATTGAACTTTTTTGGATCTATTGAAAACATTTAAGAATTTTTTATGAATAATAATTTGTTCCTGAATTCTGCATCATCTATAAGTCATTGTGTGGCATTTTTACCCCACTTTTTTTTACATGAACTGAAATTCTGTTGACATTTTTTTTGGCACAAATGATCCAATTAGAAATATTTTTTGCAAACAATTTCTTGATTTCCAATGTGATCGCTGATGCTGAAACAGGAGACAACTATTAAGACAGACCTGGATATGCGTGCAAACAGTATGTTAAGCGCGTTTTTGTTTTCTTTGCGTGGTGCAGGATTGTGACAAATTCCAGAGCAAGTCTCTAGTGAGTCCCACTGCTTTAGTGTCAGCGCTGAGCGGCTGTCTGCACATGATGGAGCCGTGAAACGCTGTGCACCGAACTCTCCCTTGGGATACGCGCCGAACAAGATGTCGCCTGTCAAGCGGGGAGCATTTGAAAATAAATAACATCAATGATGATTTCAGTTTACTTGTCATGAGCGTGTGCGCTTTGAGAAGTGATGCCATCACGCTGGCTGGGTTGCAATCCCCTCCCCCTCCTTCTGAGACATGCCTCAGCTGCTAGATGCACCCCATTTCCTATTCAGATTCAACATCAATCTGTTGGAGGCTCCAGAAATCAGTGAGAACATACTGCTGGGTGGCAATGTGTGCAGTGATTATTTGTTACAGCCTCCAAAATAACAATAGTGGGTTATTCAGTAGCATGTTCTTTAACATATTTGATTTAAAAGCAGCAAAGAATGCAACAAAGAGTAAGTGTAAAACATGGAAGGACATGGCACGCAAGATTATAAGTGCTCTGTTGCACTCAGACATACAACAATATTATTTAAATAAAGTCATGGAATTTATTTTATTTATTTATTTTGTTTTTTGGTCTCATATTGAAATAATAAAACAACACATGTACTGATACAAAATGGCAAATATTAGGAACTGTAGTTCACTTCTCATTGAATATCAATCTCAGTAATTATTTATTAGCATGAACTTCAGCTTTGTATGGTAATTGAATGTGCAAAACAGGTGAGGACATACATCAAAATACCCCAAACTGTGTGTCCATGTGTGAGTATATCTGCATACCCATGTACTCAATTGGCCTCAGCACATTGGAATGAAGCCCAGCAGGGGAGCCTGAACCGATTGGAGACTCAAAAAAGACCAAAGAGCACTTGCAACACAAAGAATTTCATCTTAGCTCCTTAAGGAGAACCATCTGTTGTAATTTTTTTCCCCACTCTGTCTCCGCAGCGCTACAGTCGATCGTAGGTCAAAAGCAGGAAAACAAATGTGCACTGTGCACATGTGTCTGTCTGTCTGTCTGTCTGCCATTCCTCCAGCCAAAGATTACATATCAGAATGTTTTTCTGGCAGCACAACAAAAAGGAGAGATGGAGAGAGAAAAAAAAAGAATTCATCCCCAAGGTATGGAGGCCAGATCTGACTTCCTAAGAAAGGCATCATAAATTGTTTGCAGTGTGTTCATCTCTTGAAGACTCATCACAAACGGATTAAGACTGTAAGGAGGCGAAATTTTGGGGGAAAAAAAGTGATGGAGGTCATGAGCTAAAGTAAGCTGTGGATGAGGTGGACAGGGGGAGTTTCTTCTTTTGGATAGCATGACTGGATAAGTATGCACACAAGGAAATGCTTGTTCTGCCTTCTTTCTTGTTACAAAGTTGTGTGATCACTCTGATAAACAAACTAGACAAGAAGGAGATCAATCTTACCTGTGTTCATTCTGTAAAATGTACTGACAGGAAATACAGACATGGATTTGAACCACTCAACAATCACTGCTTGGTGCATGCCATAGTTTTTCATTTCCCACAGCCTCATCTTCTGATTCCCTGGCTGGACTGTACAAAGTGAATCAACCGCTTGCTGTGCACCTCGGAGCAACAGGCCTTTAGTGCCTCCATGTCTTTTGACCCTCTCAGCACATACATTATCTGCCTTTGATTTGGGGCTGGTCTAGGGTTCGTTGATCACAGTTTAAAGGGCCCTAATCATGAACAGAAGAAAAAAAATACCATTTTATATCATGGTTTTCTTACACCTGGCATTCTACCATTATTTTTCTTTTGACATTTGTACGTCTGTGTTCAACAACCAGAAATGACCAGAAAGAGAAAACTTAGAGGGTCAAAAACAAAGCAGGACCAAGATCAGCCAAAACAAACAATATATCCATCCATCCATCCATCCGTCCGTCCGTCCGTCCGTCCGTCCGTCCGTCCGTCCGTCCGTCTTCTGCTTACATCAGAGTCAGGTCATGGGGGGCAGCAGCTTGAGCAGGGAGGTCCAGACATCTCTGTCCACAGCCACCTCTTCCAGCTTTGCTGGGAGGACTCCAGGCATTCCCAGGCCAACTGAGAGACATTTGGCACTTTGCCACTGTCTCAACTCTCATCAGTTCTGCACCCCACCAGTTAAGGGCTTGCCCACTGTTGATACCCAATCCCACTCAGCCCGGTTTATGGGACCATCTTGTATGAGGTTCTAAGCGAACTGCTCCGAGTAACCAATTTTGACAAAAGCAGCCAGCAGTAGTTGATAGGCCAGCAGAAACACGTCACTGGATGATCAGCAAAACTGGAAACCACTGAACCCCCATTTCCTCTCTTTTTCATGCTCAGTGTGTTACAAAGTATTTTTTATAGTTTCTAGTATGGAAACTCCAAAGATAGTGCCATGGACCAATGATGTGGGGACCTGATTTAGTGCCCTTTTTAGGAAAACGAATGTTGTATTCAGAATACACAAAAGCAGATATGATATATGTTTACTAGTTTATCAGTCAAGTGAATGTTGTCTAAGCTGCAACAACAACAACAACAAAAGTGCATTTCTTTTCTCTTCTGCAGTGGTCACCGCAAAGAGCAAACTCACAAAAAAGGTTTGGCAATTTGTTTTACGCTGGATGCCCTTCCTGACGCGCTCAAACTCGCAACTTGATAATCACAAGACTTCTTTACAACACAAAAAAATATTAAAAGCAATCTGCTTCTGATATATATATATATATATATATATATATATATATATATATATATATATCTCCATCCATCCATTTTCTTCCGCTTATCTGGGGTCGGGTCGTGGGGGTAGCAGCTTAAGTAGGGTGGCCCAGACTTCCCTCTCCTCAGCCACTTGGGCCAGCTCCTGCGGGGGAATGCCAAGGCGTTCCCAGGCCAGCCGAGAAACATAGTCCCTCCAGTGTGTCCTGGGTCTTTCTCTGGGTCTCCTCCCAGTGGGACGTGTCTGGAACACCTCACCAGGTAGGCGTCCATGAGACATCCTAACCAGATGCCTGAGCCACCTCAACTGGCTCCTCTCGACACGGAGAAGCAGCGGCTCTACTCTGAGTCTCTCCCGGATGACCGAGCTTCTCACCCTATCTCTAAGGGAGAGCCCAGACACCCTGCGGAGAAAACTCATTTCGGTTGCTTGTATCCGAGATCTCGTTCTTTTGGTCACAACCCAAAGCTCATGACCATAGATGAGGGTAGGAACATAGATTGACTGGTGAATTGAGAGCTTCCTCTTTTGACTCAGCTCTCTCTTCACCACGACAGACTTGTACAGCATCCGCTTCACTGCAGACGCTGCACCTATCTGCCTATCGATCTCTCGCTCCATTTTTCCCTCATTCGTGAACAAGACCCAAAGATACTTGAACTCCTCCACTTGGGGCAGGACCTCCTCCCCGACCTGGAGAGGGCACTCTACCCTTTTCCAGCTCAAGACCATGGCCTCGGATTTGGTGGAACTGATCTTCATCCTGGCTGTGTCACACTCGGCTGCGAACCGCTCCAGCGAAAGCTGTAGATCATGACCTGATGAAGCCAATATGACCACATCATCTGCAAAAAGCAGAGACGTGATCCTAAGGCCACCAAAACGGATCCCCTCAACACCTTGGCTGTGTCTAGAAATTCTGTCCATAAAAGTTATGAACAGAATCGGTGACAAAGGGCAACATTGGCGGAGTCCAACTCTCACCGGGAATGAGCCCAACTTATTGCCGGCAATGCGGACCAAGCTCTGACACCAGTCATACAGGGACCTAAAAGCTCGTATCAAAGGGCCTGGTCCCACATAACAGAGTACCCCCCACAGGGTTCCCCAAGGGACGCGGTCGAATGCCTTCTCCAAGTCCACAAAGCACATGTAAACTGGTTGGGCAAATTCCCACGCACCCTCCAGGATCCTGCTGAGAGTGCAGAGATGGTCCAGTGTTCCACGACCAGGATGAAAACCACACTGCTCCTCCTGAATCCGAGGTTCGACTATCCGATGGACCCTCCTCTCCAGAACCCCCAAATAGACCCTACCAGGGAGGCTTAAGAGCGTGATCCCCCTGTAGTTGGAACACACTCTACGGTCCCCCTTTTTGAATAGGGGGACCACCACCCC
>NC_056505.1:36370401-36370657 GCF_014905685.2 Nematolebias whitei
ATCTGTTATTTATGAGAAGATAACCAACTGGAAACCTCCCTGACAGTCCTATTAATGATCTTTAGTGGCCCTCAGGCCATTTCATCTCCCTGTCTCTTGGTCCTGTATCACTCTCTTTCCCCTGCTCACATCTTGTCAACACGCTTTCCTCTTTTTGTGATTCCCCTATTCCCGTCTTCATCTCTTAATGTAGCAGGAGTAAAGTGAGGGACGGGAATAGGGGAATCACAAAAAGAGGAAAGCGTGTTGACAAGAT
>NC_056505.1:36370757-36396851 GCF_014905685.2 Nematolebias whitei
TTGTGTCTGTCGTTTTTGCTAGCTAGGTGGGGGGAGGGGGGGGGGGGGGGGGGGGAGGGGTGGGGGGGGGTGTGGGGGGGGCTGGGATGAGAGGTGTAGGCTGTAATTTGTGCAGGGAATTTAGACATTACAGGGGGAAAGGGGCTCTCTTGGGATCAAGCAGTTGATCAGCCATGGCCCCAGTGGACCCAGCCAGACAAATAACAAATGACAGCTCTGTGATTAAATCAAACCTTCTACTTTAAGTGTTGAAATATCTGCCTGTCACTAACAATCTAGAGATTGCTCCAGCTCCCTCCTCCCTCACTTAAGAGCCATGCCTACCTCTAGGACCTGAATCTCATCAAGCTCCCATCCTCTCATCATCCTCAACATCCCACCCAGCCCACTAGTAACCCCTCCAACAGCTCCTCTACCCCAAAACGCATCAATCAAACTGCTCCCTCTAGACACCCTCCTACGTCTTCCATGAAAACTCCTGGCTAGCCATCTACTCTCAGGAGAACCAAGGAAGTGACACACACAAATACATGCCAGTAGAATAATCACACACAAGGAAAATAATGACTAACAAGTTTAAAACTAAAATCTAGACAATGGAATCCACAGTCAAATTACACTATTTGCTACTTTGAGGCCAAAGGCTCAAATAGTTCAATAACAGAATCCTATGTTGTGTGTTCCTGACCAGTTTGGACAGGTATGTGTCAGTTTGTGCTTATTGAGAAAAACTAGCAAAAATTCATCCTTTTTGTTTCATTCCATTTTATTAAATGCTAAGAATCTTTTTAAGCAAGTAGCTTTGCATGCATGTATTTGAGTAAACAACAGAGGATCTGAATTCATTATTCTTGAATTCCAAGATTGATACAGTTTAATTTGTTGTTTAATAGTGTGAATGTTTATGAAGCATTCACACTATTGTGAGCCATTTTTCTTCCAGATGTTTTTCTGCATCTTTCTCGTTCCACAATTTTTGGCCTATTCAACAAATCATATATAAAAATGTTTAGCTCTTTCAGGACAATCCTGCTATGACTTTTGGTAATGTTTTTAGCTTTTTGAAATATTTAGCCTTTTCTGCCACTTTTTTTCTGATAGGAAATTAATTGAGCTCATTTTACATCCTTCAAATCTTTAGATCTGTTAACAACCTTTCACTGCTCCTTTCACATTTTGTTCAGCTTCTTTCAGCTTCCTTGTGCAAATTTAAACTTTTTTCAACTACTTTCAGCTAATTTCAGCTGTTCTTTCAGCTGTTTTGTGCTCCTTTCCAATATTTTATGCTAATTTCAGCGTGTTATGGTCCTTTCAGTTTATTTCTGCTCATTTAAGCCTTTTCTGCTATTTCAGCTACTGTTTAGCTGTTTTTATGCTAGCATTTTAGCTAAATACACATTTTTTTTGCACTCGTGATCTTTTTTCAGCCTAATTCAGCAAAATTGTGCTGTCTCTACTTCCATCTGTTATTATATTATATGACCTCTATTCCTTAGATAGAGAACTTTACCAATTGGCTTTTTTATGTACAAAGTATGTGAATGCTCCTGTAAAGTCCCCTTAGACAACTTTGTTGTGATTTTATATAAATAAACTGAATTGAATTATAAACTTCTTCCTGGTTTTTCAGCTACTTTTCAGCTACTTTTCTGCTATTTTTGCTCATTTCAGCTTTTTTAGTTAATTTACTAATTTATTTTTTGTGTTCATTTCTACTTCTTTAAACCAAATTCAGCAAATATGCATCTTTCTGCTTTCTTCTGTTAACTTAGGCTTGTTCTTCCATTTCAGCTAAATTTCAGCATGTTTTTAGCTAATTTCAGCTGTTTTTCAGCAAGTTCTTCAGCAATAAGTAATCACACTGCATTTTTGCAGGAAATGCAATTTCTCTAGTGAAGTTTTACATTAAAGTTCATGCTCAAGAATCCAGGTAACAAAAAAGACGAAACGTTTCAACAGAAAAGAAACTGTCCAGAGGACCTGACTTAACTTTGTTGGAAGTTTTACATTATAATTTTTTTTAAACAAAAACAAGAACAGTTACAGTATCCAGTTAGCTTTATCTTATATTACTTTTATTCCCAATTAACCAAAAACAATTAATGCAATAAAATCATGAACAGTCAAGTATGGACCACACTCATTGTGTTTAAATACATAACCTGTTGCAATGTGCCAAAATGGTCCCTAAAGGCATCGAAACACTGTGACGTGTTGAGTTCTGACAAAGCTCTGTAGCCTTTTCATGCAACATTAACATCATTACGCTTTGTGGCCTCGAAAGCTGCCAACACCAGGAACCAGCATGCTGGGAGTAAAATTAGAGCCAGTGAGCTCAGGGGCTGTACAACAATATTTATAATATTCACCAGACTCAGCTTTGTCATCTCTGGTCTTTCAGCAAATTTTAATGGCTGCCAGGCTCAACGACAGTTAAGGCCAGTGTTGGGCTCAGATAGCCTCAAAGACAACTGTCCTTGTTACACAATACAACTGCATTAAAGGGCTGGAGCAAATAGAAAACAGTCAAAATTCATCCTAAGTTAGCTGACCTTATTCAATGTCTAGCACTGAGCTATTATACTGCCTGTTGGGCAGACTGTTGATTTCTAACAGTGACATGATTTAGGGCTAAATTAGTATTCATCACACTAGTCACAAGCCATTAATCTAATATCCCTAACATGAAATGATATGCAAATTGCAGTCCATTGTAATGCTGCACCATGTGTCAGTGCTTCAAAATCTCTCACACACATCACAAATTTGCCACACTGGAAAAAAAAATATGATTGCTACCTTGGCTCCACACAGAAATGATTGAATGATTGCAAGTACAGTTCATTTACATGTACTTTTCATATGGTACATATAAAATATATGTTTTTTTTTAACACACAAAAAAAAACCCTTGCATTTAGCTATAGTTTTGTGTTGATGCTTTTAGAGATGTGTTGAGCAGAACCTAGTCTGAAATACATTTCCTGTATTCATATTTAATGCCATCTAGTTTGATCAAATTTAAACACCATTAGCTGAAATAAGAACTAGAACCTCAAACCATAAGAATGGCCTCCTTGTCTTACAGATGCTTTAGACTTTCACCGTTGTGCCTCTCTTCTAATATGATCTTAATCCATTTTTGAGCCAAACAATTTATAATAAAATAATTCCTTCTGGAGTTCAACTGTTGCAGTTTTTCAGTCTTATATGTTGGCGCCTCAGCCCTTCTTGTATTTAGAAATGACTTCTTGACAGTCACTAAAACACTGACATGATTTTTTACATTCCTTCATCAAACAGTAGGCGACACGCTGAAGAAAAAATTGTTAGTTTCTTTTCCTGTTTCTCAAACAACAAAACTTTCAGATGCTGTCCATTTTGCTGTAGAGAATTCTCTAATTCTGTCTATATTTTCCAGCTTTTATGGACATAATGAATACCAAGCATACCGGTAGTTTAATTGAAAATTATGTTGATGCAAAAATGTAATATGTTTGTTAAACTGTGTTATCTTTGGTATTTTTTAATAAATTTGTTTAAAAATATGGGAACATCTTTCAAGTTTTTTATATGATTCACAAGTCCATGCTCAATGGAGCAATACTCAATACTGTACTGCAGCTTAACATCCAGGTTAATCAAAATATCAACAGTTGTATATATTTTACTTTATATTTTATATTTAACTACATCATAGTTTGTTAAAAGGCCACCAGAGGACAGTTGTTTCTGGTAGTAGGCTTAGCTTTCAGGCCATGGGCAGAGCATGAGCTCACAACAGATGTTTGGAGAGATGGGCAACAGCAGAAGTCCAGGGAGAGCAATTAGTACAAATGAAACAACAATGCTATTAGCTGCTCTTTATTAGCCTCAGTGATGAGTTCAGAAGCCGTTAGCCTTGTGTGATCAGAAACTACCTGCGAGTGTTACGGTTTGTGCTGTGAAGTGTTGATCTGTGACGAGGCCTGCCTATACATAGTTCCCACACATGTGACCAGTATTGCATAATAGCGCATTTCCTCCACCCGTGTAGGCTCGTGCTGGATGGACCGCGTGAGCTCAAGATGTCTTACAGACAGACCAAAGGACCAAGGCGCACGAGAAAGATATATGCTTAAAATAGCTGCGACCACAGTTGATCCGTACGCGGCGGAGAAACAAATCATGTCAGGTCACGCTGACATGTTGTCATTGATAAATTACTCTGATATCATTAATTATTTAGTGAACACGAGGAATAACTACGCAATGGAGGAGCTTCACAGCTTTAAGTTAAATCCATGGATAATCAATGTTGTAACAGATTTGTGAAGGACTTCCGAACTCTTCATGTTAATAACAAAGTTCTGGTGGCTGGCAGAGTAAGTAGTTACAATAATATACACGTAGATGTCCTTCATAGTCTTTATATACACCCACAACTTTGCTACTGTGTGTTTACAGTGTTAGCACATAGCTTAGCATAGCGAAGCTAACTACCACAGAGACGTGCTAAAACTCGGTTCCAACACACACAGTTATATATTATATTATATTATATTATATTATATTATATTGTTCAGACATTGTTTCACAAAATGATTGCAATAGAATTTTTTGTTTAGCGCAGGAAAAAAACATGACTGGAGCAGATTACATCTTTGACAGCAGTTCCATGCAGGTGATGTTTACTTTTCAAGCCAAGACTGGATGAAGGTCTGCATTCAGCTCATTTGCAGTCCTTCGAATTTCCTGATTTTGGGATAAGAGAAAACTGCGCTTTGCCGAACCATCTGCCCAGTTGGAACATTCTCTAATCCAGCAGAAACAGCCATTGCAATTTACGTAAAAAAAAAAAAAAAACCTCAACAAAACTTACTAAGCCGGCATCTGCAGCTAGAGCCAGCTAGAGCCTACATGGGTGGAGAGAGCGCTGGATCTGCCCCGAATGTTACGCCACATGGGAAACTATGTATTCCTCACCTGTCATCAAATATCGACACAGAATAATATAATACTGAAGGACACTTTATTGAATATAGATCATTCTCCAAGATGGCCGCGCTCAGAGCAGTTGCAGCTTCACAGGCTCCTGGTACTATCCCAGCTTTTAGAAGTTTTGATATTGATTCTGTGCCTGACTCCGCACAATTTATGCGTGTGAACTATAGCCGAACCGAATTGATGAGAATAGGAGCGGATTGGCCACGAAATATAGCAGTTTTTTTTTTTGTGGGACCCTGTGTACACAATTTCGCTCCACCACGTGTGGTGCGAATGACAATAAAGAATCTCTGACTCTGTGGCTCATTCAAGTTTGTGTTTGAATGTTCATTCAAGTTTTATATGTACAAATCACACTTCCAGAAAAAAGTTGAAGAGATTTGTAAAAGTGACAAAACAACAACATTAGTTGAAAACAACAAAGTCCATGCTCAATAATCCAGGTATACAATCCAACATTTTTCAGTCAGGTCATCTGGACAGTTTTGTGTTGTGTGTTTCCTTGACTGATGAAGCCTTCTGGATCGAAGGCGAAAAATTTTAGCCCAACAAAAACGAAACTGTCCAGATGACCTGACTGAAAAATGTTGGATTATATACCTGGATTATTGAGCATGGACTTTGCTGTTTTCAACCAGTTTGACATGACTGTCAACAAGGAAAACGGCCGGCAATGGAGGAGGGGGTGTACCAAAGAGACCATCTTATCACAAGCAGAACTGGTTTGTTCCACTTTGGAGTAAGCTGTTGGGGGAAGAATCAGTTTTGTTGTGTGTTTCCTTGACTGATGAAGCCTTCTGGATCGAAGGTGAAATGTTTCAGCACAAAAAAAGAAACTGTCCAGATGATCTGACTGAAAAATGTTGAACATTTGTTGTTTCTTTAATCTACTGTCTGATTTCATACATTGCTCTTCACAAGTTTTTTTTTTTTTGCGTGTGCTTGTGTAACCTTTTGAACCTCTAACCCTTCTGTGGGAAACTCTCAGGGCCTTCTACTCCTTCAGAGAAGGCTCAAGAATTCAACACATATTAAATGTTACCAAAAAATTGTATTTACTATTTATTTTACATAAAATATATATTTTCAATGTGTGTGTGTATAATTAATTTCTCTTATTTTTTTCAAACTACTTTGCAGATGAGCAAGAAACTTTTTAATTCATGAAAATATAGTTATCCAGTCAGACTCTTTTTAAATTGCGTCTCCAGGCAGAAGCATGTTTGACGGCGCTCACATTGTTTAGGACTTCACTGTCTGGAGAGAATCCGACAGTGACATAGTTCGGTCACATACTCTCCAGGATGTTTAATAACTGACAGGAACATTAACCAATATTAATTCAACCTTTATTTATACAGGCTAGTCTCACTGAGCCACGAGGACTCATTTACAATGAGACCTGTTCCAGACAGCACATGTAAAGTACAGACAACAATAACAATCATGATGTAGAGTGGGTGGAGCCAAACAGAAAGACCAACTCCAGCAGTCAGAAAATAAAAATATTTGAAATGAACCTTGATTAATGCTACTTGTGGAATATTAATTTCTATGAGTCCTTTGTTTGTATTCAGCCGGCTGAAAATGAATAAATTGTGTCATAGGAGTTGTTTTCTCCCACTATGGACCAATCGTCATCAAATCTGGATTTGTTAATCTGATCGTGTCAGCTGGGCATATCTCTCAAGGCTACGGTAAAATTAAAAATTTATGGAACACCAGAGTGGACCATTAGCTGGAGGAGAAGCGCCACAACCTGCTGAACGTCTTGATACTTTGAACGTGTTTCTGGGAAAGCAACATGGCATGAGGTAAAATAAAATTTGCGCTTCTATATATAGATAAAAAAAAATTTTACTGCATGAAGATGCGAGGCATTCAACTGCAACATATGAATTAAAAATCTATACTGAAATTGTAGTTTCTCCAAAGATAAAGGTTAAATATCCCATTTAGGGTTAAAATGACAAATTTCAATAGTACATATGTTATTTGGTGTCTCTCAGGCATGGGTTTTCTCTGCGTTCTCCGGGACGCCAAATCTTTCACTTCATGCAAGTTCCCACAGAGGGGAGCAGCCAAAAAGACAACAATACCAACAACAACATTAAAATTATCAAACCAACTCTGTCTGTCAATGTGTGCGTGAGTAGGGGGTTAATTTATTTACACTACCATGTCATTCTGTTATGTTTGTATTTATGATTTTATTTTTATTCACAATGAAAATCATACATAATAAAATGTATGTAAACAAAACGTTAGTTAGCTATTAGCTGTTAGCAGATTAGCAGAACTGTGCCCACCACTGGAAATAATGAACATCTGGGGAAAATATGTCAACCTTGGCATGCACATTCTCAAGCTAGGCATTGCAGATCCACTGTACTGCGATGCTATGGTGTTCATTTATGCAGTAAAATGAACAAAATTTAAAACGAAAACTGAACAAAGTGAAACAAGAAGCTCTCACAGTCTTTGGTTCTTCCGGTTCTCTGGTGTTTTTTTTTCTTCTTCTCATCTTTTTTTAACAACCATTTGAAGCACAACACATCTTGTTCACTTGAATGTGCTCAACCTGGTGGGAATCACAGTACAGAACATCTTGCTCTGTCTCATGTGGTATCACTGGCATGTTGGGGGTTCGGGGACATTTTTTTGTACACCTTGCTTTTCTGAACAGTGTTGCATGCTGGGAAAGAGACGCCCTCTTTATCGTTTCTCTTTTTCTTTGGCCCCTAAGAGACTTCTCTGCTAATGTTCTCCTCCTGTTTTACAACAGTACTTCCTGGAACAACCCCACTACTAGTCATCAGACTCTACATTAAGGGAGTACTCTGAAGTCTTCCTCCACACTAAGGGCCCCTGATAAATAACTTATGAGGGTGATGATTCAAAACAGTTCTCCTATTACTTGACTCAATTCATTTTTTACAGTCCCTCAAGCCCTTCCACCCCCTAACTGTCCTGCACTTCAAACACATCTGAATACTCGGAGATACATGTATTTTTTCATCCTAGGGATTCCATGTTAATGTAGAAAACGAAGAGAGGAATGGGCATGGGAGCAGGTTGAGGGGAAAAGAAATATGACGGAGCCAGGAGCTTTGGGCATCACAATGTGCCGAAAGCATTTCTGCCATCACTTTCTTTTTTTGACTAGTCTCCTTGGAGGAGAAGAAAGACAGAATTTGATGGGAAGGCAGAGCAAACAGGAAGGAGAGAAAGATTTGGGTAAGAAGCTTCATGATCTGGCTCTGAGCTGCCACTCTCTGTCAAATTAAAACACATCCAACACTGCAGATTTTTCTTATTTGCGATTACAAATTAGTCCATTAGGCTGTTGGCTGCCCGTCCTTTCTCTTCCCTGCACTAGAAGAGGATTTATGTGTGAGTTATGTGTAGGCTCATCAGTGTGGGCACAGGGGGGGAGAGCAGATGGGAGGGGACCTTCCATTGGTGGAAGATGGCAGTTTTCAAGTCACATAACAAGACAAACAAGCAAACCAACAGTTGTAATTTGATGTGAAGTTGACAGTAATTGTCTTTGATGCCAAGGGAAGGCAGAGTGTGGAATGAAGGAGGGCTGGGTTGGCCTTCAAGTGGTAGTTATAGAATATAAATTGGGGCTTACCGTTTTTTGGAAAGTGGAAAAAAAATTGTTGGCTATTTTTGAAGGGGAGGCAGAAGAGCCTTTCAGTCAAATACATCAGCTCATGTGGATTTTAAAATTAGTGACAGGGTGGTTAAAGACACGGTTTAGTGAAAAAGACCCCTAATGGCTGATTAAAAGTCATATTTGTGATATTTCACTGGAATTTTTGCTGGTGATTTTTTCATACCATGTAATTTTATCAGCATTAGGGTTTTCACTTTCCAGCCAAATTCAATTTAAACACCTGAAAGAAAAGTTTTGCAGAGAGTGGTGAAGGCTGCACAGAAGTCTGTTGGAGTCAGCCTCACCACCATCATAGACATCTACACCTCCATTTGCTGGAAGAGAGCCACCTGCATCATGAAGGACCCCACTCACCCAGCACACACACTTTTTGCCCCGCTCCCCTCAGGAAGGAGGTTGAGGAGCATTAAGTGTAGAACCACTAGACTGAGGAACAGCTTCTACCCTGAGGCTGTTAGACTCATGACTCTCTAACCAGAATAATCACTGTGAAGAATCACATCATGTTGCTGCTGATCTGTTTCATGTTGCTGCTGATCTGTTTCATGTTGCTGCTGATCTGTTTCATGTTGCTGCTGATCTGTTTCATGTTGCTGTGTTCATTCGTACTCATCTGCTCACACAGACTCATGTTCGGGCTGCTGTTCGGCATATTGTGTTTATTGTTTTTATGCTGTTAGTGTTTAGCATATTTTTAGCTGATGTTTTTCTTAATTCATATCTTAGATCTTATTACTGTTTTTCTTTTACATTTTATTGCATGTAATGGGTTCTGGCTAGTTTGTCTTTGGTTCGAGTGTTCTGTCATCTTTGGGTTGTTTAAAGCTCTACCAGAACTGAACACGAAGGACCCAGTGGTTAATTTGAGCCGGATCCTGCCGGAACAAGATCCGGGAACTTTCTCATTTTCACTGCTTGCGTTTTGGCAACTGTTCATTCAGCTCCGTCAGCTCATATCTCCGCCCATAAAAGTCATCGCACATTTTTATTTTGATTATTTATTAAAAATCCAATGACATGAGACATTGTCCATGTCTGTGGTGTGGATATTACTGCTGCAGCAGGCACAAAAGCTCGTGCACACACGTAATGTACCATTACACGTAATGAAATGACAATAAAGAATCGCTGAATCTCTGATTAAATTGTGAATGAATCTAGCTTAGTGTGAAGTAATGTGCATGTTCCTTTATGAAGTGTTAGGGTGGTTTTATATAAGGAACAGCATTAATGCAAAAATCATGACTAAAAGTGTCTGGTTTGTTACAGTATTATGATATATGAGACATGCAGGTACATACATGATAGATACATGACACATACCTAGATTAGGTACGTAGATGCATGCATTTGGTAGCTGAATCATTGTTTACTTCCTGACCACTGACAGCTGTAGCCAGTTACTAAATGTTGATGCCCAGTGCACTGCATACTCATGTAAGTACAAGCACAGTGTTTTAAATTTATAAAATCAACCTTATTTTATCTCTGGGAGAGCAAAGCTAATTTTATCACAATGGAATTAAGGTGCTTAAGAGCAAAACTCTTATTCTTGGAAGCCTATACATGTAATGAGCCTGGCATATGGGTAATGCCCTCTGACCTCCTGAGTCTACGATGGGCTGCTAATGTTTTTATCTTACTGGTCTAAAAAACAGAGGAAACAAGCAAGTCTTTCAAAAGACTAAAAACAGTGAGAGGATTTCGAGGAACCAGGGAGAATTTAACAAGCCGGGGTCTTAAAGGTTTAAAAGGACCGCTCAAAATTTATGCAGGCACGTTTGAACAAGGGCCACATTGAACAGCTTGGCCAGCTGAGCAACATCACTGTGGGATGCCTAATAAGCCTTGCACAATTTTTCACCCCATATTTTATCAATAAAAAAGCAGTTTAAACGCCCCCAATCCCCAGCCCCCCCACCCCACAACCACAGCCGCTGCACTACCTGCCATCTGGAGCCCTCTTTTATTTTATACTCCAACTGTCATTAAAATGCTTCTTGGCAGTTTACAGCTCATTCCCCATGTGCAGATGTGGAAGTGATCGTCCGACAGGGCCCTCTGATCAAAGTGTTTGCTGCTGTCAGGCACCACCCTCAGGCTCCCTTTCAGCTCTATGTGGACTTCATGCCTTCTATTATTTACTTATTTATTTCCATACTTCCATATTTTCCAGGCATACTTTTTCCAGCAGATCCCAGAGCAGCCCGAGACTCTGCAGTGGTTACCTAGAGGTTATAGCGACAGGCTTGGGCTTAAAGGAATGCAATGCAACATATTCCCTCTGAGCAAGTTCAATAATAACCTCTGGGGGAGGCAAGTCAAATCCAAAGATATACCAACATGGACCAACAGGGTCTTAATGTTCTAATATCAGATACTTTAGAAAACATTGCAAGTTGTTCCTTATTCACCGTTTGATTGTTCAAACCTGCTTTGTGGTAAAAGGACAAGTTATCCAAAAGTGTAGTTGGGTGGGCATAATTTATGGATAGTGTCCATCCCTATTTAAAGAGGTTGAAATCAAACAAAGTTACATGAAAATTAGACTTTTTGTCTGCAGAAGCAAAGATGATGAGAATGAGTCCAATTACTGGCTGTGTCTGGGTATCATATCACTCCGCTGTTCACTGTGTGTACATGCTTGACTTGCAGGCTGCCCAGCGACCCACAGCCTCCTCACTGATGTGGCACGGTGCACATGGCATTAATCCTCTGACTGGGTGTTGATTGAGCTCCCCTAAAGCCAGCGACGCATGTTGCCTTTGTTTGGCAGCCGTCCCGGCTTAAGAACTGAGGCCATATTCCGCCTGTCAGTGCCATGTGTTCACTTTCCTCAGTGCACAGCGGCTGATGCCACTCAACCACCACCCCCTACCTCCCACCCACTGGCATCTCTGTGGGCACCCTAGGCCTAGCAGGTTTGCACTAATGAAGTCAAATTAATTTAATGGATGCCCATGCTGCCTGCATCTGAGGTGCTTGGCAGGGGGACCGTTTCAATGCTGATCTCCGTCTCGGGCTCCAAATTTCATACATATCCGAGAGCTGTTGCACCTCTTCCGTGTGTCACGCTGAAACTGACAAGCATATAAGCTTCAGCTTCACAAATCTACCCTGCATAATTCAGAAATGCCCCTCAGTGCTCATAGAAACTAGAGCAGGATTGTTCCACAGTTTATGAGAGGCCAGGTGTGCCTCACTAATTAAACTAATCAAACTGAAGGAGAAAAGGAAAAATATCTGGCAAATAAACAAGAGTGACAGTCATCACTACCATCTACCTTCTGCTGTCTCTGAGCCTGTTAACTTTTATGGTGTATACAATAATTATTTTTTCCAGTAATCCTTGAAGGTCCCGTACCTTTTCCCCAGGCTGGAGCAGATCAAAGCACGCTGGTTTTGTGCATCAGAGACTTCCATGGCTGGGGGTTTCTGGTTTAATTGAAGGCAGCTGGACTCTGTGTGTGTTTGGGTCTGATCTCAGTGTACTCTCCAGGGTTCTCAGCTTTCCACTTCATATGCACATTTGCCCATGGAAATTTCCCCCTCAAAGCCCAAGCCATGTGAGAACCTGCAGGACTTGAGGTTTGACGGTTACACATCCAGAGGAATCTGAGTGCTTAGGTGGACGTGAGTAAGATATGATTTAGTTTGACAAAAAAGAAAAAGATCTGGGTTGCTCTAAGTGGGTGGGAGAAAGTGACTTATTGCCTACTTCCTTTATTGTACATCATCAATACTTGAGGGCCACATATGAGCCTCTCTAAGACCCCAAACCTGACCTCATAAGCATTTTGTAACTGCAGACAAAACGCGAAGCTTCAGGAAATAAGACATTTAATAAATGTATTTCAATATTTCTTATAAGATTCTAAAAAAAAGGCAGTAAACTACACTAATATTTGACTTTATTTTTTTAAAGGGATATTAAAACTCTCTAAACATTCTTTTCAAAGTCACAGTGGCGCTAAACTTTTTTTTTTTTCACTAATGTATTCCTGTCCAAAGACGAATAAACGTCTGTTCAGGGAAATATTATCCAAGATGGCACAGACTCCTAATAGCAACAAGCTAACTATTTATTTCTGATTGCATATGCCATTTGTTGTAGAGGAAAAAAATAATTTTGCATTAAAAACTCCTTTGCAGACAGGCTAGGGCAGGGACAGACGAGTGTCCTAAGCGCGCCAACTCTAAATGCACACAGTCTGTCTTAAATTTCCAGCCAGCAGAAATGTGTAAGTAATTACAGTCCAGCCATGTTTATTGAATAAAAACCCACTTAGGCATTGTGTTTATGCACGATCAGAAACGCTCAAATCTTACATCCCTGCACACAAAAACGTTTGTGTCTTTTTCTCTTTCCACAGAACATCTGCAGTCAATATGGAGTCAATTTTACATTTATTACTCATGTGGAAAAATGTATATGGTTTTTGGATTGTTATCCAAACAGGGGCCATTTAGTGGAAAGAATGTTGTGCCATGCTGTACTTTAGAGCAGTGGACACACATTTATAATGGGGTTATTGTAATTTTAGCTACATGCCTAACATTGGGTCATAGAAAAACACTGAAATTCCTTCTGCTGTGGAGAGTCGTGCTTCACTTGCATTTAAGTAGGTATGTATTAACTGCTGGGGCAAAGTTAAATTCAAATATTAAATAGAAAACAAAAGGAAAATGGAGAAATGCTTCCAATGAAAGTCAATACTTTCTTTAGAATGAAGTCACTTTTGGCAAATCTTCATTTTTTCTTCAACTAAAAATGATTTTTTTTCTTCTCTTTTTCAAACATTACAAGTTAGATGAAACGCATCACCACAACTGGTGTAAAACGTCATAGCTCGTCTTGTCCAATACGCCGTTCCGTGATTTCTCTATTGCCATATCACTGAACTAAAGACATCTCTCGCAGAAAATTGTTCAATCAAGAGTTTCACCCTGTCCTTGCTGAAGACTTGCATTACAGAACCAGAGCTCTCTGGTGGGAAAACCAGGGTTGAAGAAAACGACCTTCGAAAATGGATCTACTTTTGTATAGGACAAGTTTTATACCAAAACCTGGTGTTCATCGACGCAACAGAAACTCTGAATTACAATGATCACAGGACGTTGAACGGGGCTGAGTGGAGAGTTTTGCTCACAGAATCGGTAAAGTACTGGTGTTTCAAAGAAAGAGGGGTAGAGTCTTTGCTGGGATTTTAACAGAACAAAGGGAAGTTCTAATAACAGTCTGCCCACACAAACAGCTTCCCTGAGCAAAGGCAGTAAATGAAAGAAGATTACAGCGTTGGTGCCATGATGTGTTTTCACACATCCCTTGTTCCAAATGGCTAGTGTGGTTTTGCTTCCACAGCTCTATTTTCATCTGCAACGCCAACATCGGTTCTAACCTTTAAGTGGGAATCTGGACCAGGGTACTGGATGCCACATCGATGATGCTACAGCCACAATGACTGTCCCAGCATGGCTGTATGACATGCATTGCTACTGACAAGCTGTCTTTGCTGATGTCAGATGGCTGTGTCTGCTGGCTGGCCCTGCAGAGGCTCCGAGTCTTTCTCCGTCATGACGCCTCTTCTTCCCAGCATGCACTGGGATTGTTTTTTACTGCTAAGATAAGCATAGCCTTACACTCACTCGCCACTGAGCTTGTGCACACCCACCCCCTCATGCACACATCACAATGCTAAGACTAAGAGCTCCTATGTGCTCCCTGATCATCACAGGCTTGTGCACTCAATGTACAACAGTCGTAGTGCTTGACAAGCAAACAAAGCTGCAGCAGAAAAAATAAAAATAAAAACATTAGCACATTAGCTGAAGGGGGAGGATAAATGAGAACATGTTCAGTCAAAAAAAAAATTAAAGCTATGTTTCTAGGTTCATTGTAATAAATTAAATGGAAAGCGCATCTTGATAGGCACTATTTAAGACAACAAACACTATTCTAAACCCTAGCATCCAAACAATACTAAAGTTTGGAGGATACGGTTCATTTATAGGGTTTTCTACTTTTTAATAGAATGAGTAACTGAGTAGGAGGGAAAAAAGAAAGAGAAAGGGAACAAGGGAACGAGAAAGACAAAGGCAGAAGGAGAAAAATGACATCTCCATATTAAGGCCTGTGTTGCCGGTGTCAGTTCTAATTTCACAGTGCCTGTGGGGAGCTGAATGCAACCAGTCAGCTCTGGTCTCATCTCGTTCCTCCTCCATTTTGAATCAGGGCAGATGAATCCCAAGCTGGGGGGGGGGGGGGGGGGGGAGAGAAGGAATATTACTGGCAAATTGGTTTTAGATTAAAGGAGGTGGCAAGGCATTCTGCTTTCTCAGCTCTTTCCCAGGTGCACTTAATTTAATTTCATTAAAGAGATGAGGACGGATGATCACTTGTGTTAAAACATTAAGACGATCCCATTTCACCGTCCGTAGAAAAATGTTAAGGTTGTCAGTGGCTTGGTGGGTGGCCTGTTTGTTATAGAATATGATGACTCCAAGAGACCTGTCTGGATTCTGCAAAGCAACAGGGGTTGTGGTGGTGCAGAGAACATACAGTCAGTACATGAATTTAGATTAGTGTTAGCTTTCTTCCAATAAAACAACCCACTAGTGTCCTCAATTAAAGGCAAGGAATTCATTAAAAAAAAAAACATATAAATTTGATATAAAGAAAATAAATGGTGAGATTATATAAGTGTTTTTCCATCACAGGTAGATTTTAGCTGGGAGGAATCAAATTAATGAGACATTACTGATAAGCTGGTAAAGACTCAAACATTGTAATATGGTCTTTTGCTGAAGTGAAGGAAGAAAAGGAGGTAGAGGAGGAATTAAAATGCCAGGCCAAACATGTGTGCAGTCCTGACAGATCACTACATGATCCATAAAGAGCTCATATCAGGATGAGATGATGGTCCTCTGAGTCTCTCAGAGACTGACACACTTTCTGCTGAACAACAGGACCAAATGGAGTTAACCTGACTGGGTGTTCTCCGTTATGGCTTTGGTGATTATATGGGGTTCACCTGACACAGAGCTGCTGCCAATTCACATACAGAAGAAAAAACAGCTATGTTTACATGTGCAAAATTCGTTGCTCAGATTGAAATGTTTTCAGATTAAATAATCCAAATGTATTGTTTACATGGGCACAATTCATTCACGAGTGTTTACATGCTGCGGGCTTTGTTCTGAACAGAAGTACTGACATGTGCACGGTGGTAAACTCTCCTTAAAAAACACTGAAGAAGTTCTACTTCCATCATGAACAAACCTGAGCACCTAAAATGGACCCGCGACTTACTGCACTCCCTGACTGAGCTACAGGTGATACAGATCATTTTGAGCTCTTTCAAAGTTTCTACTAGAAATTAGGGATGGGGCCGATCCGATCTAGTATCGGTATCGGCCTCCGATACCAGCCTAATTTAAGTATCGGATTTTCCGATCCACCTGCCAATATTTCCGATCCATGATGCATGTTGGCTTCAAACTATGGAATGGATTTCCTGAACGGCGGCGTGTCTCATAAACCCAGAGTAATAAGACCCACCTCACATTCAGGAAATCCAGTTCATAGTTTGCAGCCAGCTACAACGTGAGTACTGAGTTAGCAGCACTGTGGCTAACAGCTAACAAAGTTTTCATCTAAACATGTCCGCTGTGTGGAAGTATTTTACACTAGAAACACCACAAAGCAACGCAGCAACGTGCAATGTCTGCAGAGCCATAGCGCCACATTAAACCGCGGTAAAGTTAGTTTTATGATGGACATTCGAGCTCCAGGGCTTCAGCATGGCACTGCTCTTTGCTCAACCCAAAACAGGTGACTTGACCCCGGCCTGCCGCGTCCAATCTGCCCCGCTCAATCTGCCCGTCTCTGAGGAGGGACAGACTGAGCGCGGCTGACCGAAATCAGGCTACCTGCTTCGGACTGAACAAGAATAACACACTGCTGAAGCCCCGGAGCTCCAATATTTACAGAGAAGTTGCTAAACTTCATCATAATTAATGACCAACCACTATCAGTTGTAGAAAACGAAGGATTTCACAGCTTGATACTTGCAGCCGAGATACAGTTTACCCTCCAGAGATATTTATCAGTACAACAGTACACAATCATAAAAAACATGTGATTTGAAAATTATATATATATATATATATATATATATATATATATAAAAGAAAACGAAACAAAAACAGCTACATAAAGTGATGTAAAATACTAAAAACAGGAACATGTCTGTTGGTTTATGCCATGAACTTAGCAGGTGTTGAAGCCATTTAACATTTTATTTAATTTAATTCATTTATTCATTCATTTAAATGAAACAAAATAAAAAAAAATAATCAAAAAGAAAACAATGAATGAAAAGAGTGCAGAAAAAAAAAATCTTATATCTGCCCCTTATTTAAAAAATATAAAATAACTTTAAACAATCACTTAAATTAACCACTTTAATATCCACTTTAAAGCTAGGAATAAAAAAAAAAGTTTTGTGTTAGAATTTAATTCTAACTTTAAAATTCTTCCAACATTAATAAAACTTACCTCAAGTTGCCTTTTTGGACAAGCATGCATATATTTGTACAAATTGTACTTGAGAGGAGATTATTACAGCCTCATATAAAATCAATGATGATCATGATATTGGAACTGGATCGGTAACGGCCGATACTCAGATTTAGGTATCGGGATCGGATCGGAAGTTTCAAAATGTGGATCAGTGCATCCCTACTAGAAATGTTGTGTCGCTCACTGACCAGTTTTACTTCCTCAACATATTAGCATTAGCCAGGTGGAAATACATGAGGTTGACATACAGTAGGTTGCACATGCGCAGTCATGTCAGTTTTCCACAATCGGAATAAAACGATCAGATTAAGTGTTGACATGCACACCGTTCAGATTATGAATCGGCATAAACCACCCGTCTCATTAGCTATGTTTACATGCGCAACATTTTTTGACCGGATTGAAATGTGTTCTGTTTGAATAATTCAAATGTATTGTTTACAGGGGCACAATCTGTTCATGATGAGCGTTTACATGCAGCGGGCTTTGTTCTGAACAGCAGTACTGACATGTGCAGAGTGGTAAACTCTCCTTAAAAAAAAAACACAGAAGAAGAAGTTCTACTTCCGGGATGAACATAAACAAACCTGAGCACCCAAAATGGACCCGCGACAGGTTTTAATGACGGTGGAGACGTTACTGCACTCCCTGACTGAGCTACAGGTGATACAGATCATTTTTAGCTCTTTCAAAGTCTCTAGTAGAAATGTTGTGTCGCTCACCGACCAGTTTTACTTCCCCGACATGCTAATATTATTAGCGTTAGTCAGGCGGAAATGACAAAGTCGCACATGCGCAGTCAGGTCAGTTTTTCACCATCAGATAAAAACGAACAGATCAAGTGTTTACATGCGCACCGATCGGGTTACGGATCGGCGTAAACCACCCGTTTCGTTCTGATCACAAATTATATCGGATCGCACCGAATACACAAAAAATAACCCGAACGGAGTGTTTACATGACACACTTTTATTCCGACCGGCCATTTGATCCGGTTACTTGTGTCCATGTAAACATACCTATTCTGATCACAAATTCATTCGGATCGAGCTGAATCAACAAAGAATAATCCGAATGGGGCGTTTACATGACCCATTTTTATTCCGAATGGTCGTTTAATCTGATTACTTACGTCCATGTAAACATAGCTGTAACATTTATAAAAGGAGGGTTCAGAGGAAACTGGAGAAGCCACACCTGATGAGAGAAAGTGGGACCTAATGAAGATACAACAGGATGACCTCCAACTGAGAGGGCATGACTCCCATACATCTTTATTATACCTTGATGTAGTCAGAGCTTGGCAGCTGATGTTGGAGTTTGATATTCAAGCTGCTTTAAAACCAAGTAAATTACATACCGGACCTCTCAGCTTTTAAACTATCAATGCACCGTGCAAACACAACTACTACATGAAAAAAAAACACTGTTCTCTATAAGTCAAGGCTATTTCTCTGAAGAATAACAATGTGGATTTTGATTCCTTGTTTCATCGACTGGTCCCATCAACACAAACACCTGCTGAAGTAAGTGGAGCTGAACTAAAAAAAAAAAAAAATCAAACAGAAAGTTCAAGTCTGACAGGAAAGAAACACCTCTCTACATGCCATGTCAACTAGTTTATCGATATGCGGCAATCTAAAGTGACTTTGCTGTAGCAGCTCGTCACTGTAATTCAAACACTGTAACTGATTGCATCCTGAAGGCACACCTGGAAGCAATATTCTAATGAAGTTAATCTGTGAAATCCTGACAATGTGGTTGTTCAGGTGCCTGGTAATCTGATATGAAAGGAGTCTGGATGAATAGCAGAGAGCTGGCACCTGTTCCAGCAAAAAGTTGCAGAAAATTACTGCTGTCGACTTATCCTCAGTGTAAGCAATTACACATGACAGTGTTTGTCTTTCTCCTCATGAAACCCCAGTTCTTGCGTAGCGTTTTGAATTTTTTTGTATTTTCTTTTTTGGTGATGGGCTGTCAAATTATGTTTTGCTCATTCTTCCTTCCTCTGTAATTTATGGACGCTTCAGTTTTCATCACCTTAATTATGGAAATATGTGTTTGTGAAGGAACGAATGGGTCATCTTTGCTATGGGTGTTATCCAGCTGCTTTAGTTTAGGGCTCTGGAAAAGAAAATGTAGCTTAACTGTTTAAAAAAATGTTTTAAATGAAGCTGTTCTTCACCTGAATGTCTTACTGATCATAAACAATAAATACATACAAGTAAATACATAAGATTAATTAAAGAGTTTTAGGCACCAAGAGTGAAAACTAAAAGTGGAGGTTCATAAATATTGTTGATACAGCTGTTTTCCTATCAGACATTATAATGTAAAGAGAATTTGTTAGCCACATGTATTTTGAATTATTTGTTATTCTTTATACATAATTATAACAATGATACAGTTGCATAAAAATACAATCTACCCTCCTTAACTTCTAGTTTCACATCTACACTAGTCCCTCGTTTATCGCAGGCGTTTGGGACCACGCCCACCAGCGATAAGTGAAAAACCGCGAAGTAGGGATACAGTAGTTCAAGTTCAAGTTCAGTAAACTTTGTCATGACATGTGCCAGACTGCCATCACACTCACTCATCACCTGTTACTCCCAATCTCCCTCCTTAAATAAACAATTTAAATTTAATTACTGTAACATTTTAAATAAACAATCCATGAATTGTTTATTTAAAATGTTACAGTATTTAAATTTAAATTTGTAGAGAAGAAACGTGCAGCAGGACATCAAAGGGATGTCACACAGCTTCAGCTCTGCAGCACGGAGCAGAAATGTAACACCCCCCCCCCCCCGTTCATCATCGAGGCACTCAGAATTATTGTCTGAGTGTAAAGGTGAGGCCCAACAGATTTACTTTCACAAGCAGAGCATTATGGCTCCACTTGATAGATATATAAAACTTTATTAGAATTTGCTTTGGGTTTGTTTCAGATGTAATGGACACAGGGATGAAAAAACAAAGAAGAAGACAAAGCAGAAAAGTGAGAGAAGAGTAAAAATGTAAAGAAGGAGATAGGAATAGAAGAGAGAGAGAGAGAGAGAGAGAGAGAGAGAGAGAGAGAGAGAGAGGGATAAAGAGAACACAAATCAACATCATTGAAGTCTGCCTCTAGACCTGTGGAAAGAAAAAAAAAACAAACAAGACAAAACCGAGAAACCAGAACAACAAACAACTTATATAATGATACTTATAACATCATTAGAAAGTATTTTATACAGTACATGGTAATACATTATATATTTAGTGGTCTCCACAACCCAACTGAGTGTGCATCTGATAAACACCTGGATCTAAACACCTGTGTGAGCATGCTTGTCACTATAAGGTTTCTCCATAAAAATGTTCAGTAGTCGATGTGGGGACCCACAGACCCATCCCCACAGAACATGATGGTAACACAGGGAAGACTGGAACCACAGCCACACAGAGGCCCCCAAGCCCAGAACTCCGGGAGTCCCCCAACAGGGACACCTGCACCCCCAAGAGAGAGATGCAAAGGGATGCTCCGGGCGATCCCCAGCAACCACAATGCAGAAACCCCAGGAGGCTGCAGCGACGAGTCCACAGGCCCCGCCGGCAACCCGCCCCCCCAGAGTGGATCCGGCCATGGACACCAAGCCCCGAGGTCATACCACCCCCCAATAGAGGCCTGACAGAGCCAGGGCACCCAGGCCCCGGCAGACAGCCACCAGGGCGGGCCTGCACACACCCCACCACCCATCCCCAGATGCTGAGAGCTACCAATGCACCGACGGCAGGGGGGCCCACCACCGGAGGGGAGCGCGACAGGGGGAAGTAGACCCCACATTAAATGGGGGGGCCCAAATGTATCCAAGAGAGGGGACCATCTAAAACCCAACCCAAGACATAAACAGGCACACAGAGACATCCCGACAGAGCCTCTGTCAGGTCGTCCATGCGTCCCACCCACCCGACAGCGACCGCAAGCCGGCCCCAGGCCGAGGGCCAGAGCAGGAGGGAGCAGCAGCTGAGGAAGGCTGGCCCAGCGCACCAATGATGAGGTACCCCAACAGCCCCACACCACAAGCCCGGAGAAGCCCCGGCATGCCACCTACACCCCACACCCCCATACACACAACACCCCCCACTGTGATTTTCACATCAGGCTGACCAGCCAGCGCCCTGCTAAAGCGAAGCCACGCCCCCGATCGCCACCATACACCACCAACGACCACACACACACAACCACAGCCGACCTCCGGCCGGAACCCAGTAGAAATGTACTTCTTGATCATTTACACTGAAACAACTGAACATAGAAGTTCTAAAATAATTAAAAGTATTTTTTAACACTTTTATATTTTGTGATTATGATGATTATTACGATGTGACATACTTTGAGTTTTAAGTTGGAAGATAAAAGTCAATCGGTGCATCTAGACAGCAAAGAGTTAACCCTTCACAAAGCTGCAGCAGGAGAAATGTGTGAGTGGCAGAGAAGGAGATCAGCTGATCGGCTGCAGGAGGAAGCTTCCCCCTGAACTTGTGGGTTTCACACACGGTGCAAAAACATTTAAAATAACTTATTGTAAGTAAACAACCCATGGCTCATCCATCAATCAGACAACTGTGTCATGTCCAATCTTACTTAAAAAAAACGCGATATAGCGAATCCACAAAACGAACCACTAAGTAACGAGGGGCTACTGTAGTTCTTTTTAGTGTGACATGTCTTTTGGGTTAGTTTTCTTTCAGCTGCTCTCTTCTGCAATGGTTGCCACCGTGAGTGAATTTGCAAGAAAAAATTGGCAATGGTTTTATTTCCACCGTCCTTTCTGGGCTCAAGGATCACAAGGCTGCGACACTTAAACACTGAGCTACCACAGCCCCGTCATTTGTTCTTACATACCAGGTCATAATACAAATAGTTTTTTTTTAACAGGTTCTAAAGTTTTTCTAACCTAAACCCATGTACAGAAACACACTACAGATTCCACAGTTTCATTTGTCAAACAAATATCAAGCCAAAATAGAAAAGTAGCAACCAGGCATTGCTAATCAAATGAAATTAATTAAAAGATCATTAACAGATGTGAGCACCTCCATAAAATGTAATAATAATAATAATAATGATGATAATTTTTTTACTCCTTTCGGCTGCTCCCTTCTTCAGGGGTTACCACAGTGAACTAACTCGCACAAAGACTTGGCAGTAATTTTTACGCCGGATGCCCTTCCTGACGCAACCACAGACCACCGAGCTACCACAGCCCTTTGTGTGGATCACAGAGCTGCCATGTGGGGCACCCGGGGGAGCAGATGGTGGGGGTTAAGGGCCCAGAGTGGGACAAATGAGGGTGGAGACAGGTGTGGGTGTTTCAGCTTTCCCACGCACATGTTGACGTCAGTCCGGGGAGTTCAACCTGCGACCTTCAGATCATAGACCCACCTTCCTAACCTCTGCGCCACCAATTCCTCCAATAATAATAATAATAATAATAATAATGATAATAATGATAATAATCAGTTTTAGTGCTTTAGAATAGAACATTAGAAGGAAAAGCCACATGGTCAGTTTGCTAATAATATTGACAACCTTTTGTGGACAAAGAACTTACTCACTCATGGCTGTCGAGCACAGGACTCAAAGGAGAAACTGAAAGTTTAATTACTGCAGCAGAAAACCAAGCCTTAAACACCTGCTATCACCAAAAGAATGTGATGGGTATGCAGGTCAGCAGCACATGCCGTGTGCGTGGGGAAGCAGAGGAGTCCATTAGTCATATAGTTTCTGACGGCAAAATATTGGCCCCAAAAGAGAACCTGGAAAGACACAACAAGATTGGGACTTACCTGCACTGGGCGTTGTACCAGAGAATGGGTGTAGGAACAACTGACGAGTGTTATGAGCACAGGACTGAGAAAGTGGTTGACAATGGGGCTTATGTCATCATGTGGGACATGACCATCCCTACTGATCGTACCATCTCTGCAAACTGGCCAGACATTGTGTTCCATGACAAGAATAACAAAATGTGTTACTTGCTTGATGTGACTATCCCGAGTGACAATAACATCCTAAAGAAAGATGCAGAGAAAATAACAAAGTACAAGGACCTGGAGATAGAAGTCCAACGCATGCGGAACACAAAAACTCAAGTCATATCAAGCGTAATTAGAGCTTTAGGAACAATGAAGAAAAGATTTCAAGAGCAACTAGACAAACTCCCATGTAGAGTCAAAGCCAAAGAAATTCAAAAGACTGTGCTGTTAGGGACCGCTCACATACTTCGTCGAGTACTCGGCTGAATACCAGCCGAGGGCAGAGATTAAACCTGAGGGACCTGGTTGGCCCCTGGTGAATGAACCAGCAATAAATTAAGAAATGCTGAGAAAATAATAATAATAAGCAGTTTTAGTGCTTTGTTAGTCTGGATCATATGGATGAGTGTTAACACAATGTCAAGAGGCAAAGACATTAGCAATGACCTCAGAGAAACTTTGTATCCATCAAGCTGAGCAGTTAAGACATTTTCCAAATGACTCTCTCTCCAGTGAGGAAATAAAAAATATTCATAAGTGGATAACAGGAAGACATTTAGGACAACTGCCACTCTTCTCAGGAGTGGATATCTGAGAAATGCATCCCAAAGTCAAACTTTACAACGCTCAAAAAGTGACAAACAATCCAACAGTTGTGCTCTAAAGGCATTAGTTAGCAGGTCAAAGTTCATGAAAAGACAATTAGAAAAATACAAGTATGGCTTTTTGAGAAGAACCGCCAGAAGAAAGTTTTTGTCTCTTAAATGAACATGGTGGCATGGCTTAGGTTTATAAAGTTGCATCTGAAAGGACTAAATGGACAGATAAGACCAAAGCAAAGCTGTGTGGCCATAATGCATAGAACAATGTTTAGTGAAAACTAAACCTTAAAGTATCAGCATGAACACTTCAGAGCCACAAAACCTGTTGGAATGATGGGCACCCTGTGGCCATTGAGTCAACCATGAAGTCCTCTGCAGACCAAAATGTTCTGCAGTCAAATGTGAGACCACCAACAGCTGGAACTTGGGCCAAAGTGAGTCACAATGCAACAGAATAATGAGTCCAAACACAGAACCAAATCTACAAGAGAAGGCCTGGAGAAATAAAACGGACTCACAATGAAGACACAACGCTTTTCCATTTTGGCTTGAGCTATCGTTAATAAATGACATTGTGAAATTAGCTGTGTGTTTTTGTGCAGTTGGAGTTTCATTTGAATCATTTTGAAATAATTTTTCATGACCTTGAACTGAAATAGGAGGGACAGACTTTTCCCCTGACCCTGATACATATTAATGACAAGAATATAGACATACAAAGATCCAGCTCTGGATCTGCGCAGGGACACTTGGCATCCATCTAAAGCTTGAACAAATCTTGCACTGCCTCTGAATCTACCTACATGGCCCAAAATAACTGGTGCTAAACATTAAATATGTAACAGTTTTTTCTGAGCAGTCTGACACCTTCGCAACAACAGAAACACAAAAAACCTGCCAGAACGAAGCTTGTTTTCCCTAATCTCAATTCTTTTGCGGCGTGTGTTTTATTCTGCATTCTATCAAACTTTTATGAAACTAAATTTGTGACACTGAACAGATCAGATATAAGTTTGAAGTAACTGAGCAGAAGAAAAAAACCATCTTGTAATGGAAACATTCAGTTTCTCTCCTATTTCACTTCCTTCTCTACCCCCCACACTGATACCAAAGATCTGTATGAAAACTGACAGGCCTGCTAAGTTTCTTCAACGTGTCAACTAGCGAGCGCCTTGCGTTCCTCCTCGCTTCAATGGAGAGATAAAAGCCTATTGACTTGCCAGGCTTGCCAGTTAATGCAAATTGTGCCTGCTATCAATGTATTATTTATAGGGGGAGTTGCAGTCATTTCCACATAACTGGAAGCTATGCTTACAGAAGATTAGACATGCTCTCTTATTTATTTACCAGAGGGTAATTGCTAAACTGTGGAGGAATTAAAATGTGTGATTTTCCCCAAAGGTGTTCCATCTTGTAAGCAGGTGGCTGCAACCATCTAAGTTTGCAGCGCACATTTACAGAGTTGAAACTGATAACAGCTGAAAAAAATGCCAAATGTTTAACTTCATCATATTTTTGTATTTTTTATGATTTACTTCAAAAGCTTTGAAATGTAAAACTGAAGTGAAAAAAGTCCAAATGGGAGAAAAATTACCGTAATTTCTGGACTATTAGCCGTTACTTTTTTCACAAGATTTAACACCGCAGCTTATACAATGCTGCGGAAAATTTATGGATTTTTTTTTTGACGGGCTAACGAGCTTCATGCCGCCAAAACGTTTAGCCTCGTCAGAGTTGGGTGCTCTCATAGCTGCTCAATACAAGTCTCTCTTGGGAGGGTGGGTCCTCATGACTCAATGAGACTACCAGTATAAATAAAGTAAAAAAAAAAACCTGACCAATGCAATTACTGAACAGGTCAGAGGAAACAAAGTCCCCCTCCCCGTTCTCTCCTCCCTCTCCCTCTCCCTGCGGGAGTTTCCCCCCTCTTTGTACACAACGAACTATTTGCAGCCAGTCGAAATAATGTGAATCGCAAAACATATCAAATCACCAATTTGCCTCGAGACAAAAGTGAGGTTGAGAGTGACAATGAAAGAAAGGCTGGGGACGTGTGATGAAGTTTTTCTGAGGCTGCTCAATTCTGACACTGAAGAAGACGACTGTAGTGGTTTTAGCTCACAGGAGGAAGATGAAGAGAGCGATCCATGACTTTTCCTGGTAGGCTTCTGTATTTATTTATTTTTTTTAATTTGCAGTGTTAAAGGCACTGTTCAAA